>NC_135810.1:3274568-3588318 GCF_964213995.1 Mustelus asterias | reverse complement strand
TCAAAGTAACAGTCTGCTTACCCCGACTAATGAGATGTGTTTTATGGATAACACAAAAATGTGTGCTTCGCTTTAAAAGAAAGCAAATGAACAACATTAATGTCGAAGTGTGAAGTTTTACCATCATTAATCTTTGTTCTTGACTTTGATAATAAACCTTACGTTAGAAGAAGACAGGAAGGTGTTTTGTCAGGGTTACTTTGTTGTGCGTTTGATATTAAAATGGTTTTCTTAATATTTTCCCTATCTCTCTTTAAGGATCTCTGAGTTGTTTCATGGGAGGGAACATAGTTCGAGGATGCAGAGCAGATTTACCAGAATATTACCAAGGATAAAGTACTTCACATATGTGGAGACACTGGAGAAGCTGGGTTTGTTCTCCTTAGAGCAGAGAAGGTTATGGGAAAGTTGAATGAGGATGTTCCAAATTATGAGTGTTCTGATAGAGCGAATAAGGAGAAAGTGGCTGCAATTTTACTGGGATGGGCGAGGCTCACAGAACGGCATTCTTCGTTGGCCTCGGGCGGGATCTTACGAGCCGCGGGCGAGGCGGTAAAATTCCGGTGACTGTTTCCACTGGCAAGAGGGTGAGTAATCAAAGAATACAGATTGAAAGTAATTACCAAAAGGGGAGATGAGATGTTTTGTTAACGCAGTGAGATGTGATCTAGAACACACTGGCTGAAAGGGCAGTGGAAGCAGATTCAGTGGTGGATTTAAAGGGAATTGGATATTTGGATTGGAATGGAAGTTGAAGTTTGCATGTTCTCCCCGTGTCTGCGTGGGTTTCCTCCGGCTGCTCCAGTTTCCACCCACACTCCAAAGATGTGCTGGTTAGGTTGATTGGCCGTGCTAAATTGCCCCTTAGTGTCAGGGTGATGAGCAGGGTAAATACGTGGGGTTATGGGGATGGGGCCTGGGTGGGATTGTGGTCAGTGCAGACTCGATGGGCCAAATGGGCTCCTTCTGCACTATATGATTCTATGAAATACTTGGAAAGGAGTAATTTGCACGGCTATGGGGAAAGCACAGGCGGGTGGGGCTAATTAGAAAGGGATTTTTCTTTCTCATTGAAATGCATTTATAAGCAAAATGTGCTGAGTTGTACTCAGGAGTTTAGATCATTTTTGCTTTTGCCTAGGAGTTGACGTTCAATGGTAAAAGTGTGAGTGTGTGTGCGTGCGTGCGCGCGTGTGTGCGTGCCTGTGTGTGTGCGCATGTGCACGTGCGTGCACGTGTGTGTGTGTGCATGCGTGAGCGTATGTGTGTGTGTGTGCGCGCCCGCGTGTGTGATGTTGAGAATTGTAGCCACCCACCCAATGTAGAGGATGGGTGCTTACTCATGACCCCCAAGAGAGCTGCCCACACACATCTGCAGTGTTGTTGTGCACGGAACGCAATAGTCACAGTTTCGGCTTTTGTATGCTGATTGAATCAGGATGTTTTAAAATTTTTATCATAATCTTACCACTCCTTTTGGCAATGGAATGGGAGGAAATGACTCGATTTAGGTTTTGTCCGTAACATTCTTTAATATTATTCCTAGTTTATCAAACCCACTTGTAAAGTTGAGACGTGGTGCTGTGCAAGGTTGTGAACAGGACTCGTATCAACATTTAGCAATTTTTAAATATTGCACAGATTGGGCCTGTATTCCCTTGAGTTTGGGAAATCAGGGAGTGATATAAATGAGCTGTTTAAGGTGATTAAAGGACTTAATGAGGTAGATCGGGAGAAACTGTTTCCTCTGGTGGTGCGGCTCCAGAACAAGGGGACAGGAGCTGAAAATTCGAGTCAGGCTGTTCAGGGTTGATGTCAGGAAGCACTTCTCACAATGGGTAGTAGAAATCAGAAACGCTGTCCGCCAAAAAATAATTTGGAGGTCAATCATAGAATCTCTAAGTGGAGAAGGAGGCCATTCGGCCCATCAAGCCTGCATCGACTCAGCATCTCACCCAGGTCCAAACCCTTGCCCCCCCCCGCTATCCCCATAATCCCAATGTATTTACCCCACTAATGCTCCTAGCCTACATATCTTGGGGCACTAAGGGGCAAGTTAGCATGGTCGATGCACCTATCCTTCACATCTTTGGAGTGTGGGAGGAAAACCAGAGCACCTGGAGGAAACCCACACAGACACGGGGAGAACGTGCAAACTCCACACAGACAGTCACCCAAGGCCAGAATCGAATCGCGGTCCCTGGCGCTGTGAAACAGCAGTGCTATGAATAAAGTTTAAAGTTTATTTATTAGTGTCACAGGTAGGCATACATTAATACTGCAATGAAGTTACTGTGAAAATCCCCTTGGTGTCTGTTTGGGTGCACTGAGGGAGAATTTAGCACGGCCAATGCACCTAACCAGCACGTCTTTCGGACTGTGGGAGGAAACGGGAGCACCCGGAGGAAACCAACGCAGACACGGGGAGAACATGCAGACGCTGCGCAGACAGTGACCCGAGCCGGGAATCGAATCTGGGTCCCTGCCGCTCTGCCGCACAAGTGTGATTAAATTCACTGTGGCATTATAATGATGTCACAGAGTAGAATAGTACAACTGAATTGAACCTGGGTCCCTGTGCCACCGTGCAATAGGCTTAAGGGATATGGAATCCAGATGGGTAAATAGAGCTGAGATGCACATCAGCCATGTTCTGATCGAATGACTGGCTTCCTGCTGTACCAATGCTGCTTCTTTATTCCGCTCCTATCTGTCGCACTGTGGGAACTACAGCATTTCCTTTGCTGGCTGTATTTACTGTGCTCACTATGATCAATTGTGAACTCCCATTCATGACCGCCTCTGTTAAGCATATACATGCTAACCCTCTGAAACATCCATCATCTGGAAACATGGATACTGTACTGTTCTTCCTATCTGCTTTCGCCATAAACCTCAGGGCCGTTCTGAATGATGAGTAGAAAGGAAAAGACAAGTTTTCTGCCCCAGTTCTGGATGTAGGAGAAATGTAGTATTCCCAGACTCAGAGAGAGAGAGAGATTAACTCTGAGCTGTCAATATCTGTTGCTCATTTCCGTATCAAATAGGTCTTCTTGTCTTCCCATGAACATTCATCAATCTCTCTGGTCACGTTTTTTTCAAAAGAACTGAATTACAAATTGTTGGAAGGGTTGAAAACTATAGGACACCAGCTTAAGATGCTTGGCAAATGAGCCAACAGTGACATGAGGAACAGCTTGTTTACACAGTGGGTGGTTAGGATCTGGAATGTGCTGCCTGAGAGTGTGGTGGAGGCAGATTCAATTGAGGCTTTCGAAAGAGAAAAAAATTGCAAGGCGAAGGGGTCTGACTTGCTCTTGCAGAGAGCCAGCATAGACATGGCGGGTTGAATGGCCTCCTGTGCTGCAGCCACCTTAGGAATCCCACGATTCTGTAACTTTATCTGGTGGCCCCCATGAATATCATGGCAGGACAATAAGCCTCTTTGCTGCCAATTATGCTGGCAAATCCTCCTCTTCGTTCACTGTGAACTTTTGTGAGGAATTGCAATAAAAACAGTTTAAAATTGTTGTCAATTGTTAGTTACTCCATTTGCCCTTGCTATTTTGTGTACATTCATAATTGGAGACAGCACAGTAGCACTGCTGCCTCACGGTGCCAGGGACCTGGGTTCGATTCCCAGCTTAGGTCACTGTCCGTATGGAGTTTGCACATTCTCCCCGTGTCTGCGTGGGTTTCCTCCGGGTGCTCCGGTTCCTCCCATGCTCCAAAGATGTGCGGGTTAGATGGATTGGCCGTGCTAAATTGCCCCTTAGTGTCAGGGGGAACTAGCTAGGGTAAATGCATGGGGTTATGGGGATAGGGCCTGCCTGGGATCGTGGTCAGTGCAGGCTCGATGGGCTCAGATGGCCTCCTTTTGCACTGTAGAATTCTATGATTCCATAGTTTTCATAAAGGGAAAGATTTTGGTAAGTGCTACAGTATGTGAAGGAAATACTTCAGAGACAACATCTATAATCTAGCCCAATTCTGTGTGGAGTGAAATATAACCTGTGGAGAGCCTTGACTTTATGCACTGCTAGATATTAATTATGCAATGGGAAACCTTGAGCCAACGTTCCAGGCTGGCACTCCAGTGCAATACTGAGGGAGTGCTGAACTGCTGGAGGGGCCATCTTTCTGATGAGATGATAAACCAAGGGCCCATCTGTCCTCTCGAGATATAAAATATTCCATTGCTATATTTGAAGAAATGCTAGGGAGGTCACTATGGTCACTATTTGGCTACTATTTACCCCTTCAGGAACGTCAGGAGAATCGCTAAGCTGGTCACTATCTCATTGCTGATTGTGGGACCTTGCTATGCACAGATTGGTTGCCACCTTTCCTCTATTACCAACAGTGGCTGCACTGCAAAAATACTAATCGGCAGTAAAGTGTTTTTAAAAATTAATGTCACAAGTAGGCTTACATTAACACTGCAATGAAGTTACTTGAAAATCCCCTAGTCACCACACTCTGGTGCCTGTTCGGATACACTGAGGGAGAATTTAGCATGGCCAATGCACCTAACCAACATGTCTTTTGGACTGTGGGAGAAAATCGGAGCACCTGGAGGAAACCCACGCAGACGTGGGGAGAACGTACAAACTCTGCACTGACAGTGACTCAAGCCAGGACTTGAAACTGGGCCCCTGGCGCTCTGAGACAGCAGTGCTAACCTCTGTGCCACCATGCTGTTCCAAGAACATTCTGAGGTTGATAAAGGCACTGTTGAATTGTGAGACTTTCTATCCATTTAATGTCACTGACTGGTTGAAGATGATGGAGGTGATCCCAAAACTCTTCTACCAAACTCATTGTGAATTGCCGCAGTGTCTCTCGTCCTGTTGAGTGTCTGGAACACTTTGGCTGCAAAGTGAGTCTTCGTCGGATCCTAACCAGAAGATGTTTTAATGTTTCAGGGGATCCAACGGCAGCCAACAACCCTAGGGAACGATTCTTCACTGTGCCCGCTCCCTCCCCCAGTGCGCGCACCCCACCCCACCCCCCCCCCCCCCCCCCCCCCATCCCTAAATTCAAGAAGCTGCAAAGAGGGCAGCACAATTGCTACCTTCTGTTCGAATGATTTGAGAAACCCTTCGTAAAAATCCCAAGCGACCTTTCCTTTAACGTGTTAGCTTGTGGTCAGAGAGCTCCTGCACGTTAACCTACCATGCTGGGCACCACAGATGAGCTTGATCCACCCTCTCATTCAAATGTTAAACACACACACTTTCAGCAGGGGTACTGGATTGCGATCAAGAGCTGAAACCTCGGCCGGTTTCTCTCCTTTGATATGCACGGCTCAGAAACCACAGTAGGCACCGTACCTGTGAGCTGAGCCGCTGCAAATTGGTTCTGAAGACTTTGCGTAGCAGTGTGATAGCCAGAGAGAGGTTTTTTTTTGGCAAGCTCTGTCTTACAGCTCCATTTCTGGCCCCGATTGCTTTTCCTTCCAAAACATTCTTCATTTGACCAGTCAACTGGGGGAAGGTGATCAGTCCAGCTTGTTCTCAATGTTCTATAAATACAGAAATCCACCGAGAGGCTTGTGCAATGTTTTTGCTCCAAAATGAAAATATACACTGGGACAGTTCAGCTGTTTATTGCTGAAACATAGAAAAAAAGGGTTTGTGTTTTCCTGTATTTAACATACGCAGAATTCAGGCGGCAGAGAAGACGGCTTTGTCCTGATCAAAGTATTGATTGCTCAATGAGAGTGCCTCTTGACTTGTATCTAAACTGCTCTTTAAAGAATAAGATGCTTACTCCATAGTCCCATTGGCCAAATTTACACTGTACAAACTGTTTGCTCTTTTAAGTAATGACTTTTATTAGAAAAATGTCAAAGTGTCAGTTAATTATGAAAAAGATTTTGGTGGAATAAAAGCCTTACTGAGTTAATTGTACCATCTGTTCCGTACGTAGTGAGCTGGTCTCTGCTGAAATCACGCGATAAACAAGTGTCTGGTAACATTTTGCTAGACATTGGAGTTTACCTGGGTGTCAGCACATTCACTTATACCCAGAAAACCCACATTGAATTTTATTTGCAGAGTGTTATTGACAAGAAGCCACCTGATTTACATGGTTTCAAATGCCAAGATTAAATGCCCACCCCCCCCGTGCCCCCCCCATCTTCTATCCACCCTGACTGAGGTTAGAGACCTAGACTGGCCAATGCATGTATTCAGACTGGGTATTCCCTTAACAGCATCATGAGAAGCTGTTAGCAGCAGTTTGCTGATAGCACAGCGACTGCATTGGTTCAGTCCAGCTATTGTGCATGCTAAGCACTACACAGCTTCGTCTGAAGGGGGGAAAAAAACCTGAAGGATCCATCTGCTCGTTTCTGCTGCACTGGGTTGATGTAAGATTACATTAATCTGGTTGCTTGTCAGGGCAGGTTAGGGAAAGTAGGCAAATGGGTGAGATTTAGCATAAACTGTTTGTCAGGAAATCACAAAACACTTCAGAGTGTACAGTGTTAAGTAACAGAGCAGACTTCGAATCAGATGCGAATAAAGGTTTCTCAAAACTGTGCAGGATTACATAACTGTGATTTCTTCTGTATGCATCTGTGGGTGAGGTTGTGTGAGAGTTTGTGTTTCTTGGTTTTTTCATATGTGTGTGTGTGCACATGTTTGTTTAAGTGTTTGTATATGTGCCCATGTAAGGATCCGATTATGTGTATATATCTATGTGTGAGGGTGTGTACATATTTCTGGATATGGTGTGTCAATATCTGTGTATATGCATGTCGTGTATGCTGTATGCGTATGTGTGTGTGTATGTGTCTATGTTTGAAAGTGTATGTGTTTGTGAGTATGTATATGTCTAGATCTGTGAATGGTGTGAGGGTGTGTGAGAGTCTGTGTGCAATGCCTGCCTATGTTTTGTATTCTGTGATGTGTGCATAGTGTATGCGGAGTGCGATGTGTTTGTGAATTATGTGGTGTAGATTGTGTGTGTGTAAATGTGTGAATTATGTGTGTGTGTGTGTGGTTGCAGTGTGTGTGTGAGAGCATGGAGTTTGTGCAGGAGCATGGAGTGTGCGTGTTTGTGAAAGTGTGTCAGGTGTGAGAGTGGTGCTTGTGTGAGAGAGAGAGTGAGTGTGGAGTCTGTGTGTGAATGTGTGTGAGAGAGTGCGGTGTGTGTGTGTGTGTGTGTGTGTGGACTGTTTGTATCTGTGGGTGTGTGAGAGAGTGTGTATGCATCCTGTGTGTGGAGTGTATGTGTGTCTGTGTGTGTGAGAGAGAGAGAGTGTGGTGTGTGTGTGTGTGGACTGTTTGTATCTGTGGGTGTGTGAGAGAGTGTGTATGCATCCTGTGTGTGGAGTGTATGTGTGTCTGTGTGTGTGTGAGAGAGAGAGAGTGTGGTCTGTGTTTTGTGTGTATGGTGTGTGTGTGTCTGGGTGTGGGAGAGCGTGTATGTGTTTTCTGTGTGTGTGGCAGGGAGATGTGTGTCTCTGTTCTGTGTGTGTTCTATGCTGTGTGTGACGTGGTGTGGATGTGTGTGTGCTTGTGAGGATGTTTGTGTGTCTGTGTTTTTAATTTTCTGTTTTTATTTACTGTTAATGAACTGAGAAGCAAAGACTGGAGTAACAGTCTTGTCCTTGGCAAGCGAGCTGGAGCATTTTCCAGCTTTGTGTAGATTCTCATCTTTCGTTGTTTTCCCTTAATGACTGGCAATTTGTGACCTTGCAGGTTGAACATCCTGTCACCGAATGTATTACTGGCCTGGACCTGGTCCAAGAAATGATCCGCGTTGCCAAGGGTTACCCACTTGGCCACAAGCAAGCTGATATTCCCATCAATGGCTGGGCAATTGAATGCAGGGTGTATGCAGAGGTAAATTTTAGCTCATATCACAGTTCATAACAGACACCACCTCATGGAGAATTTGGAGCTTGGCTAGAATTGCTTGGCCATTAAATTGGAATATAAAATTAATAAGCACAACTCTTGATGTCGCACGTGCTAAATGTTGCACGTTGAACAAAAGCTACCCCTCCCCCAGCTTCCCCAAACTTTAGTTCTTCTCCCTCCATAGAGTGATCCTTGTTTAATTGCCTATGACATCCTGAAGGCTTTGTGCGGCTGCTTGCTCTGTAGTCTTTAAAGGCACACCAATAATTTTGTAACTTGTTATGCTAATCAGGAAACCGATGCGAATCCTCTGAATGGGGAGAGGTGTTTATTGGTCATTTACTTGGTGATAAAGCGCAAGGTGATAAAGGGTCCAAGTGTAATTTAATGTCTTAAGTAATCAAAAATAGCCCCGTCAATGGCTTCAGCTTGTATGAACAGTTAACCCTGTTTCCTGTGTTTTATCTGAAAGTTAATGCTTCCTCTTGTGTGAACCTGCTTTTCCAGGATCCCTACAAATCTTTTGGGTTGCCCTCGATTGGCCGTCTCTCCCAGTACAAAGAGCCACTCCACGTGTCCAATGTAAGTTATCTGAGTATTGTCTTGTTTGCTGAGTGGCTTTTGATGACAACCCACAGCTGTCTTGAGATATTTAAACAAAAACCAGATATGACTTCTCAGTGAGATACAAGAACATCAGAAAGCCCCTTAATTTAATTATGATATGCAAAGTAAAAACAGAAAGCGCTGGAAATACTCATCAGGCCAGGCGACAACTCAGGAAAGAAATGGAGTTAATGTTTCGAGTCAAATATTACTCTTTGTCAAATGAATTATTTAGTCATATTCACAATGTTTTGCTTTTATTCCCTTGATTTATTTTGCCATTTTAATTAGATTAAATAAGGAGGTGTTAGTCACGGTTGCACACCATGTGAAGAATAAACATTACGAGAAGTAATTGAATTTTGATTTTTAGTTGCACTTTCCAAAGGAATCCTAGTCTGGAATCACCACATGGTTTTTTTGGCCAACAAACAGCTTAATCCGGGTGGGACCAAATTGAGTCACGTAAAAGGTCGTGGAATTTTAGGCTTAACTGAGTCATACCCATAACTGTATTGTGTCGAGCATCCACACAATCTTTTCCAGTCTGTGAGATAATCTCAAACAAGGGCCCATCCACAAAACTGGCCACACATCCTTAGCTGTAAAAGATGTCATTCATTTAATTGTATCAGACTGGGGAGACAGTGGTAATGTCACCGGACTACTAATCCAGAGGTCCAGGCTAATGCTCTGGGGATACGGGTTCAAATCCCACCTCAGCAGCTGGTGAAATTTAAATGCAATTAATAAATCTGGAATATAAAGCTAGTCCCAATAACGGTGACCATGAAACTATCATTGATTGTTGTAAAAACCCATCTGGTTCACTAATTTTCTTTAGGGAAGGAAATCTGTCACCCTTAGCTGTTCTGGCCAAATGCAACTCCAGACCCACAAAAGTATGATTGACTCTTAAATGCTGTCTGGAATGGCTTAGCAAGCCTTTCAGTTGTGTCAAACCATGATAGAAAAATCGATAAGGATGAAACTGGCCAGACTACACGGCCGTGACCTAAGCAGTGGAAACAACACAGGAAACCTAGCCCCATTGATCCTGCAAAGTCCTTCTTATGAACATCTGGGGGCTTGTGCCAAAATTGGGAGACTAGTCAAGCAACAGCCTGACATAGTTACACTCGTGGAATCATACCTTACAGACAGTGTCCTAGGCACCACCACATCATCCTGTCCTACTGGCAGCAGTGGAAGCACAGTGGTATACAGTTGGGAGGGAGTTGTCCTGAGGGTCCATGAAGTCAGGACAGGCAAACCTCCTGCTGATTACTGCCTACCAACCCCCACCCCCTCAGCTGACGAATCAGTACTCCTCCATGTTGAACACCACTTTGAGAAAATATTGAGGGTGGCAAGGGTGCAGAATGTACTCTGGGTGGGGGACATCAGTGCCCATCACCAAGAGTGGCTTGGTGGTGCCACCACTGCCCGGGCTGGCTGAATCCTAAAGGACAAAGCTGCTGGACTGGTACTGTAGCAGGTGGTGAGGTAACCAACATGAAGGACAAATCCCCTTGACATTGTCTTTACCAATCTGCCTGTCGTAGGTGCATCTGCTCATGACACTATCGGTAGGAGTGACCATCGCACAGTCCTTGTGGAGACAAAGTCCTGTTTTCACATTGAAGATACCCTCCATTGTGTTTGTGGGACTACCACTGTGCTAAATGGGATAGACTTTGAACAGGTCTAACAACTCACATCTGGGCATCCGTGAAGCACTGTGGGCCATCTGCAACTGCAGAATTGTATTCAACCACAATCTTTAACCTCAGGGGTTGGCATAGCCCCCACTCTACCGTTACCATCATGCCAGGGGATCAACCCTGGTTCAATGAAGAGGGTATACCAGGATCAGAACAAGGCATACCTAAGGCATACCAAGTGAAGCTGCAACACAGGACTACTCACATGCCAAACAATGGAAGCAGCATGCAATAAACAGAGCAAAGTAATCCCACAACCAACTGATCTGACCTAAACTCAGCAGTCCTACCACATCCTATCGTAAATGGTGGTGGATAATTAAGCAACTCACTGTAGGAGGGGGTTCTACAAATATTCCCATCCTCAATAATGGGATAGCCCAGTACATCGGTGTAAAAGGAAAGGCATTTTCAATAATCTTCAGCCAAAAGTGCCGAGTGGTTATCCATCTTGTCCTTCCATGGGGTCCCAGTGTCACAGTTGTCCGTCTTCAGCCATTTCGAGTCACTGCCTGAATATGAAGAATTGGCTGAAGGCACTGGATACTGCAAAGGCCATGGACCCTGACAATATTCCAGCCAATATTCCATTCTAGCCAAGCTGTGCAGTAGAGTTACAACATTGACATCCACCCAGCAATGTGGAAAATTATCCAGATATGCCCACAAAAGGAGGAGCAAATCCAAGCTGGCTAATTAATGCCATGTATCAGCAAAGTGATGAAAGGGGTCATCAACAATGCTATCAGTAGCAATAACCCGCTCACTGGCGTTCAGTTTGGGTTCAGCCAGGATCTCTGAGCTCTTGACCTCAGTAAGAAGTCTCACAACACCAGGTTAAAGTCCAACAGGTTTATTTGGTAGCAAATACCTCTTGACCTCATTACAGCCTTGGTACAAACATGGACAAAAGAGCTGAACTCAAGAGGTGAAGTGAAAGTGATTGCCTTTGACATCAAGGCAGAATTTGACCAAGTGTGGCATCAAGGAGCCCCAGAAAAATTGAAGTCAGTGGAATCGGGGAAAGCGCTTCATTGGTTGGAGTTATTCTTGGCACAAAGGAAGATGGCTGTGATGGTTGGAGGTCAATCATTTCAGTCCCAGGACATCACTGCAGGAGTTCCTCAGGGTAATGTGCTCGATCCAAACATCTTCAGCTGCTTCATCAATGACCTTCCCTCCATCGTAAGGTCAGAAGTGGGGATGTTCGCTGATGATTGCACAATGTTCAGCACCATTCGTGACTCCTCACATACTGAAGCAGTCCATGTCCAAATGCAGCAAGACCTGGACAACATTCACACTTGGGTTCATAAGTAACATTCGTGTCTCACAAGCGCCAGGCAGAGTGACCATCTTCAACAAAAGGGAATCTAACCATCACCCCTTGACATTCAGTGGCATTACCATCACTGAATCCCCCCCACTATCAACACCCTGGGGGTTACCATTGACCAGAAACTGAACTGGATCAGCCATATAAATACTGTGGCGTCAAGAACAGGTCAGAGGTTGGGAATTCTGTGACATGTAACTCACCTCCTGACTCGCAAGTCTGTTCACCATCTTCAAGACACCAGTCAGGAGTGTGATGGAATACTCTCCATTTGCCTAGATGAGTGCAACTCCCAAACAACATTCAGCCAGGTCAAAGCAGCCCGCTTGTTTGGCATCCCATCTACCACCTTAAACATTCACTCCCTCCACCACCGACATACAGTGGCAGCAGTGTGTACCATCTACAAGTCATACTGCAGCAACTCACCAAAGGTTCATCAATGGCACATTGAAAACCTGTGACCTCTATCACCTCGAGGAACACTTCCACCTGCAAATTCTGCTCCAAGCCACGCAACATTCTGACTTGGAAATATATCACTGTTTCTTTGCTGTCACTAGGTCAAAATCCTGGAGCTTCATCCCTAACAGCACTGTGGGGGTATCTACACCAAAGGGACGGCATCTGTTCAAGGAGGCATAGAAACACAGAAGATAGGAGCAGGAGGAGGCCATTTGGCCCTTCGAGCCTGCGCTGCCATTCATTACGATTGTGGCTGATTGTCCAACTCAATAGCCAAATCCTGCTCTCTCCCCATAAACTTTGATCCCGTTCGCCCCAAGTGTGATATCTCGTTGCCTCTTGAATACATTAAATGTTTTGGCATCAACTACTTCCTGTGGTAATGAATTCCACAGGCTCACCACTCTTTGAGTGAAGAAATGTCTCCTCATCTGGCAGCTCACCAGTACCTCCTCAAGGGCATCGAGGGATGGCCTAGCCAGTGGTGCTCACATCCTGTGGAAGAATAAAAAACTGGGGTCATGTTTATCCAGTGTTCGCCACCTGACCAGCAGTCAACTGAAGTCACAATTTCTGGACCTGCTACAGAACTCAACATCCGTGAATTCACTAAAATACTGACTGGCTCATTTCATGGCCATTCCACCCTGAGGCAGAGAGGAGTTTGAATTGCCATTCCAAGGAAAAAGTTAATATTAATAGAAGCTTACTGAACTATTTTGATAAAATTTATTAAGAGGAATTCATAATAGAATGTTTCAGAATTCCAAAATGACCACCTTCCTTCATAAAGTCGATTCCCAGGCTGATTATCCATAAGACAGTCATTCGGGCTTTTAGTAATTCTGATCGATTGCGCTGCCGGATTGCGTTGTTTCACCATTGGGTTGATCCTAATGAAGATGTGATGTGGAGATGCCAGCGTTGGACTGGGGTGCGCACAGTAAGAAGTCTCACAGCACCAGGTTAAAGTCCAACAGACTTATTTAGAATCACGAGCTTTTGGAGTGCTGCTCCTTCATCAGGTGACTCACCTGATGAAGGAGCAGCGCTCCGAAAGCTCGTGATTCCAATGGATCCTAATGAATGCAGAGACCTGGTCGCAATCTCACCCCCAGCCAAATGGGCGCAGTGCCGGGCACATTCTGGGTGCAACTTTCCGATTTCACATTAACTTCATTGCAGTGTTAAGCTGAGCCTACTTGTGACACTAATAAATAAACTTTAAACTCTAAAAACTTTAGCGGAAACTCCATGCCACCACCTTTAAGCTTGAGTAGAACCTTTCTAATTAATGAAAAATACATTAATGAGAAATGTACGGCAGATGCTTTTTTCAGAGCAGGAAAATTTGCCATTTGCCACGAGATAAAATGATGTCAAACCTTTTGCCCTTGCAAGTTTTGCAATTTGCAGTTTTTAAAACATGCAACCTGTTGAAATTACAAGTGATAATGGACATATTCTACCCCCTACTGTTCTTGTCCCACCAAATCCTCCTTCAATTAATGCTGCAGCAGGAGTTTTATGTAAGCTTGTAAGACATCAGCATAAAGGAAAAAAAACAATTAAAATGCCTTAAATGTTATGCTTACTGCTGTTATTTGCTTGTGTGAATGTTGCATGTCAGCTAAATGGAGCAAGGAACAGATAACGCGATTGGGTGCAAGGGAGTACACACTAAGCTTTGTCTATCATTATTGCAGGGAGCAATCAGATTGAAGCCAGCGGGATCGTAGATGCTGTTGACAGCTGTAATTATGCATCTCCATGGTGATCACTTTTGGCCTGTCATGGAGGCCCACAAGCCCCCTCCTCCTGCAAAGATTTAATCAGATTGTTCTGTCACTTGTCAGGTAGACAAGGCAGACTGGGAGTAGTGCTTAGGGGAGAGGTGAATAGAGAATGAAGGGTGGAGAGATGCCTGATAGCTTCACGTTGCTCGTCAGGGTACCGATAAGCAGAATTTTTAATTACGCTTGAGGCTCTGGAACATTGCTGAACAGATTATGTTGCGTGGAATCTGACATTTGTTCTGCTCTTGTGTTATCTTCATTCTGTTTTGTATCAGTAACGTGACAGTTATTTTTCACGTGAGGGGTTTTGACAAGTAGCTGAGTGGACGATACAGTTAAGTTTTTTTTTCACAACTTGCCGGTCGTATCCAGTTCTTCCCTTCTCGTTTGTTAAAGCGTGAAGTTTTAGTGAATTGGTGGCCCGAATGCAGACTAAGAATGCCGAAGCAGTTCTTCCAACTATAGAGTATCCTGCCAACAGAATGACACACTCATGATGTCTTTCAGTCAGACATTATCCTTCATTCCTGATGAGTGGAAAACATTTTGAACACTGAGGTTGGGGGAGTGGTAGAACAATCCTGCAGCATCACTGTCAGTGGTACATTTGTGCCTCTCTATCCTTTCCTTTCTGGAATGACAGTGCAGTTTGAACTGTCGACTTGTCTATGACTTTCTTCTTTGCCTCTGGTGGTCAGTGAGAGTCTTTCATTTGGGCCCTCCACTTGATTATTTCTGAACTTGTAACTGTTCACAGATGGAGCATTTTCTTGCGAGTTTCAGTACTGTGTGGTTATTATGGTACTTGGGCCAAAAATGAAGGTGGGGAGACCTTGCCATGGTGGTAGGTTTGAATGTTAGTTGCAGTTATTGTTGAAATCTTGGAATTTAGCACAGAGTATAAGCCAAGTGGTTACTCCTACACAAATATTTTTGGTATGCTTTTCTTCTTGGAGAGGATTTTCCAATCGCTAAAAACTGACTGCCTAATGGCAAGAATTACAGAACACGGTAATAATTCAAACAAAAATGTCAGAGTGAGGTGGAAGAAGGAGCTTATAGCCCATATCACTTTTTCGGGATCAAAGGACTTTATAATGGAGCCTAAGTAATACATAAAGCTTCGGATGTCCCAACCCTTCCGTCTAACTCATGGTGACTTGTACTTTTTAAGGTGTTTTCGTTAATTTGATTTATTGTTGAACAGAAAGTTGGAAATCTGCATTGGAAAGGAAAAGTTTAGCTGTTAGCTAGGTTGGTGGCAATGATATCAGAGCTGTAGTATAGTCACTATTGTTTATCGAGACCAAACGTGATTTGTTGCTCAAACCCTAACTCATACTTACCATCCCTGTGGGGATGAGCCTACTTGTCCCACCAAATCCTCCTTCAATTAATGCTGCAGCAGGAGTTTTATGTAATAACACTTACAAACCAAAATAACTAAATTTATTGACTGACCTCAAAATGAAGAAATTACCAACGAGATTTCACTTTTTGCTACTTTTACTTTAACAAGAATCAGAACCAGCACTTACTAAACATAAGTCAACGAGCAAATATTGCTTTAAATAGAAAGATAAATTTCACTTTAAATAGTCGATATGACAGGGATATGTCTTGAAACAACCACAGGCATTCCCCTTCACCATGTACGACATTACATAGCTACACAATATGCTGTGTTTATACACAGGGAAGCTCAGGAGTTCTATCTGACAGCAGCTTTCATCCCTGAATTTCATGGGTATGATCAGCAATGCACGCTTCTGTGAACCTTCTCTCCCTCGGGCACAACAGCCCTGATGATATAGCTTTCCAGAGTTGCTTTTCAACCGACCTATCAATAGTACCCTGGTTTGACCTCACCTGGGAAAAATCTCAGCTCTTCGGCCTTTCTGAGCTATTCACACAGCTTTCTAGATTTTAGACCTTTTTAGCCAGCTCGCACAATACCCCCAGGGCTCCTGTCTTCCTTTCTGGCAAATAGGAAAACTAACCTCTCCATGAAAGTGATTTGCTTTTTCTGATCACAAGAATTCAGTGTTCCGCTTTCTGTCTCTGATTACTTTCTCTATATCTGCATCTGTGTGCTGATTGTATTCAATCTCCAGCTCTTCCGCTATAGCTCTCCTTTGTATCTGCAGCTCTCCTTTGTATCTGCAGCTCTCCTTTGTGTCTGCAGCTCTCCTTTGTGTCTGCAGCTCTCCTTTGTGTCTGCAGCTCTCCTTTGTGTCTGCAGCTCTCCTTTGTGGCTGCAGCTCACCTTTGTGGCTGCAGCTCTCCTTTGTGTCTGGACACATACCTTCTTTCTTAACTTCCATCCTTTTGACACTGCTTCCAGGTTAAGGGTCACCAGTTCACATGGCCCAGTTTTCTTATTGTCCAAGAAAATCATGATTGATCCCTCTATGAATGTTCTTTTCAAACAGTCATAAAAACAATTCCACAGACATTATAAAGAAATTACAAATTTTCCTTATTGTATGGATACCAACTCTTTTGGAATAAAATAAGGGACATCTTGACTGTGGAATTGGGTTAGTGAGTGCTGGTGATCGTAACTCCCTATGGTGACCAAGAGCCATGTGCAAATCAAAACTAAGCAAAGGGCAATGGCAAGATGAGATTTCCAGGCTCTCTCCCACAAGCTGTTCTGGAAATAAGGGAAATGCGGGGTGATGTGGCACAGTAAGACATTACGATGAAATACAGGACAGTTGATTACTGTAATGCTTCCAAGTCAAAGGTCATCACGTCACCCAGTTCCAACATCTATTTGTGCGCTGACCTACATAGGCTCCTGAAATGCAAAGCTTGATTTTAAATTCCCATCTTTGTTTTCTAATCCGACCATGGCAACGCCCCTCCCCATCTCTGTGACCTCCTCCCGTTCTGCAGATCACTGAGACCTTTGCTTTCCTCCCATTCTAGCATCTTGTGCATTCCCAGTTCCCATCGCTCCACCATTAGTGGCATATGCCTTCAGCTGTCTGAGCCCTAAGCCCTGAAATTCCCTCCCCAAACCTGTCTACATCTCTTTTCTCCTTTACGCATCTCTATAAGACCTACTCTTTGACTAGGTTTTTGGTCATTTGTCCTAATATCGCCTTATGTCATGGAATCCCTACAGTGCAGAAGGAGGCCATTCATTCCATCGGGTCGACACCGACCACATTCCCACCCAGGCCCTATTCCCGTAACCCCACATATTTACCCTGCTAATCCCGTGACACTAAGGTCAATTTAGCATGGCACATCTTTGGACTGTGGGAGGAAACCGGAGCACCCGGAGGAAACCCACGCAGACACGGGGAGAACGTGAAAACTCTACACAGACAGTGACCCGAGGCCGGAAGTGAACCTGGGTCCCTGGCAGTGTGAGGCAGCAGTGCTAACCATTGTGCCACCGTGCTGGCCATGTGACTCAGTATTACGCGCCTGCGAAACACCTGTTAAAGACACTGTATAAATGTAAGTTGTTGTTGCTGTATGCAATGCCTTGTATAACATGTATAACAAGAATGTTGTTGTCACAGATTTTTGTACATATTAACTTGACGGCAAAAACGCCAAACCGGTGTTGAACCACAGCAATTAAATTAATTTTATTATTTGAATCTGTTTGGGTGGTGCTTTTTAATACCCAGAGTGGTCTATGTCACCAGGCATGGTAACATGATTTTGTTACTGGAAATCAGCCTAATAATCTGGGGAAATGAGTTCAAATCCCACCACCACAGCTCGGAAATTTAAATTCAACTAATTAATTATATCTGGAATAAAAGGCTAGTCTCAGTAATGTAAAAATCCATGAAACCATTGGATTGCGTAAAAGCACATCTGGTTCATGAATGACGTTGATTTGATTTGATTTATTATTGCCACATGAATTAATATGTAGTGAAAAGTAATGTTTCTTGCGCGCTATATAGACAAAGCATATCGTTCATAGAGAAGGAAATGAGAGAGTGCAGAATGTAGTGTTACAGTCATAGCTAGGATGTAGAGAAAGATCAACTTAATGTAAGGTAGGTCCATTCAAAAGTCTGACGGCAGCAGGGAAGAAGCTGTTCTTGAATCGGTTGGTAACCTCAGACTTTTGTATCTTTTTCCCGACGGAAGAAGGTGGAAGGGAGAATGTCCGGGGTGTGTGGGGTCCTTAATTATGCTGGCTGCTTTTCCAAGGCAGCGGGAAGTGTAGACAGAGTCAATGGATGGGAGGTTGGTTTGCGTGATGGATTGGGCTACATTCACGACGTTTGTAGTTTCTTGCGGCCTTGGGCAGAACAGGAGCCATACCAAGCTTTGATACAACCAGAAAGAATGTTTTCTATGGTGCACCTTTAAAAGTTGGTGAGAGTCGTAGCTGACATGCCAAGTTTCCTTGGTCTTCTGAGAAAGTAGAGGCGTTGTTGGGGGATTTTTTAACTACAGTTTAGGGAAGGAAATCTGCCGTCTTTACCCAGTCTGGTCTACATGTGACTCCAAATCCACAGCAATGTGATTGACTCTTAACTGCCCCCTGAAATGGCCGAGCAAACTAATTGTATTTGAGAAGGCAGCTCAGCTTTCTCTTGGGCATCCAAAGATGGGCAATAAACACTGTCCGTACCAACAATGTCCGCAACCCGGGAATGAATAAACAAGCAATGGTGCCTCTGACACAAAGGATAAAAAGTTAATATGAAGTTGGGTGCGTGCAGTATCTGCCCAGCTTTGACTCTAACCATTGCACCAGCCCTAACCTTGTTGAATTTGATCGATTCTGTGCCAGTCGCTGATGTGATTGGTCTTTATGTTCAAGCTCAACTGTTTCTTCCCAAAAATAAACAGACTTTTTCAGACACAGAAACCAGACGTTTAACATTTATGTTAACCCAAATGGTTATTGCTTTTTGGCTGACATATGTGATTTGATAGAACATAGAACAGTACAGCACAGAACAGGCCCTTCGACCCACGATGTTGTGCCGAGCTTTATCTGAAACCAAGATCAAGCTATCCCACTCCCTAACATCCTAGTGTGCTCCATGTGCCTATCCAATAACCGCTTAAATGTTCCTAAAGTGTCTGACTCCACTATCACTGCAGGCAGTCCATTCCACACCCCAACCCCTCTCTGCGTAAAGAACCTACCTCTGATATCCTTCCTATATCTCCCACCATGAAACATAGGAACAAGAGGAGGCCATTCAGTCCCTTGAACTTGTTCAACCATTGAATGAGATCCTGGCTGATCTGTGACCTAACTCCATACACTCATGTTCACTTTTTTTCATACCTTTTTAGTACATTCTTTAAAACATTTTAAGTTTTGGCTTCCTTACCCCAGGAAGGACACACTTGCCTTTAGAGGAAATGCAACAAAGATTAATAGATTGGTTTTTGGAATAAAAGATTGAGCGCTGAGGAGGGATTAAGTAGACAAGGCCTATATTCCCTGGATTTTAGCACAGTGAAAGGTGACCTCATTGAAACACAATATTTTTATGAAGCTGGACAGAGTAAATGTGCAGAAAACTAAGAACATAAGAAGTTGGAGCAGAAGTAGATTAAATGGCTTTTAAGCCTGCTTTGTCATTCAATGGAATCATGGCTGATCGTCTGTCTTTAGTTCAATTTCCTGCCCGCTCCTCATATCTTTTGTTTCCCCGCGAGAACAAAATTCTATCTATCACAGCTGTTGGGTTCATATGGCAGGAAAACAGATCCACGACTTTATTGCTTTGCCATTTTTTAAAAATGACTTTCCGCGGAATCAAGAAAGATGACTGCTGCAAGTCACATGAACATAGGATTGGCTTTTTGCTCAGAAAAGTACCAACAACAGTTACAAGAAGCAAAGAATTCCTCTCTCAGCCTGGGAAACCTTACACCTCATTGTGCAAAGCCCTTGTAATCAACAAAAACAGAGGAAGTGCAGACAAACTGGCTTCCTAACCTGATCTATCGTAAAGGATACTCACCTGATGAAGGAGCAGTGCTTCGAAAGCTCGTGATTCCAACTAAACCTGTCGGACTTTAACCTGGTGTTGTGAGACTTCTTGCGTATCATGAAGGAGAGAGATTGAAACTCATTATATCGGAAGAGATGACAATAGCCACCATGTCTCTCTCCTAAGGGTGCGGGGGGAAGGAATTTTGGCTTGAAGCACAGAAACCGATTGTTAATCATAGGCTACAGTGCAGGAGGAGGTCATTTGGCCCATCGAGTCTGCACCGACAACAATCCCACCCAGGCCCTATCCCCGAAACCCCACATATTTATCCTGCTAATCCTTCTAACGTACACATCCCGGGACACTAAGGGGCAGTTTAGCATGGCCAATAAACCTAAGCTGCACACCTTTGGACTGTAGAAGGAAACCAGAACACCCGGAGGAAACCCACACAGACACGAGGAGAATGTGCAAACTGCAGACGGACAGTGACCCAAGCCGGGAATCAAACCCGGGACCCTGGCGCTGTGAGGCAGCAGTGCTAACCACTGTGCCACTGTGCTGCCCCCGTTAAGCTGAAATTAACCATTAATGGATCATGTCACATGACCCAAGTCTCTGTTCTTTTGGACAGTTTTAACATGCAGACTGCTGTTTTAACATCATCTGGAAAGGACCCTAGCAGCTTGGCTGTTTATGCAGTCATTACCATCTCTCACTGCCATGAAACCTGCTTGATTTTAAAAGTCTCTGATCGAGCCTGCCAAGTGATCTAAACATAGAAACCCCATCATACCGAAGTGTTATTCGTTGGAAGGATTTTTATGTTGCAATCTCCAACCGGAAACTCACTGGAATTGAACCCCAATATGCAGGAAACGCCCTCCGGACTTCAGCTTTTTGGACTCTGGGAATCACAGGAACTAATCTTCATTTCTGTGGGTTCTTGTACAGTTACTATCCATAGTTGTAATTTTTTTTTCTAACCCACCCCTCCCCCACTCTGGGAGTGCAAAGTTGCGAATATTCCTCCCTCGGGTTTTGAATGAACTAACCTTCTGAGGTAATCATGATGTAAGTTTGTTGCGAGTTATTAATAAGTTGGATCACACAATCTGAGGGTTTGAGAAAGCATGTCGCCACATAAACATCTTCTTCTTATGGACAATTGATGAGAGGAAGTAGCTCCGGTTTGCCTGTATGTAACCACCTTCTGAGTGAAGAAATTTCTTCTCATCTCAGTCCTAAATGGCCGATCCCTTACCCTGAGACCTGACCCCATGCTCTCGGTTCCCCTGGCAGGAGAACAATGTCTCCCTGGTCTAATTCTGACAGGGTTAGACAGGGTAGATTCAGAAAGAATGTTCTCAGTGGTGGGGGAATCTAGAACTCGGGGTCATAGTTTGAGGATAAGGGATAATCCATTTAGAACTAAGGTGAGGAACAATTTCTTCTCCCAGAGGGTGGTGAATGTGTGAAATTCACTACCACTGAATGTAGTTGAAGCCAAAACATTGTCCGAGTTCAAGAAGAAATTAGATCTAGCTCTTGGGGCTAAAGGGATCAAGGAGTATGGGAGGAAGGGGGGAAATCAGGATGTTGAATTTGATGATCAACCATGATCAAAATGAATGGCGGAGCAGGCTCGAAGGGCTGAACGGCCTCCTCCTGCTTCTAGTTTCTATGTTTATTCTGTTAAGTCCCTTTAGAATCTCTGTTTCCATTCTTCCTCTTCTAACCTCCAGAGAGTAGAGGCCCCAGATTGGGGAATCAGGAACACTGAGATGAGATGTTTCTTCACTCAAAGGATTGTGAATGTTTGGAATTCTCAATCTCAGCGGCTTGGATGTTCAGTCATTGAGCATATTTGAGACAGAAGTTAATAGATTTTTGGGTACTTGGAGAATGAAGGTATATGAGGAATGGTGTAGGAGGGTGGAGTTAATGTAGAAGATTAGCAATGATAATGCCAATGGTCCACTACTGCTCCTGTTCTTTTGATACAAGCAACTTTCTGTTTTATACATGGTTTTGAGTGATGGGAACTATAGGTCTGGATTGAATGGAGCCCACTGGAGAGGGCTGGGTGGTGGACCACAGCCTGCATAAGCGGAGGGGAGGCTGTGCATTCCATTTCCACAGTGGGTGCAACTGATCCCCATTAGGTCAATGGTAGAAATGGGGGAACCTGCTCTCTGGTTAATTAGGCTCGTTAAAGAGCCACTTACAAGTCATTATATCCACTGGAATTTAGTCGTTCAGAGATTCTCCCAAACTCGCATGGGTTTCCAGCGCCTTTTGAAGGCCGCTCAGCGAACCCTGGTGAATTTGCTTGGAGCTTCTGGGGGGTGGGGTGCCTCTTTCCAAGGTACTTTGTGCCTGATCATGGGATTTGGCATCGGAATGGGGAGGGGGAGCAGGCAGTCCCTGCTGAGAGCTTCCCTCCTGACCTTGCTTTTAACCTCCCTGTCCCCCCACTCCCGCAATCCCACCCTGCAACCCCCAAGCTGACCCACTTGCCTCTCACCAGAGATCCCACAATGATCTCAGATGAAGGCCTCACTGTAGTAGCACCCTCAGCTGCCATTCCTGGAGGCACTGTCTGTATTGGAGAGCTCACAGTTTCTGATTGGCCGGTGAATCCCAGTGGGTGGGAGTTGCTCCACCAATGGGATCCTAAATCCCCAGGAAGGCCAAGCGCTGCCAACTTAAGTGCTCGAGAGGCACAATGCAGTCAAGCCTCCATTACCGAAGTGACCTGGGCCTCCCGCCAGCTGGTGGGCAGAATCCATGTCGGGAACACTAAGTCCGGCTCGGACAGTGGGAAGAGGACTGAGTGAATCACTATGCTTCTGATGAGAATCAGAAATAACTCTGTATCATTTCTTCTCCGTTCCCCCTCTGAGTTTCCTGGAAGCGAAGTAGCAATTTTAACTAGAATAAGTGAATAAAGTATGCGGCTAAATCACCTCAGTGAATGTTGCTTACTTCAAATTTAATTTCGAAGGGTTGACCGAAATGAACTGTTTAATTCTGATAGATATTGAAAACTCATTTCACCAGTTTTCTAATTTCACAAACCAAAAATATTCATTATTGGAGCCTGCACCTCCTTCACATCCACAGAAATACAGAAAAGTTCACACTTGCAAATTATTACAAAGATCGAACTCTCAATGAACTTTTTAATATAACTTGCTCCCCCTCCCTCAGTGATGGTTTATCATTGGAATATTGTAAACGGAGCTATATAATGAATCCAAGGCACCTGGTTTGGCAGAGTCTGATGGGACAGTGTAGATGAAGCTTTACTGTACATCTAACCTGTGTTCTACTTATACACCTATAATTGTGAAGCCAAATTCTGCTCTAATTCCATTTTCAAGTTTGCTGATGACACCACTGTCGTGGGTCAGATCTCAGACAATGATGAGGCAGAGTACAGGAAAGAGATAGAGGAAATGATGCAATGACAATCTCTCCCTCAATGTCAGTAAAACGAAGGAGATATTTATCGGGGGACATGTGGGGGACATGCTCCTGTCAAGGTGAAGAAGTTGAGAGCTTCACGTTTTGAGGTGTTCAGATCACCAACAGCCTGTCCTGGTCCCTCCATGTTGACGCTATAGTTAAGAAAGCCCACCAATGCTTCTACTTGCTCAGAAGATTGAGAAAATTCAGCATGTCCGCTACTACTCTCACCAATTTTTACAGATGCACCATAGAAAGCATCCTTTCTGGGTGTATCACAACTTGGTATGGCTTCTGCTCTGCCCAAGATCGCAAGAAACTACAAAGAGCTGTGAATGAAGTCCAGCTCATTACACAAGCCAGCCTCCCATCCATTGACCCCGTCTATACTTCCAGCTGCCTCGGAAAAGCAGCCAGCATAATCAAGGACCCTATGCACCCCAGAAATATTCTCTTCCATCGGGAAAAAGGTACAAAATTCTGAGGTCACGTACCAACCAACTCAAGACCAGTTTCTTCTCTGCTACCATCAGACGTTTGAACAGTCCTATCATATATTAAGCTGATCTTTCTCTTCACTGCATTCTGCACCCTCTCCTTTCCTTCTCCCCTATGTATTCTATGAACGATATGTTTTGTCTGTATAGCGTGCAAAAAACAATACTTTTTACTGTATATCAACACATGTGACAATCAATCAAATTCTCTGGAACTATTTGATGAGCTAATATATCAGGGGCTTTACTCGACTTAACCCATTGAATCTCCCCAGGATGGTGTAGGGGGATCTTTATTATGCAATTATTTATTTAATGAATTCATGAGATTTGGGACTCGCTGGTTAGGCCAGCATTTATTGCCCATTCTGATTTGATTTGATTTGATTTATTATTGTCACATGTATTAACATACAGTGAAAAGTATTGTTTCTTGGCGGTATTCAGACAAAACATACCGTTCATAGAGAAGGAAATGAGAGAATGCAGAATGTAAGCATAGAACGAGAGGTCAGTGACCAGTGGAGTGTAAGCATAGAACGGGAGGTCAGTGACCAGTGACCAGTGGAATGTAAGCATAGAACGGGAGGTCAGTGACCAGTGGAGTGCCCCAGGGATCTGTTCTGGGACCCTTGCTGTTTGTCATTTTCATAAATGACCTGGATGAGGAAGTGGAGGGATGGGTTGGTAAGTTTGCTGACGACACCAAGGTAGGTGGTGTTGTGGATAGTTTGGAGGGATGTCAGAAGTTGCAGCGAGACATAGATAGAATGCAAGACTGGGCGGAGAAGTGGCAGATGGACTTCAACCCGGATAAGTGTGTGGTGATCCATTTTGGCAGATCCAATGGGATGGAGCAGCAGTATAAAATGAAGGGTACCATTCTTAGCAGTGTAGAGGATCAGAAGGACCTTGGGGTCCGGGTCCATAGGACTCTTAAATCGGCCTCGCAGGTGGAGGATGCGGTCAAGAAGGCGTATGGCGTACTAGCCTTCATTAATCGAGGGATTGAGTTTAGGAGTCGGGAGATAATGCTGCAGCTTTATAGGACCCTGGTTAGACCCCACTTGGAGTACTGCGCGCAGTTCTGGTCACCTCATTACAGGAAAGATGTTGAAGCCATTGAAAGGGTGCAGAGGAGATTTACAAGGATGTTGCCTGGATTGGGGGGCATGCCTTATGAGGATAGGTTGAGGGAGCTTGGTCTCTTCTCCCTGGAGAGACGAAGGATGAGAGGTGACCTGATAGAGGTTTACAAGATGTTGAGGGGTCTGGATAGGGTGGACTCTCAGAGGCTATTTCCAAGGGCTGAAATGGTTGCTACGAGAGGACACAGGTTTAAGGTGCTGGGGGGTAGGTACAGGGGGGATGTCAGGGGTAAGTTTTTCACTCAGAGGGTGGTGGGTGAGTGGAATCGGCTGACGTCGGTGGTGGTGGAGGCAAACTCGTTGGGGTCTTTTAAGAGACTTCTGGATGAGTACATGGGATTTAATGGGATTGAGGGCTATAGATAGGCCTAGAGGTGGGGATGTGATCGGCGCAACTTGTGGGCCGAAGGGCCTGTTTGTGCTGTGACTTTCTATGTTCTATGTTCTATGAGAGTAAAAGATAGAATTAGAAGGTGCGCTGAGCACAGCTTGCAAGAAGCCTCCTCGCTCCAGCGCCATCTTGGATATATATATTCCTAATTGCGCTTGAGAAGGTTGGGGTGAGCTGCCTTCTTGAACTTTTGCAGTCCATGTGCTGTAGGTACACCACAGGATGGAGGATTTTGACCCAGCGGCAATGAAGGAACGGCGATATATTTCCAAGTCAGGATGGTGAGTTGCTTGGAGGGAAGCTTCCCGGCGATGGTGTTCCCATCTGTCTGCTGCTCTTGACCTTCAAGATGAAAGCAGTTGTGAGTTTTGAAGGTGCTGTCGAGGGGGGCCCTTAGTGAGTTCCCTCAGTGAATCTTGCTGCTGACCTGAAGCTGCTTCATGAAGGCTTAGCACAGTGATAGCATCACACAACATAGTGGAGGGTATCTTCAGTGTGAGGACGGGGTGTCATTTGCACAAGACTGTGCGGTGGTTACTCCTTTTGATACTGTCATGGACAGATTGGCAGCCAGGCTGGTGTGAATGAACAGGATGTTTTGTGGGTGTCACTGGCTAGGCCAGCATTTATTGCCCATCCCTTGAACTGAGTGGCTTGATAGGCTATTCCGGGGGCAATTACAAGATCAGATAAGGCAGTAGACAGATTTCCTTCTCTAAAGGAAAGTGAACCAGACAATAGTTTCACGATCATCATTAGACCTCTAATTCCAGATTTTTATTGAATTCAAATGCCGCCATCTTCCATGGTGGGATTTGAACCTGGCTCCCCAGAGCATTACCCTGGGTCTTCGGAGTGTGCAGTGACAATACCACTTTGTCACTTCTTCCTGGGAGTATTCGATGGGGACAATGTTGAGGGAGCTTTATTCTGTATCTAACCCTATGTTGTGCATGCCCTGGGAGTGTTTGATGGGTCAGCGAAGAGAGAGCTAATTCCAGTTGAACTGGAAGCCCTTGGCCATGTGCTGTGATAATTGAAGATGTACTTTTGCACGGTGACAATGACTTGAACAATATTTTTCATGTTTCGAAAAATGCATCTGACTTTGATCCTGCAGCCACCCTCCATCTAGTGTGGAAATTGGAGCAGTGAGTGCAGGCACATTCTGATTATGAATTGAAGTGGAGGGCGTGGTTCTGAGTAGTGAACATTCAGTTCTGAAACCAACCTGCTCTAATCAGGCATTACTTTGAATGACTATCACATGGCTTTTGATTGTGTTGGAGCTTTTGTGATACACTCTGTGACATAATTGACTGGGGAAAACTAGATCAACTGGAGGACCTTTCCTGTCCTTTCTCAGAAGGCTAAGGAAATTTGGCATGTCCGCTACGACTCTCACCAACTTTTACAGATGCACCATAGAAAGCATCCTTTCTGAATGTATCACAGTTTGGTATGGCTCCTGCTCTGTCCAAAACCGCAAGAAACTACAAAGGATTGTGAACAAAGCCCCGTCCATCAAGTAAGCCAGCCTCCCATCTATTGACTCTGTCTACACTTCCTGCTTCCTCGGCAAAGCAGCCGTTATAATCAAGGACTCCACGCACCCCGGACATTCTCTCTTCCACCTTCTTACGTCGGGAAAATTATCCAAAAGTCTGAGGTCATGTACCAACCAACTCAAGAATATCTTCTTCCCTGCTGCCATCAGACCTTTGAATGGACCTACCTCATATTAAGTTAATCTTTCCATACACGCTAGCTATAACTGTAACACTGCATTCTGCACTCTCTCCTTTCCTTCTCCCCTATGTGCTCTATGAACGGTATGCTTTGGCTGTACAGTGTGCAAGAAACAATACTTTTCACTGTATGCTAATAATAAATCAAATTTAAAAAACGTACGCCATTGTCCATCTGTTCATGAATAACAAACGCAAACACTAAAAATTGAAACCGAGGGGCCAAAATGCAAATTGAGCTGATTTGAAGCCAGCCTACATGTTCTCTGAACTAGCTTCAGTCAATTGTGCTGCTCACTGCGTTGAAAATAAAGATGTCTTTGTAGCAGCTCTGACTGCAGTAGACCAGAAAATCTACATTTTAATCCCCCTCTGACAATCACCTAAATTAAAATATTAATAATTGGAGCAGGCATCTGAGTGACCATCTTGTATCTGTCTCGTTGCAAACTGATGTGCTGCTGCTGCTGTTTATGATGAAGGTTTCTGTCCCCAGTAAAGATCTATGAATGCTTTCTCGGGTTTATTTTGTCGTGGTGTTGTTTCTCGGAGCCCTGCTGTTCCAACAGCTAAGACTTACTTTTTGTTTTCCAGTTCCCTGGGATGTTTTTATCTGTCTTGAATTTTTTGATTAGTTTTTAAATACTTTGAAGGTTTTATCTTGACGTGAGCAATTTAATACAAACTTATGCCCCAGGAGCAGCTAGTTTTAAAAATGCTTCATACTACTAATCCCAATATAACGCTAATGAACTCAAACAGCGAAGGAAACCAGAATTTCCAACATGTTTACTTTATTTTCGATAAACCAAACTCCTGTGCTATATACCATGGCAATACTGTTTCGTGGGACTATGGGCTGGATGTCTAGTAGATTATGGAAGAAAGCTGTGTAAACAGTCATCTCTCTGGGGGCATTACATGAATAACTGTTGTACTGTTAAGAGTGAAGGAATATGGTGCTGAATTAATAACTTTGAATGCTCAACAGTCTAAGGAGCTTCTAGTAAAGGTCTGCCCATAATAATTTGTATTACGGTGTGTTAGTAATGTAACATGTATTTTTCTAATGGTATGTAAATATTATGAAACTTTGTGGCAAACATTTGAGCGCGTGCTCCAATCAATCTGAAGTTGTTTCTCTTCACTAGGTCCGAATAGACAGTGGCATTCAAGAAGGAAGTGACATCAGTATCTATTATGATCCAATGATATCAAAAGCAAGTACATTTTTAATGCTACAGCTTTTTAAATGTATGAATTTTGGGTGAGGAATTGTGGTGTGCCCTTTACAGCATGGTGTCTCCTGCCAACACAAGATGGTGGTAAAGATGGCCACCGATACACATCTGCGCACGCGCATCTTGGTATCCAAATGAGAAAATCACCCGAGTGTTCTTTGTTACATTTTCTGCAGAAATTGGCTAAAGAGATTGATAAAGTCATGTAAAACGAAACCAAAAATATCAAGCGGCCTTAATTCAAGTTCCCAGGAATGTGGCAGAAGTGATGATTTAAATTATCTTCTAAGCAGGCTTTGCCAACACGTTTCTAACAAAAGCAATTTGTATCTATATTGATAAGTGTGATTGAATTCACCGTGGTGTTGCAGTGATGACACAGAGTAGAACAGTACACCTGCACCTGCACGTCATTGATCATGAACGCAGATTCTCACAAAGTAGTCTATTCATTAGTCACAAGTAATGCTTACATTAACACTGCAATGAAGTTACTGTGAAATTCCCCATGTCGCCACAGTCTGGCGCCTGTTCGGGCCAATACACCTAACCAGACTGTGGGAGGAAACCGGAGCACCCGGAGGAAACCCACACAGACACGAGGAGAACGTGCAGACTCCACACGGACAGTGACCCAAGCCGGGAATTGACCCTGGGTCCCTGGCACTGTGAGGCAGTAGTGCGAACCACTGTGAGGCAGTAGTGCTAACCACTGTGCCATCATGCCGCCCACAAGGTAATTGTTACTGTCTGTTACCCTAGCTGAAACCACACCAAGTGACTTAACTCCTACATAGAACATAGAAGAAATACAGCACAAACAGGCCCTTCGGCCTACAAGTTGTGCCGCTCATGTCCCTGCCTCCCCAGGCTTATATATAGGCTTACCTATAACCCTCAATCCTATTAAGTCCCATGTACTCATCCAGAAGTCTCTTAAAAGACCCTATCAAGTTCACTTCCACCACCACTGACGGCAGCCGATTCCACTCACCCACCACCCTCTGAGTGAAAAACTTAACCCTGACATCTCTTCTGTACCTACTCCCCAGCACCTTAAAACTTTGTCCTCTCGTAGCAGCCATTTCAGCCCTGGGAAAAAGCCTCCGAGAATCCACCCGATCTGTACCTCTCAACATCTTGTACACCTCTATCAGGTCACCTCTCATCCTTTGTCTCTCCAAGGAGAAAAGACCGAGCTCCCTCAACCTATCCTTATAAGGCATGCCAACCAATCCAGGCAACATCCTTGTAAATCTTCTCTGCGCCCTTTCAATCATTTCCACATCCCTCCTGTAATGAGGCGACCAGAACTGAGCACAGTACTCCAAGTGGGGTCTGACGAGGGTCTTATAAAGCTGCATCATTATCTCCCGACTCCTGAACTCAATCCCTCGATTGATGAAGGCCAGCACACGATACGCCTTCTTAACCACCTCCTTTACCTACGAGGCCGATTTAAGAGTCCTATCGACCCGGACCCCAAGGTCCTTCTGATTCTCTACAGTGCTAAAAGTCTTACCCTTGATATTATACTCCTTCATCCCATTTGACCTGCCAAAATGGACCACTATACATTTATCTGGGTTGAAGTCCATCTGCCACTTCTCCGCCCAGTCTTGCATCCTATCTATGTCACGCTTCTGACATCCCTCCAAACCTATCCATAACACCACCAACCTTCGTGTCATCGGCAAACTTACCAACCCATCCCTCCACTTCCTCATCCAGGTCATTTATGAAAATGACAAACAGCAAGGGTCCCAGAACAGATCCCTGGGGCACTCCACTGGTGACCGACCTCCATTCAGAAAAAGACCCGTCTACAACCACTCTCTGCCTTCTGCAGGCATGCCAGTTCTGAATCCACAAGGCAGCAGCCCCTTGGATCCCATGCCCTCTCACTTTCTCGCGAAGTCTTGCATGGGAGACCTTATCGAACGCCTTGCTGAAGTCCATGTAAACCACATCTACCGCTTTTCCTTCGTCAATGTGTTTAGTCACATTTTCAAAGAACTCCACCAGGCTCTTAAGGCACGATTTGCCTTTGACAAAGCCTATGCACCAATCTGATTAATTGCGAAGTAATGCACGCAGTAGTTTAAAGTAATTCTGCCTTTATAATCCCCTCTCCCAGGTGATATTCCTGGTCTGTGATTGAAATAAAATGAAAGATCAGAAAATGGTGACAATTAGAATGATATAGAATAGTCCAGTACAGCACAGAAGGAGGCAATTCAGCCCATTGAGTCCGAATCGACTCTTTCAGAGAATAATGACAAGTAAACCAGCATTTTGCCCTCGATTGTAAACATGGCACCTGTAAATTTGTGTCTGTAACTGTTCTTTTTTTTGCTGTAAGCTATAGATATTTGTAGCTTCAATATTTCAATCAGTCTTGGCTTTTGTGAACTCTCGAGAGTGTTTTATTTGCTCAGACATCAAGATAAATTTCAGACAGTTGTATCGAGGTAATGTGAATTATGAATTTAGAATGATGCGCCTTTTTACCCTTTATGTACTGTGACAAAATTAAATAAGCCAATGTTAGGCTGAATCCGAGAAAGAAATGCCCCGGCTGCAGCCTCTCTATTTTGGATTCTAAGCCGGGTTTTCTGGACCTGCCAGGGTGGGATCTGATGGGGGAAACAGCAGGCAAGCCAAAAGTCCATTGACTCGGCAGGACTGGAATATCGCAGTGGCAGGAGGGCTGGGCTGTAAAATCTGGGCCACATTCTTTGTGCTGCTAAGGTAACCTTTGGGGACCAAGTGTTTATTTCTACCATGTCACCATAATGGCATTTCTCCTTGGAGAAATGGAAGGTATTTGTAGGACCATTGCAACAGAGGGCTGGTTCTGTAACTGGTTTATATATTGTCATTCACAACCGCACGATGCCCCATAGCGCATTACAGCGAATGAAGCACTTTGGAGTGAAATGACTGTTGTCATGCACGAATTATAGCAGCAAATTTGCACACAGCAAGATCCCACAAACAGCAGTGAGACATTGACCAGACAATCTATTTTACTGTTGGTGATTGAGTGATCTGTGTTGTTCCCGGAAAAGTGGAAAAAATGCCCTTGCCCTTTCGTGGCACAATGGCACAGTGGTTAGCACTGCTGCCTCACAATGCCAGGGATCCAGGTTCGATTCCTGGCCTGGGTCTATGTCTGTGTGGAGTCTGCACGTTCTCCCTGTGTCTGCATGGGTCTCCTCCAGACGCTCCAGTTTCCTCTCACAGTTCGCAAGACATGCTGGTTAGGTGCATTGGCTATGCTAAATTCTCCCTCAGTGTACCCGAACAGGCGCCGGAGTGTGGCAGGATTAGAGGATTTTCACTGTAAATTCATTGCACTGTTAATGTAAGCCAACTTGTGACACTAACAAATAAACTTTAAAAAATAGTGTAATTGGGTCTTGTATCTCCACCCACGAGGTCAGATGGAATTTCGGCTTAAAGTCTCGTCAGGAAGACTCCCTCTGTGCTGCACCAGGAGTGTCAGCCAACATTCTGTCCTCAAACTCCTGGAATGGGACTTGTACGTTTGAGTCAGAGGGCTGGATTTACACTCCCCCGCCAGCGGGTTTGTAGTCAGAAGGGCATCTAAAATCCAGCGTGCAGCTTGCTTGCTGCCTTGCTGCCTATCCCTGCCTCCCCCCCAGTTTCATCAGCCATGAGGTTGGCATCGAGTAGCCTGCCAGTGGGTCAATTTGGGCCTTCAAGTGGATGATTAATTTCCACTTAAGTGCCTCATCATGCCACGCCTGAATTTAACCGGCGGCAAAAAAACCCATGCCAAGCACGCAGTCTGACAGTCTACCCAATGCGGGCTGGGAGAAGGGATGTCCATCCTTAATGGACCTAGCAGAGTCCCCCTACCCTCCAACAGAATCTAATCTCCCCCAAGTCCCTCTTCTCCCCGGCTGTTCCACCCAACACCTGCCAAGCTTGGCACTCAGGGGGACCCCTGAGGACTGCAGCACCCGTTAAAATCCAACCCAGAGTTGCCACTGAGCTGGGGCTGAGTGTGACACTGACACATCATTATAAAAGTAGGTGTACAATGCCACACTCAATGTCAGTGCATTGCTTTGTTTCAAGGTGCTCAAGGAGAATAGAAAGTCGATTCATTGGACCTTTCCAAACCTGCAGAGTAAAAATTAAATAACCCATAGTTAGATAAATTTGTTTAACTTTTGGTTCTTACTCACAACATGTACGTTCAGCTTATTTAAATCCATTTGTACTCTCCTATTTCAGTTGGTTACGTATGGAGCGACTCGTGCAGAAGCGTTACAAAGAATGCAAGAGGCACTAGACAACTATGTAATTCGAGGTAACAAGTGGAAACCTGGCATGTCCTGAAAGGAAGTGAAACAGCATAAAGACATAGTAATTAAGCCAAATTGAATAAATATTTCATACCAAGTCTCATTTAAAACAATATGTTATGAAAATCTCGAACTAATTCAGAAGGGGCGATTTGTGTGCTGAACTGCAATTAGCTTAGGGCCTATTCTTTCTCGTGACTTGCGTATTTAGATGCACTTCTGAATTAGCTTTGAAGTTTTTACGTGGGATCGGCTCACTAGATATCTCAATGTATGTTCGAAATTTGGCACACTTGTTTTTTTTACAAATGTAAGTACTTGCCAAATCATGCTGAAATTTCAAAGTTTCTGAAAATTAAATATAGGGGACAAAGTTTGTATTTTTTAAAGTTTGCAGCAAGAGCTTTAGGGGGTGGGGAGTGATTTGATTTGATTTATTATTGTCACATGTATTAGCATACACTGAAAAGTATTTTTTCTTGCGCGCTATACAGACAAAGCATACCGTTCATAGAGAAGGAAAGGAGAGAGCGCAGAATGTAGTGTTACAGTCATAGCTAGGGTGTAGAGAAGGATCAACTTAATGCAAGGTAGGTCCATTCAAAAGTCTGACAGTAGCAGGGAAGAAGCTGTTCTTGAGTTGGTTGGTACGTGACCTCAGACTTTCGTATCTTTTTCCCAACGGAAAAAGGTGGAAGAGAGAATATCCGGGGTGTGTGGGGTCCTTGGCAATGCTGGCTGCTTTTCTGGGGCAGCTGGAAGTGTAGATAGTGTCAATGGGGGATGGGAGGCTTTGCGTGATGGACTGGGTGTCGTTCACAACCATTTGTAGTTTCTTGCAGTCGGTTGGTACGTGACCTCAGACTTTTGTATCTTTTTGCCGACGGAAGAAGATGGAAGAGAGAATGTCCGGGCTGCGTGGGGTGCTTAATTATGCCGGCTGCTTTGCTGAGGCAGCAGGAAGTGTAGACAGAATCAATGAATGGGAGGCTGGTTTGCCTGATGGATTGGGCTACATTCACGACATTTTGTAGTTTCTTGAAGTTTTGGGCAGAGCAGGAGCCATACCAAGCTGTGATACAACCAGAAAGAATGCTTTCTATGGTGCATCTGTAAAAGTTGGTGAGAATCGTAGCTGACATGCCAAATTTCCTTAATCTTTTGAGAAAGTTGAAGCATTGGTGGGCTTTCTTAACTATAGTGTCGGCATGGGGGGACCAGGACAGGTTGTTAGTGATTTGGACACCTAAAAACCTGAAGCTCTCAACCCTTTCTACTTCGTCCCCGTTGAAGTAGACAAGGGCATGTTCTCCTCTATCATCAATGAGTGTTTTGACAGAGGATAGATTGCAATGGTTATCGATGGAAATATTTCAACCAATGGGCCGGTATAACTGAGATCCGATGAAGTAATTACGCTGGACTTCAATTTACATTTTAGACAAGTAATTCATAGTTTCACCTTTATTCAAATGACCTGAGAACATAAATTAGTTGAAGAAAAATATAATTTGAATACCGCTGAGTTTGAGTATCAGATTACTATTTTGGGCACAGAACCAAGCGTTGGTGTTCTGAATCAAAAGCATAACACTGCAAATGCTCTAAATCTGAAGTAAGAACAGAAAATGCTGGAAATAATCAGCAACATCTGTGGGGAGAAAGGTCATCAACCTGAAATATTAACTCTGTTACCCACCCCACAGATGCTGTCTGACCTGTACAGTATTTCCAACATTTTCTGTTTTTTATTGGTGTTCCAAACCATGTTCGATGTGATCATTAAGTGTGTGGATATATTCCCCTGCCCCACCAACATGGCTCCACTATGGTCTGCCCCAGGCACTGCTCCTGGCATGTCCCTCTCTGTAAAAAGTCTCACAACACCAAGTTAAAGTGCAACAGGTTTATTTGGTAGCAAAAGCCACTAGCTTTTGGAGCGCTTGCTGCTCCTTCGCCGCTCCGAAAGCTAGTGGCTTTTGCTACCAAATAAACCTGTTGGACTTTAACCTGGTGTTGTGAGACATCTTATTATGTTTACCCCAGTCCAATGCCGGCATCTCCACATCGTGTCCCTCTCCCTCAGAGGCTAATACTTACCTTTGTGTTCTCCCACTCGGAGGGATCCCCATGACAGGTTGACATCTGGGTAAACGTGTTGTAAACCTCACTTTGGCAATGTTTGAAAATATGGCGAGGGGGAGAATATGGTGGTGGGAGGGGGTGGGCTTGATAATTATATTAAAATTAATGCAAGATCATTAAGATGAGGTTTGGCTGTCATTGGCGAGGGGTGAGGTACATTGCAGAACATGATCTCTCCAGATTTTCCAGCCCGCCTCGCCATCCTCTTGGCTGGTGAACGTGGGCTAAAAATCGCCCCACATTGTCCATGAATAAGAATGAAAAATTCAGAAAACAATTAGTAAAGTAGTGAAGAGACAACAGGATTTATTGAACCAATGCTCAGTTCGGTAACTGAAGCAACTTGAATCCCATTCCCTGTAAAATGTACACAATATTGCAGTTAGTAACAGATAACGGTTTCTAGCTGTGTCATTGAAAAGTAATATAAAATCAATATCACAGTGTCAAAAGATGTGATCTTATTGACTGTCTTATTACCAGCTCCTTTATACCGAGCATTGGGCATTTCCTCTTTCAGAAAAGAACAATAACATTTTTCTTTCCAAATTGATGCATTATGTGTTGGCTTTTGGATATACTGGGACAAAGCCTACTGAGTAAAGTTTTACTACGGCTGTGGTTTTTCAGTAGATAACTTGGATTTTTTTTTCTTTAAACTACAGTGTACAAGAGACACAAGATCCAGTTGCTCTGCAAATTGGGATTTGAAGAAAGGTATAGGCGTTTAATGGTAGTACATTGTTTCAACCAGATTTCCCACAGTAAAACAGTGACTATACTTCAAAAGCACTTAATTGGGTGTAAAACATTTTGGGATGTCCAGAGGTTTGTGAAAGCTGTTACAGAAATGCAAGTCTTTCTTTTACAAGTTGTTCAGATGTCTGTTTTGGGTTGCACTGGGAGAACTGGTTTGGGGGAAATTGTGATAATTTGAGCTGGTTTGCCTTGCTTTTCACCAACACTGTGACATCCTGATTCTGAGAAAGGAGCAAAAGAAAGAAGAATGAGTTGCATTTATATAAGGGTCTTTCACAAGCGACAGATATCTCAAAGTGCTTTACAGCCAATGAAATACTTTTGAAGTGCAGTCACTGTTCTAATGCAGGAAATGTTAGTTTGCACACGGCAAACTCCCACAAAACGCAGTGCAGTGATAACCAACTCATCTAGTTTTATAATGTTGATTGAAGGATAAATATTGGCCAGGGAGAGAGAACTTTCCTGATCTTCTTTGGGAGAGAGCCAATGGATCTTTTATGCTCACCTGAGAGAGCAGATGGAGCCGTGGTTTGAGGTCTGATCCGAAATCTGGCATCTCTGACAGTGCACCACTCCCTCAGTACTGCATTGCAGTGTCAGTCTGGATTTTGTGCTCAAGTCTCTCTACACCCACTGAGGCCACCTGACACTTGGGAAACACTAGAAAAACCCACAAGAGAAAGTCTGCTGCCTCACTGACGGTAACATCACCAGTTTATTAAATATACAGTTGATCTTTTTGAATCACCTTAACAAAACTGAGAATTTTGTGAGTAATTGATCTGTGATTTTGGTAATTGAAAAATTTGCTTGTAAAGTCAAGAAGCCAGAGTAAGTAGCCTCACAACACCAGGTTAAAGCCCAACAGGTTTATTTGGTAGCACGAGTTTTTGGAGCACAGCTACTTCATCAGGCACTCATCTGATGAAGGAGCAACGCTCCGAAAGCTTGTGCTACCAAATAAACTTGTTGGATTTTAACCTGGTGTTGTGAGAATACTTACTGTGCCTATCCCAGTCCAATGCCGGCAACTCTACATCAAAGTCAAGAAGCTTTACCTGATTTCCATCAATTTATTTTGTTTATTTTCATTTCTTCCATTATTTCATTATTTAAAATCTTGCTTTCCATCTGTTTTCTCTTACCACTATCTCCCCTCCACCCCGCGACCCCCCACCCATCCACTCCCCTAGGGCCATCTGTTACATGCCTCAGGTTGTCTTTTGCACACTGCTTACCTTTTTTCTGCCATTTACACATTCTGATCTCTCAATGGGTCACAATCAGCGCCGTTTATATTCCCTGTCATGATCCTGTGCCAATGTATTTTTATGTATGGTGTAAGGCGTATGTTTAAAATTCAGCTCTACTTTACAAGGTGCCAATGTGTCTGCACAAGGCAGTTCACATGCTGAGAATGCAGGCTAATTGATTGATTTTAGCTAGGGATGTGTTTGTTTTAATCTGAGTTCATGCATTTTTCTTTATTTTGGTTTCCCCCTCGGGTTTCAAAGTAGGGTTTTCATTCGGTTGATTGACAGAGACAGTCATGTGTTAATGGGTGGAGCTAAGCTTACAGGGAAAAAGCAGGCAGTTACTGCCAGGTTCTGAAAGAAGCAAGATTTACCTCTCATTGTCTCTTTGGAGACTGCTGTTTGGGATCTGCTAGGAGAAATATGTCTCTGTCTCTCCAGAGATGTTCAAAAGGCTCTAGGACTGTTACCAAGCCCAAGCATGTAAGCCTGTGTGTTGCTAACTGATTTTGAAGAGGAGTTTAAGTCTATAAGAGGAATATTCATAAAATCATAGAATAATAGAATCAGAGTGCAGAAGAAGCCCTTCAGCCCATCGAGTCTACACTGACACATTAGAAACACTTGAGCTCCCACCTAATCCCATTTACCAGCACTTGGCCCTTAGCCTTGAATATTATGACATGCCAAATGCTCATCCAGGTACTTTTTAAAGGATGTGAGGCACCTCCACCACCTTCCCAGGCAGCGCATTCCAGACCATCACCACCCTCTGGGTAAGAAAGTTTTTCCTCACATCCCCTAAACCTCTTGCCCGTCACCTTGAACCTATGTCCCCTCGTGACTGACCCTTCAACAAAGGGGAACAGCTGCTCCTTATTCACTCTGTTCATGCTCCTCATATTGCTTGAATTGGAACTAATTGAGATGGATTAGCAGTTAAGAACTGTATCTTGTCATATTTAACTATATCAACTGGTAAAAGTTAAGCTAATTAAATCGTTGTAGTTAAACTGTATTGTTAAAATAAATTTAAGGGATTGGAAACCGACGCAGGTGGATGGAATAAGATACGGGCCAACCATGATCTAATTGATTGGCAGAGCAAGCTCAAGAGCTAAATTGCCTAGTCCTGTCTCAATGAGTCCAAATGCTGTGGCTTCACCCACTGCTCCAAGGTTTGGCACAGAATGTGCAGGCATGAGCGAGTGCTGCTAAGTTGAAGGTGCCATGCCGTGGGATACATTATCCAAAATGATTTACACCTGTTCCAGTGATTGAGGTGGATATTAGTCATTCCATGGTATTATCTGAAAAATACCCAGGGTTTTGTTCTGGTGTCCTACACAGCTTTGCTTCTTTAACTAAAGTCACCAAAAGGAACCACTTATTGCTTTTTCTGAGCTATACACAAAATGGTTGCTGCTTTTTTCAAAATGTGTACAAGTTACTCTGTGATATTTGAGAAGCACAACGAATTGTTGCTGGCTGCGGGCAGATCCTGTGCTCGTTTCTCAACATCTCGCCATCTTGTGCTTTCCCCTCCAGTTGCTCTTATTTTCAATTTCAAGCTCTCTAAATAGCTTAATTCTCTTACTCTTGGTCCTTATCCCTCTAACTTTTCTCCACTCATCTCCTTCATGTCTTGTATGGCCAATCCAACCTTGTTGCCTCTTTCTTGATATTCACTAACAATCTTTCCTCCTCCATCATCTTGAGAGTGTCCTCATTGTTCTTGTGTTCTCTCGAACTGATCTGCTCCATCTTCCTCCAGAACCACAACATTCTAATCTTTGGATGGCCTCTTTTTTCACATTTCAGCCTGGTCCACAACAACACTCCAAATCAATCTTTCATTCCTTCCCCCTGCAGTAAAATATCTCCTACTTTCTATACCTTTTAGCTTTGACAAAGGGTCGTCTGGACTCGAAACGTCAGCTCTTTTCTCTCCTTACAGATGCTGCCAGACCTGCTGAGATTTTCCAGCATTTTCTCTTTTGGCTCCAAATCACAGTCATGGTCATTCAATTGAGATCTCTGCTCACTCCAATGCTGAGCAAATCTTTGTGTTTGGAGGATGCATTCTTTGTCGTTGCTTTTCTCGTTCTGATTTCTTCTTGACACAAGATGCTTTCCAGCTACTTAGATTGCGATACCTCTTCCAGCATTTAACCATTTATCTTGACCTTTACTTTCCCACCAATATGTAGAATATGCCAGTATTTCACAAAGTTTGTACATCTGTATTAATGTAACTTACTATGGGATAGGGATTTTTGAATTGCTACCAACAATTTTGAATGGATGGAAAGGAATTGCAGTGAAAAATCTGCTAGTTCGCTTGCCATTTGCTGAACCAATTGATATTAAATAGCTGCTGATATTTGTCATGAACAATCATGCAGCATTGATTTCTGTCACCAGGCCTGAACAAAGAACAAAGAACAATACAGCACAGGAACAGGCCCTTCGGCCCTCCAAGCCTGCGCCGCTCATGTGCCCAACTAGACCATTCATTTGTATCCCTCTATTCCCAGTCTGTTCATGTGGCTATCTAGATAAGTCTTAAATGATCCCAGCGAGTCCGCCTCAATCACCTTGCATTCCAGGCCCCCACCACCCTGTGTGTAAAATATGTCCCCCTGACATCTGTGTTGAACCTTGCCCCCCTCACCTTGAACCCGTGACCCCTTGTGTTCGTCACCTCCGACCTGGGGAAAAAGCTTCCCACTGTTCACCCTATCTATGCCCTTCATAATTTTATGCACCTCTTTTAGGTCGCCCCTCATCCTCCGTCTTTCCAGGGGAGAACAACCCCAGTTTACCCAATCTCTCATCATAGCTAAGACCCTCCATACCAGGCAACATCCTGGTAAACCTTTTCTGTACTCTCTCCAAAGCCTCCACGTCCTTCTGGTAGTGTGGCGACCAGAACTGGATGCAGTATTCCAAATGTGGCCTAACCAACATTCTATACAGCTGCAACATCATATGCCAACTTTTATATTCTATGCCCCGTCCAATAAAGACAAGCATGCCATATGCCTTCTTGACCACCCTCTCCACCTGTGCTGCCACCTTTAAGGATCTGTGGACTTGTACACCCAGGTCCCTCTGTGTGTCTATACTCCTGATGGTTCTGCCATTTATTGTATAGCTCCCCCTTACATTAGATCTACCGAAATGCATCACTTCGCATTTATCTGGATTAAATTCCATCTGCCATTTCTCCGCCCAATGTTCCAGCCTATCTATATCCTGCTGTATTCTCTGACAATGTTCATCACTATCTGCAACTCCAGCAATCTTTGTGTCGTCCGCAAACTTACTGATCACACCAAATCATTTATATATATATATCACAAACAGCAGAGGTCCCAGTACAGAGCCCTGCGGAACACCACTAGTCACTGACCTCCAACCGGAAAAAGACCCCTCCACTGCTACCCTCTGTCTTCTATGGCTAAGCCAGTTCTTCAGCCACTCATCTAGCTAGCTCACCTTTTATCCCGTGAGATTTAACCTTTTGCACCAGCCTGCCATGAGGGACCTTGTCAAACGCTTTATTAAAATCCATATGGACGACATCCACGGCCCTTCCCTCGTCAATCGTTTTTGTCACCTCCTCAAAAAACTCAACCAAAATTTGTGAGGCATGACCTCCCTCGTACAAAACCATGCTGTCTATCGCTAATGAGATTATTCAGTTCTAAATGCGCATATATCCTATCTCTAAGAATCTCTAAGAGTCTTATCTGGAGCCATGTGTGTGTGAGAGAGAGAGAGAGAGAGACATAGCAGAGAGCGATTCCGGATGATTCATTAAAACAAAAACACTTAAGGTTGAAGTTTGCATTTAGCACCGCAGACGTGGCTATTTTCTACCAATTTAGGAAGATGATTGGCATCTAAATATAGTCCTTCCCATTCACTGTTCAAAGCTGTAAATGAGATTAGTAGGTTTATCCAATTTTTTATTGCTTTTTGTATTGAAACTTTAATGCATGTAAATTCCTTCATGCACAATGCTAATCTATTAACAGAGTGCTGATACGCGTTATGCAGTTTCACATTACTATCCTATTTGCTTCCTAATAATGCAATGATCTAAACATTAATAGAAACGCAACATGCTAGAAATATTCAGCAATATCGAAGTTCATTTTTTCCATTTGAATTGCCTAGGAAAATATGATATAAACAGAGGTTAAGACAAGATAATGACAGGTTTGGATGAGGTAGACCAGGAAAAGCTGTTCACATTTGGTGATGGCAGAAGGACAGGGGAAATGGGGGAACACACTTACAAGGGAATGTGGGGAAACAAGTGGTAATGACCTGGCACTCGCTGCTTATGAAGGTGGTGGGTGTCTCATCAAATACATTGTTTTGATTTTGATTTGATTTGATTTATTATTCTCGCACATTAGTATACAGTAAAAAGTATTGTTTCTTGCACACTATACAGACAAAGCATACCGTTCATAAAAAAGGAAGGGAGAGAATGCAGGACGTAGTGTTACTGGCATAGCTAGGGTGTAGAGAAAGATCAACTTAGTGTGAGGTAGGTCCATTCCAAACTCTGATGGCAGCAGGGAAGAAGCTGTTCTTGAGTCGGTTGGCACGTGACCTCAGACTTTTGCATTTTTTCCCCGATGGAAGAGAGAATGTCCTGGGTGCGTGGGGTCCTTGATTATGCTGGCTGCTTTTCCGAGGCAGTGGGAAGTGTAGACAGAGTCAGTGGATGAGAGGCTGGTTCACGTGATGGATTGGGCTACATTCACGACCTTTTGTAGTTTCTTGTGGGCTTCGACAGAGCAGGAGCCCCATACCAAGCTGTGATACAACCAGAAAGATTGCTTTCTATGGTGCATTTGTAAAAGTTGGTGAGAGTCGTAGCTGACATGCCAAATTTCCTTAAGGTTAAGAGAAACAAATGACAGGTATTAATTGTCTTTTGAGCTGTTACAGTCCTGGACCCGAACCCCGAGTATGTTCTAAGCCAGACTAAACCCCAACAATCTTTCTATTTTGGCATTAGTGTGAGAAAAGGATGCTTTACTCCTGGAGTAATTCCACTGACCAATTAGGGATCTGTTATCAACACAAGCTTTAGTTATAACACAGTTTTTAAGTATAACTCTTAACAAAATGAAGCAGTTTAACTCTTAACAGTTGAACAATCTTTAAACATGAAAAGAAACAACTTTAATTTCTAACTTATCACTATTTCAGTTCCAAATAAGCAACAGTCTTCCCATAGACTTAAACCCACTTTAAACATATTTATCAAACCCAGGCATACCTGCTTTAAATTAGTGTAGAAAGCCCTGAAGCTGCAGAGAGAGACTTTGCAGAGAGAGAGAGAGAGAGTAGACCTCTTCCTTAAACAGCTCCAGTCATCAACTAAACAGCAAACTGTATTTCTCTTTGCTACAAAACTAGCTCCTCCCATCAGCCTTATGATCATATGACCCTGAATTCCAAAGCTCACCTTCCATTCCTTTAACCAAAAAATCCCAGGGGACCTTTCTATCTATAAATAAAAATCCATTAGCTCTATCCTAAATAAACGCTATATGGCTAAAATGAGTAATTATCCTGTTGTCCAGCATCTGAGCTGTATGTTTTTCCTGACATACCAACTGCCTGTAAAAAAACACTGAATCTTAAAACAGTCCCCCTCAAACATAAAATAGCACAGTATCATCACAGAGCACATGTAAATAGAGGACAGAATCCAGTTCACAAAAGGTTATCAACCTGAAATGTTAGTTCTGTTTCTTTCTCCATAGATGCTGCCAGACCTGCTGAGCGTTTCCAGCATTTTCTGCTTTTACTGTGGACCTCCAACCTCTGCATCCTTTTGCTTTAATATAAACATTACGTTGTGCAGATGAGATAATAAGTTCGGAATCAATATTTTTCAGCCATTCATCCAGTTCTCATTCTACTCTTCAGTGTCCTAAAGCAAACTTTCCTGTCGATTAAGTTCAGTGATCAGTGTGTCGCTGTTCTTCCCAATTAAAACTGTAATAAGAAACAAGAAAATGAATGGTCGTGAACTATCCTTTCACTGCTACCTCACAGTGCTAGGGACCCGAGTTGAGATAATATACATTGTTGTGTTGAATTGGCTATCTACAAGACCAACTTGGGTCACTGTCTGTGTGGAGTTTGCACATCCTCCTCGTGTCCGCGTGGGTTTCCTCCGGGTGCTCTGGTTTCCTCCCACGCTCCAAAGCTGTCTGCGGGTTAGGTTGATTGGCTATGCTAAATTAACCCTAGTGTCAGGGGGATTAGCAGGGTAAATATGAGGAGTTACGGGAATAGGGTCTGGGTGGGATTGTGTTAAGTGCAGACTTGATGGGCCCAATGGCTTCTTTCTGCACTGTAGGGATTCTATTCTATGATTCTATGTGTAGATGTCTGAGAGCAAATGAAGAACTGTAAAAGTAGATCTGCAAATCTAGTATAAAGGGCAGCTTTAAAATGTTTATGCATTCACACAAAAATGCAGCACAGATCACAGAATAAGTCAGATTGAGAAAGGCCTTTTGGACCCATCATTACAGACTCTCATCATTGTGGGGTATTGCAACATATCGGTAATGCTACTCATTCAGAGGCCCAGAGTACTAACCCGGAAATCCCATCATGGTTAACTGGGGAATTTGAGTTCAGTCAACTAAATACATCTGAAATAAAATACTACTGTCAGTAATGGTGACCATGAAACTACCAAATTGTCATAAAACACATCTGGTCAACGATGTTCTTTTGGGAAGGAAATCTGACGTCATCATAGAATCATCATAGAATCCCCATAGTGCAGAAGGAGGCCATTTGGCCCATCGAGTCTGCACCAACCACAATCCCACCCAGACCCTATTCCCATGACCCCACAGATTAACCATTAATCCCCTGACACTAAGGGGTAATTTAGCATGGCCAATGAACCTAACCCGCACATCTTTTGAACTGCGGGAGGAAACCCACGCGGACATGGGGAGAATGTACAAACTCCACGCAGACAGTGACCCGAGACCAGAATTGAACCCGGGTCCCTGGCATTGTGAGGCAGCAGTGCTAACCACTGTGCCACCTCATCTTTATCCATCCTGCCTACATGTGACTCTAGACCCACAACAATGTGGTTGATTCTTAACTGCCTCTGAAATGACCTAAAAGCACTTAGTATTCCGGTAGGCAGTTCAACCATCCACCTTCTTGAGGAAAATTAGGGACTCGCAATAAATGTGGACATTGCCAGCGATGTTTGCTGGCTTGACTGTATCTCCAGTCCCTTTGCTTATGATTTAGTTTTAACTCATTTTCCCCACACACACCGTTTCTAAACTATTCACTTTTTTATGTAGCTTTAAAAGATCATCTCTGCTCCCTGCTGATATCCTCTGGCACGCAGGACAATCCTCATGATTTTTACTTGAGTTGCTTCTAGGATTTGAATATGTATGTTGAGTATGTTGATAAACTGAACAGGACCCAGTGCCCAAAGTGCAGCCTGAACTATGATTCACATGGTTTGATCATGATGTTCTTCTATTTGTACTTGATTCTTTTGGCTGTGTAATTTGGCATAATTTGTGTTTATTGATTGCGGTTTCACAGTGCTTAGACATGTACCGCAAACCTATTTCAACTCCATTCTTAGCTGTCTTGTTACACTAATCGCATAAACCTAATGAACACTCAGCGAAATAAAGTTTAGTTGTGCTTGCGTGTCAGATTCATCACCCAGAAAGTGGTGAGAATGTGGAACCCGCTATCACAAGGAGCAGCTGAAGCGAATAGTATGCATTTCAGAAGAAGCTGGATAAATACTTGAGGCTGAAAGGAACAGAAGTTGTTGATGGGGTTGGGGTGAATTAGGTGCGGAAGGAAGCTGTCCGGAATTCTCCGGCCGTTCACGCCCTGCAGCCACTGCAAGCAAGGACAGGGAATTTGGAGCTCCGCCAAATCTCCATTCACTGCAGCAGGGCCAGAGAATTCTAGCCACTGGCAGAGATCAGATGGGCTGAATGGCCTGTTTCTGCACTGTCCATTCTATGAAATTCTATGTCGTTCTTTCAGTCTTAACTTTCAAAATGTATACTTTTTAATGGATTCCATTGAATTTTTTAAAATTCTGTTCTTGGGATGTGAACATCACTGATAAGGCCAGAATTTATTGCCCTACGCTAATTGCCCTTGAGGGGGTGGTGGTGAGCCATTTTTTGAACTGCTGAGCTTCTGTTTGGGAGCGGTTCCAGAATTTTGACCCAGCGACAGTGAAGAAACGGCGATATAGTTCCGAGTCAGGATGATGTGTGGCTTGGAAGGAAACATGCAGATGATGTTGTTCTTGTGCACTTTCTGCCCTGACTTTTTGAAGTGGTAGAGATTGTGGGTTTGGAAGGTACTGTCAGGGAAACCTTGATGAGTTGCTGCCGTGCACCCTGTGTGTGGTACACGCTGCCTCCACTGTGCATCGGTCATGGACGGGAGTGAATATTTAAGTGATAGATGGAGTGTCAATCTAGGGAGCTGCTGAATGTTGTTGGAGCGGCACTCGTCCAGAGAAGTTGAGACTATTCCATTAGAGTCCTGGTGTGTGCCTTGTACATGGTGGACAGGCTTTGGGGAAAACAAGAGGCGAGTTACCCGCTGCAGAATTCCCGGTCCCTGTGCCACGTTTGTAGCCACAGTATGTATATGACTGGTCCAGTTATGTTTCTGGCCAATGGTAACCCCAGGATGCCTGGGGCGGCACGGTGGCACAGTGGTTAGCACTGGTGCCTCACAGTGTCAGGGACCTGAGTTCAATTTCGGCCTTGGGTCACTGTCTGTGTGGAGTTTGCGCATTCTCCCCGTGTCTGCGTGGGTTTTCTCCGGGTGTTCTGGTTTCCTCCCACAGTCCAAAGATGCGCGGGTTAGATTGATTGGCCGTGCTAAATTGACCCGAGTGTCAGGGGGGATTGGCTGGGGCAAATATGTGGGGTTATGGGAATAGGGCCTGGGTGGGATTGTGGTCGGTGCAGACTCGATGGGACGAATGGCCTCCATCTGAACTGTAGGGATTCTGTGATTCTATGTTGATGGGCTGATTCAAGATACGTTTTACAAAAATTAATATTGGATATTCTCAGAATCCTGTTAAGAGTTATGGTGAAACATCTTTCTATTCATTGGAAGATCAAAATATTTTTAATCATTGACTGCTTGAGATGAAAAGTCCGTTAATTTTGCCGGTTCCTTGGTAATTTTTGTAATAATCAGACTTTTTGTCTATCCTGTAAATGGAAACAGCAAAAATATCCTAAAACTCATTTCTTTCAAAAAGGTCAGTCTTAGGAAACAGAGCATGTCAAAGAGCTGTTATCATCATCGTGATATTAAGCAACAAAGGTGAATCCCCAGTGTATGTTGCATCCAAATACAACCCTTTTGTTACTTCCTGATTTCCCCTTTGATAAGTTCTAGTTGTTTATATTTGTGTAACTCTGCAGAGTCTGCCATGGTTCAGATTTAACAACCGAAACTAGACAGACTGCGGTTTGTGGTGCAGATAAAAGCAAATTGGAAATGAGGTTGGGAAACAAATCACAGATTAAACAGGACTTCACTGGATAATGAATCTACTTATTTGATTAAGTAAATGATGTAATCACAAATCTGAATGCAGTGTTGAAATGTAAAACCAAGGAGCTTTAATTAGCCTGAAAGCTTCCTCTGTTGCCACCTGCTTCTTGCATCAAAGGAAATCAACAGCCACAATCCCTGACTTAGACAAGTTGTAAATGTTTTTGAGTCTCACTTTCTCTTTGTAATTGAAGCAAACGGGAAGATGTTGCAGAATTTACAGCACAGAAACAGCCCATTCAACTCAACTGGTCGAGTTTGATAAAAGCAAATTACTGTGGATGCCGGAATCTGAAACCAAAAGAGTAAATGCTGGAAAATCTCAGCAGGTCTGGCAGCATCTGTCATGAGAGAAAAGAGCGGACGTTTTGAGTCCAGATGACCCTTTGTCAAAGCCCTATTTTGATGTTTATGTTGCACACAAGCCCCTCTCACCCTGACTGCATCTCACCCGACAAGTATATCCCTCCCCCACCCCTATCCCTGACTTCCTGTGAATTTGTCCAGGTTCCCCTGAGGTAGCACCTATGCTATCTGTCTTAGCTATTCCATGTGGTAGTCAGTTCCACTTTCTAACCACACTTTGGGAACTAAGGAATGGCAGGTGACAGAAGTGTCAGTGAGGGATCACTTTGGGACCAGTGACCATAATTCCATTAGTTTTAAGATCGCTATGGAGAACGATAGGTCTTGCCCAAAAGTTAAAATTCTAAATTGGGGCAAGGCCAATTTTGATGGTGTCAGACAGGAACTTCCAAAAGTTAATTGGGGGAATCTGTTGGCAGGCAAAGGGACTTCTGGTAAGTGGGAGACTTTCAAAAGTGTGTTAACCAGGGTTCAAGGTAAGCACATTCCTCTTAGAGTGAAGGGCAAGACTGGTAGAAGTAGGGAACCCTGGATTACTCGGGATATTGAGGCCCTGGTCAAGAAGAAGAAGGAGGCACATGACATGTATAGGCAACTGGGATCAAGTGGATCCCTTGAAGAGTATAAAGGGTGTAAAAGTAGAGTTAAGAGAGAAATCAGGAGGGGAAAAATGGGACACGAGATTGCTTTGGCAGATAACGCAAAAGAAAATCCAAAGAGATTCTACAAATACATAAAGGGCAAAAAAGTAACTAGGGAGAGATTAGGGCCTCTTAAGGATCAACAAGGTCATCTATATGCTGATCCACAAGAGATGGGTGAGATCCTAAATGAATATTTCTCATCAGTATTTACTGTTGAGAAAGGCATGGATGTTAGGGAACTTGGAGAAATAAATAGTGATGTCTTGAGGTGTGTACATATCACAGAGAAGGAGGTACTGGCAGTTTTAAAGCGCATCAAGGTTGATAAATCCCCGGGACCTGATTAAGTGTATCCCAGCGTGTTGTGGGAGGCTAGGGAGGAAATTGCGGGTCCCCTCGCAGAGATATTTGAATAATTGACAGCCACAGGTGAGGTGCCTGAAGATCGGAGGGTGGCAAATGTTGTGCCTTTGTTTAAAAAGGGCTGCAGGGAAAAGCCTGGGAATTACAGGCCTGTGAGCCTCTCATCTGTAGTGGGTAAGTTGTTGGAAGGTATTCTGAGAGACAGGAATTTAGAGAGGCAAGGACTGATTAGGGACAGTCAACATGGCTTTGTGAGTGGAAAATCGTGTCTCACAAAGTTGATTGAGTTTTTTGAAGGGGTAACCTAGAAGGTAGATGAGAGAAGTGCAGTTCATGTTGTCTACATGGACTTTAGCAAGGCCTTTGGCAAGGTACCGCATGGTAGATTGTTGCATCAGATTAAATCTCACGGGATCCAGGGTGAGGTAGCCAAATGGATACAAAATTGGCTTAATGACAGAAGGTGGTTGTAGAGGGTTGTTTTTCAAACTGAAGGCCTGTGACCAGTGGTGTGCCTCAGGGACCGGTGTTGGGTCCACTGTTATTTTTCATTTAAATGAATGATTTGGATGAGAATTTAGGAGGCATGGTTAGTAAGTTTGCAGATGACACCAAGATTGGTGGCATAGTGAACAGTGAAGAAAGTTATCTCCAATTGCAACGGGATCTTGATCAATTGGGCTAGTGGGCTGACGAATGGCAGATGGAATTTAATTTAGATAAATGCGAGGTGATGCATTTTGGTAGATCGAACCAGGGCAGGACTTACTCAGTTAATGGTAGGGTGTTGGAGAGAGTTATAGAACAAAGAGAGCTAGGGGTACATGTTCATAGCTCATTGAAAGTGGAGTCACAGGTGAATAGAGTGGTGAAGAAGGCATTCGGCATGCTTGGTTTAATTGGTCAGAACATTGAATACAGGAGTTGGAGCGTCTTGTTGAAGTTGAACAAGACATTGGTAAAGCCACACTTGGAATACTGTGTACAGTTCTGGTCACCCTATTTTTGAAAGGATATTATTAAACTAGAAAGAGTGCAGATAAGATTTACTAGGATGCTACCAGGATTTGATGGTTTGAGTTATAAGGAGAGGCTGGATAGCCTGGGACTTTTTTCTCTGGAGCTTGGGAGGCTTAGAGGTGACCTTATAGAGGTCTATAAAATAATGAGGGGCATCAATCAGCTAGATAGTCAATATCTTTTCCCAAAGGTCGGGGAGTCTAAAACTAGAGGGCATTGTTTTAAGGTGTGAGGGGAGAGATACAAAAGGGTCCAGAGGGGCAATTTTTTCACACAGAGGAAGGGCGGCATGGACATGCTGTAAACCTCCATGACTTTGGATAAAGAAACCAAAAGAGAAAATGCTGGAAAATTTCAGAAGGTCTGGCAGCATCTGTAAGGAGAGAAAAAAGCTGATATTTCGAGTCCAGATGACCCTTTGACTCAAAACGTCAGCTCTTTTCTCTCCTTCCAGATGCTGCCAGACCTGCTGAGAATTTCCAGCATTTTCAGATTCCAGCATCCGCAGTAATTTGCTTTTATTTGAATAAAGAAAGTTCTCTTGAATTCTATTTGATTTATTAGTGTCTGTCATATATTTCTAGCTCCTGATTTTGGTCATTTCATAAGTGGAAATATCTTTCCCGCATCTACCCTATTGAACCCCATCATAATCTTATAGACCTCTATTAGGTGGTCCCTCAGGCTTCACTTTTCCAGAGAAAAGAGCCCCAGCTTGTTAAATCGTTCTTGATAAGTCTACCTCTCAGCACCGGTGTCATCCTAATGACCTTAGGCTTGAAAATCTTAAACGCACTTCTCTTGTGTACATCCACTTGGAAGGTTTGAAAGTTGGATCTCACAAAATGCCTGAAAGTACACTCAGTATTAACGTTAAGAAACAACCTATTACCTTTTCTGAATTCTAATCAGCAATCATGCCATAGAGTTTTCAGATTCTTTACATTTACAATAAAAGTGGCAAGCAGAAAGCGGAAATCAGAGATGTGGTGGACAGATGTTTTTTGTGTTGAAGGGAGATACATTTCCAAAGGTTCAGTACTAGGAGCACTGCTATTTCTGGTATACAGCAATGACTCGGATTTGGGGGGACTGAGCAAAATTTGCAAGAGAACATGAAACTTGGAAGTGCAGCAAACAGTGAGAAGGATAGTGATAGACTTCTAGTCTTCAAGATGAAGGAGCAAAGCTCCGAAAGCTCATAATTCCAAATAAACTTGTTGGAAGTTGTGAAACTTCTTACAGTCTTCAAGAAGGCAAAGATAGGCTGGTGGAATGGGCAGACACTTGGCGAAGAAACTCAATGCACAAAAATGAGTTGGTACATTTTGGTCGGGAGAGCGGAGAAAAATGTTGATTGCTAATTATACAAGGGAGGCAAGAAAGAGGGACATCCGAGGCTGCTTGTGCACAAATCGCTAAAGGTGGAAGAACAGGTTGACAAAGCAGTTCTTAAAGCATGTGAACCATAGAACAACCATAGAACCCCTACAGTGCAGTAAGAGGCCATTCGGCCCATCGAGTCTGCACCGACAACAATCCCACCCGGGCTCTATCCCCATATTCCTACATATTTACCTGCTAATCCCTCTAATCTACGCATCCCAGGACACTAAGGGGCAATTTAGCTTGGCCAATCAACCTAACCCGCACATCTTTGGACTGTGGGAGGAAACCGGAGCACCCGGAGGAAACCCACGCAGACCATGGGGAGAATGTGCAAACTCCGCACAGACAGTGACCCGAGCCAGGAATCGAACCCAGATTCCTGGAGCTGTGAAACAGCAGTGCTAACCAACCACTATGCTACTGTGCCGCCCCTGATGTGGGACCCTGATCTTTATCAATAGAGACAAAGTACAAAATCCAGGAAGTTAGGCTAAAACCAAACAAATTGCTGGTTCGGCCCTGCCTGGAGTATCGTGTCCAGTTCTGTGCACTACACTGTCAAAGCTTTGCAGAGGATACTGAAGGATTTACAGGAGTGGCGCTTTACAGGAACTCCTCATTGCACTCATTGGCCTGATCAAAGCATTTGCCTCCTCATATCTGCACACCAAAGACTTGCATTTTTCAGAAACTTCATCACAGTCCTGCAGTTGCTTCATGTCGATATGATTGCAATTGACTTGAGTTTGAGACCTGAAACAGATGCCTTCAAAATATGGACCGAGGCCAAACAAGGCTGTGTGATAATACACAAGCGAGGCTTGCATTCCCTGTGGTTTAAGAAGGTGATTAGATTGAAGTTTTCAAGTTATTATGGGAACAGATAGAGGAGACAGGAACTATATCTGCTGGCTGGGGAGACAGGGACAAGATGAGGTAGGATCTAAAAATGAGAGCCAGACTGTTCAAGAATGAAATTCAGGAATATTTTGACACACAGAGGGCAGAAGAATTCTCTTTCACAAATGGAAACTGTTGCTCGACCAATAGTTCTGAGATTGATCAATATTTGTTAATCAAAGGTATTCAGGAATATGAGTGCATGTGAAACTAGGTCACAGATCAGCCATGATCTAATTGAGTAGGGGCAAAATGGGCTCGAGGGCATAATGGCCTCTTCCCATTCTTATTTGGGCTAAAGCCTAACATATCCTTTGAATAAACCAAAAAAACGTAAGCAACTAACTAGGCAAAGTTTTATTTTTTAATTTCTGATCTTTCACATCTTTCGCAAGACCGCGAGAAATAAGGAGAGGACATGCCTTTAGGCAGATCTCTGCTGAGTTACTCAGAAGTACAGCTCTCCCGTAGTCAGTACTCTGGCAGTTTTCTTTATCTAACGTTCCCTGCTATGTATCGGAATGTTTACCAAATCACACTGCTCATGTCAGGTTGTATTTCCATTAATTATTTTTAAAACATATCCATGACTACTGAAAGGCAGAAAATATTTGATGAAGGTTTTCTTTGGTTGTTTTAATCCTGTGGTGCTGAAATTGAGATCTGAGCTCCATCATGGATATGGAACAGCAGGCTAATAAAATCACTTTGGATTTTCACCATCGATTAACATTAATATTAAAAGGGCCAGAGAGCACCAGAGTATTGTAAGTATCTTATGCTGGAATCAGAGTATTATAATCATTGAAGAAAAATGTTCTCACGGCTTAAAAACTGCCTTCCAAAGGACTACTTCTTCAACAAAGTGGGGGGAATTTATTCCCTATGATAAGTTTGGCCATGGGGTGTATTTAGTCAGGTTGGATGGTGGCTGTGGAGGGATCCATGAATGGTCATCCCATTCACCATCCACTCTTCCAGCCTTTCTCCACTTAAATAATACTCAGTTCCTTTACTCTTCCTGCCAAAGTGCACAACTTCACATTTTCCGACATTATATTCCATCTGCCAAGTTTTTGCCCCTCACCTAACCTGTCTGTATCCCTCTGTAGACTCTTTGTGTCATCCTCACCACCTGCCTTCCCAGCTATTTTTGTATCATCCGCAAACTTGGCAACAGTACATTCACTTCCCTCGTCCAAATCAATATATATTGTCAATATTTGTGGTCCCGTCACAGATCCCTGTAGCACTCCACTCGATATAGGTTGAAATCCTGAAGATGCACCTGTTATTCCAATTCTCTGTCTTCCATCAGTTAGCCAATCCTCTATCCGTGCTAATATACCACCCCAACACCATGGGCTCTTATTTTATTAAGTGACCTTTTGTGTGGTACATTCTCAAATGCTTTTTGGAAATCCAAGTATATTACATCTCCTGGTTCCGCTTTGTCTATCCTGCTTGTTGCTACCTCAAAAAATACTAATAAATCTGTCCAGTATGATTTTTTTTTCAGCCAGCAGATATAATTCCTGTCTCCTCTATTTGTTCCCTTAATGTCCAAGTCGATAGGACTCTTAAATCACCCTCGCAGGTAGAGGAGGTGGTTAAGAAGGCGTATGGTGTGCTGGCCTTCATCAATCGAGGGATTAAGTTCAGGAGTCGGGAGATAATGATGCAGCTTTATAAGACCCTCGTCAGACCCCACTTGGAGTACTGTGCTCAGTTCTGGTCGCCTCATTACAGGAGGGATGTGGAAATGATTGAAAGGGTGCAGAGAAGATTTACAAGGATGTTGCCTGGATTGGTTGGCATGCCTTATGAGGATGGGCTGAGGGAGCTCGGTCTTTTCTCCTTGGAGAGACGAAGGATGAGAGGTGACCTGATAGAGGTGTACAAGATGTTGAGCGGTATAGATCGGGTGGATTCTCGGAGGCTTTTTCCCAGGGCTGAAATGGCTGCTACGAGAGGGCACAGGTTTAAGGTGCTGGGGAGTAGGTACAGAGGAGATGTCAGGGGTAAGTTTTTCACTCAGAGGGTGGTGGGTGAGTGGAATTGGCTGCCGTCAGTGGTGGTGGAGGCAAACTCGATAGGGTCTTTTAAGAGACTTCTGGATGAGTACACGGGGCTTAATAGGATTGAGGGTTATAGGCAAGCCTATATATAAGCCTAGGTAGGTAGGGACATGACCGGCGCAACTTGTGGGCTGAAGGGCCTGTTTGTGCTGTATTTTTTCTATGTTCTATGTTCTATAACTTGAAAACTTCAATCTAATCACCTTCTTAAATCACAGGAGATGCAAGCCTTGCTTGTGTATTATATCCTCGTCTCTGGAGTCCAGTTATCATTCTGATAAATCTTAAGATGCTCTCCTTCCTCCTGAGAGCTTGAGGAGCTTACAGAGACAGGGAGGTGTGAGGACGTCCAGGGAGTTGGACACAAGGATGAGGATTTTAAAATTGAGGTGTTGCTGGATTGGGGGCCCGTGTAGACCAGTGAGCACAAAGGTGATGAGTGAATGGGACTTGGTGTGAATTAGAACACAAGCAGTTCCTGCTGCCCCATTCAAACTACAGCTGCCATATCTCATCCCCACATCCACCCTCCAACTCTGAAAAGAGTTTCCCTCAACCCAGCAAAGGTTTATACGCTCTCTCACTATTTTTTTACATGTTTATTTATTATTCACAAGTACGGCTTGCATTAACACTGCGATGAAGTTACTGTGAAATTCCCCTAGTCGCCACATTCCGGCGCCTGTCCGGGTCAATGCACCCTAACCAACACGTCTTTCAGACTGTGGGAGGAAACCGGAGCACCCGGAGGAAACCCACGCAGACATGGGGAGAACGTGCAAACTCCACACAGACAGTTACCCAAGCCAGGAATCGAACCCGGGTCCCTGGCGCTGTGATGCAGCAGTGCTAACCACTGTGCTACCGTGCCGCCTCTTCTGTACTGCAGGGATTCGATGACTGTTCTCTAGCTGTCGATCCTTCCACCAGCAGGAGCAGAATTTCTGTATCTACACTTGTCTGTGAACATCATGATCTATCACATCTCCCCTCAATCTTCTCCAGAGATCAATCCCAACTTTCTCCAATCTATCTACGTAACTGAAGTTCCTCATCCCTGAAACCATCCTTGTGAACTTTACGCCATAATATAAAAGTTGGGTTACATGACTCTGCATATGTGTGGAGAACAAGCCCTTTTCTAGTTTCTTGCATTGTCCTGTTGAACTTCTGTTTGAGAAAGCGGTTGACGTGTGGAAGTCGCAATAACACTCTGCTGATGTGTCAGAATTCCCTTTGCTGGCACATTGCTATAATAGTTGCATTAGTTTCACTAACTACTGTATCCAGATCAGTCCCCTTTAGTGTGTTGTGGCTGCACACACAAGTATAATAATGCAACCTCTTAAGTGATCCTGACCACATATCGAGACCAACAATAAATCGGGTATTAGTCTGTTGTGCAAACACCTTCTACTTGTGCCCCTTTGCCTCCCTGACCTGGAGGAAGTATCATCGTGAGGGCACAGGTTACTTAAGTGGCCCCATTTGATGGTGAATGAGTGTCTCAGGAGTCTTGCATAGGACTGATATGCCGATAAAGTCCAGATTGTAAGAAAACCTGCAGGAATTTAACACTGGTTAAAACTAAGAACTAAGTTTGGCTGAATACAAAAAAACGTCTGTTTTTTTTTGCTTTTAGCTGCTGCACTAGACAATTGAAAATAAGCATAACTGTTGGCCTCTGTTTGATCCTGTTGGTGTGTGGCTAATGTCTTGGCGATGTTTTGGTAGCAGCAGGTAGTCAGGAGAAGGCAGCTTGTGGGTCATCATTCTTCAGCCTGGCAGTTTTTCACACACAGATGGAGACCCTGTGAACTTTGGAGGAGGTCAGATATGAACCTTACATTCAACACTTGTGACATGCTCTTAGATGAAGTGAAGACAACTTGGCTCGCCCGTGTTTTTTTTCCCCAAATCTAGCAGAGTTGTAACATAAAACCCACTTTCTTTCCTATACCAAGCTTCCTAAAAGCCAAGTTGGAGTTGAAATTTAGATATACGTTGGATACAACTTCTTGATTTACATATTTTGCCCTCCAAGGTATTATTTATCACAGGCATTCTACTTTGGGAGTGAACACTTTGATCAAATTGTTGAGGACTCCTTTCAAGTGATGCTATAAAATTACAGGCTTGAATCTGTTTATTGATTAATGTGGTGAAGATGATTTATTTATTTTGGTTCAAAGAGCCAGCTTGGTTTATTGTAATATTGTGTACATAGCAGAGATTCTTACTGATCTTTGAATCAGTATCATCTTATTGAATGGTGGAGCAGGCTCCAGGGGCTGTATGAACTCCTCTGGCTCCTATTTCTCATGTACTTGTGTCCTGAAACCCTTTATAACCCATGTAAAGTACTTCTTTTGACGTTTTGTCACTGTTGTGATGTAGGAAACTCAGCAGCCAATTTGCGCATAGCAAGGTCCCTCAAACAGAAATGTAACAATAACCAGGTAATAATCTGTTTAAAACAATGTCGGTTGAAGGATCGATATTGCCCAAGAAACCAGGGAGAATTACCCTGCTCTTCTTGGAAATAATGCCATTGGGAGTTTTACATCCGCTTGAGGGGGCGGATAGTGTCTCGGTTTGAGATCTCATTTGAAATAGGATTACGTTTTCGGATTAATTATTGTTTCTTTCTGTTCTATGAAATTTATTTTAAGCAAGTTAATACCAGCAAGATAAATACTTCAACATCAAGATTTTCAAAAGTTGTCAGACTTTGCCCAGCAAATAATCTGAGGCTAGTATGTTAAGGGACATGTGCTTCTGGCCATAGAATCCCTACAGCGCAGAAGGAGTCCATTTGGCCCATCGAGTCTGCATCGACCACAATCCCACCCAGACCCTATCCCCATAACCCCACATATCTACCCGAGCTAGTCCCCCTGTCACTAAGGGGCAATTTAGCATGACCAATCAACCTAACCCGCAGATCTTTGGAGTGTGGGAGGAAACTGGAGCACCCGGAGGAAACCCACGCAGACATGGGGAGAACGTGCAAACTCCACACAGACAGTCACCCGAGGTCAGAATTGAACCCGGGTCCCTGGCGCTGTGAGGCAGCAGTGCTAACCACTGTGTCGCCCTAGTGATCTATGTACTGGAAAGATTATTAGACTGCAAAGGACAGTATGATGATTTCTAGTGTCACCAATTGTACCATCATCCTATTTAACATGTTGCTTTCCAATTTCTAGGAGTGACTCACAACATTCCGCTTCTTCGGGAAGTTATCATTCACCCACGTTTTGTGAAAGGAGACATCACCACTAAATTCCTTCCTGAGGTCTATCCGGATGGCTTCAAAGGTTTGTATCCGTGGACTTGGCAAACCTAAGACAGTTGTTTCTTGGAATAACACAGTGTGTGCTTTTGGTTGCTTGATTCTGTTTACATATTGTTCATAAAATTAACCTTGGTTGATAATGCTTGCTTCACTACAGGTACAGAGTAATAGAGACTTTTTAACTCAACTTAATTCAATAAATTCAGAACTATTGATTTATTTAACATTCACCGAGTAGTAGAATAAATATAATGTGGGGTAGCTCTAATCAAACAGAGACACTCACTTCTAAAATTAAAAACAAGAAGTGCTGTAAAATTCAGTCTGGGAGCATCTGTGGAGAGAGAAAATGAGTTAATATTTTGGGTCCAATATTTTTCTCCCCTAGCCTCAGCGGAAAAAGCCTGCTTGCATTCACTCTATCTATACCCATCAAAATCTTATACACCTCTATCAAATCTCCCCTCAATCTTCTACACTCCAGGGAATAAAGTCCCAACCTATTCAATCTCTCTTTGTAACTCATCTTCTCAAGTCCCGGCAACATCCGTGTGAACCTTCTCTGCACTCTTTAAACCTTATTTACATCCTTCCTGTAGCTAGGTGACCAAAACTGTACACAATACTCCAAATTTGGCCTCATCAATGCCTTATATAACCTTACCATAACACTCCAACTTTTATACTCGATACTCTCTTGTTGACATGTTAAATTTATGTTGGAGGCTGGGAGCTCCATTCACACGGGATCGACTTGTTTTGTGTTGCTTTCACTGATGTTGGTAATATTGAAAATGATGGACACATGGAACTCATTCCCTGCAGCTGTTTACTCACCATCATCAGTCTATATCAAGGTTTCCAATTTTTTTGTCAGGTTTGATTACTGGTTTCAGTTGAATGAGTAAACGTCACCTGTATTCTGAATATTGGCGGTGGCACAGTGTTAGCATTGCTACCTCACGGCACCGGGGACCTGGGTTCCCTTCTCAGCATCTGCACGTTCTCCCCGTGCCTGCATGGATTTCCTCCGGGTGCTCAGGTTTCCTCCCACAGTCTGAAAGACGTGCTGGTTAGGTACATTGGCCATGCTAAACTCTCCCTCAGAGTACCCAAACAGGTGCTGGAGTGTGGTGACTAGGGGATTTTCACAGTAACTTCATTCCAGGGTTAATGAAAGTCTACTTGTGATTAATAAATAAACTTTAAACTTTTAAACTTGAATATTTCTTCAAAACAAATGCTGCAGATCTTTACATTTCTTATTGTTGTCACATCCTTTTTTTGCTAGTTGGGAAAGCAACTGGGATGTAACTCAAAACCATAAATGTAACTCCAGAAAGCATAGAAAGAGCAATGCAATGCCATTTGATAAAATAGCATTTGTAATTTTCTTTGGAGGAAGAGAGGAACAGCGGGAGGCCATTCAGCCCCTCAAGCTTGTTCCACTACGTCATTAGTGCATAGTTGATTTTGTAACTTAATCACAGTTACCTGGCTTGCTTCTGTAATTCTAATACTTTCGTCCAAAAAAATCTATTAATCACAGTTTTAAAATCTTCAATTGATCCATGACTTTGGGAGAGTGTGATTCCAGATTTCCTCTGGCCTTTATGTGAAGTGACTTCATCTCTGAAAGGCCTAGGTCTAATTTTAAGGCTATGCCCCCTTGTTCTGTACTCGCCACCAGAGGAAATAGTTTCTCTGTCTAAACCTACCAAAACCTATAGTCATCTTAAACACTCCAATTAGATCACCCCTTAATGTTCTGCACTTTAGGGAATGGGTGTGATGGGGTGGTAATATCACTGGGCTAGTAATCCAGAGGCCCAGACTAACGCTCTGGGAACGCAGCTTCAAATAACACCATCGCAGCTGGTGGAATTTAAATCAAGTTAATAAATCTGGAATGTAAAACTCGTCTCAGTAATAGTGACCATGAAACTATCATCAATTGTTGTAAAAACTCATCTGAGGTCCTTTAGGGAAGGAAATCTGCCATCCTTACCTGGTTTGGCCTATCTAATCCAATGTAATGTTTGAGGCATAGATAAGGTGAACAGTTGGAAGTTTTTTCCCAGGGCAGAAATGACAATTACAAGGGGGCACAAGTTCAAGGTAAGGGGTGAAAGGTTCAGTAGAGATGTGCAGGGGAAGTTTTTTACACAGAGAATGGTGGTGGCCTGGAATGCACTGCCAAGTGATGTGGTTGAGGCAGACACGTTAGCGACATTTAAGATTGATCTGGATAGACACATGAACAGGTGGGGAATAGAGGGATATAGGCGGTTGGTCTGGACAGGACAACATGATCGGCGCAAGCTTGGAGGCCCGAAGGGCCTGTTCCTGTGCTATACTGATCTTTGTTCTTTGTAATGTGATTGACTTTTACCTATCCTCTGAAATGGCCGATAAAGCCCTCAAGGGCAATTAGGGATGGATAACAAAATCTAGCCTTGCCAGTGAGACTTACATCGCACAAAAGAATAAATAAAAACCTTTTGCACCTCGGATATCATTCTGTTGATGTGATAGTCTGCGTAAGATCCTCGGAGATGCACTTTTATTTTAATTTGCACATGTTAATTAAACCATAGTAAGAAGTCTCACAACACCAGGTTAAAGTCCATCGGTTGAAGGTCCTGTGCGGTGAAGAGGCCTTGTTCGAATCTATGCATAAAGATGTTGGCATATTGAGGTGCGAATTTGGTCCCCATGGCTGTTCCATGTGTCTGGATGAAGAACTGGTTGTTGAAGGTGAAGACATTGTGGTCCAGGATGAAGCGGATGAGTTGTACAATTGAATCTGGAGATCGGCAGTTGTCGGCGTTGAGTACTGAATTAATTAAACCATAGCCATACTGCCCACCATAATGGATTGTTTTCTATTCTTTGGTGTTGTGATGTTAGATTATAAATGGGAGAAAATTTTAGAAGAAAAAATGTAGAGCTTGCTACCACATGGAGTAGTTGAGGTGAATAGGTAGATGTATTTCAGGGGAGGTTAGATAAACGCACAGGGAGAAAGTTTATTCAGATATGGTTGGATGACAGTGGGAGGGGACTAGTGCTGGAATGCTGGCATTGTTCAGTCGGATTGAATGACTTGTTTCTTGCTGCACATTCTTGTAATTTGATGTAAAACCCTTGTCCAACAGGACGTATGCTGTCAGATACAGAGCATAAGGAGCTGTTGGCCACTGCTGGATCCATTTACGTAGCTACTCTGTTGAAGGCCCAGACATTTCTTGAAAAGTCTGCAAGGTGAGGAATCTTTGGTATGCACGGACTCTGCATTGTAAACATGCTTCTGCATTCAAACTCCCAGAGTGAATTTTAGGAGCAATTTCAATGGAGCAAAGATTAAATTCCATTCTCCCTTACATATCAGAAGGGGAATTAGCAAATGGGTGTAATGTATCTCTTCAGGCCTGCAATAATCTCAGGGTGAAGCTGAGTTTTCAAACATTAAAAGCAAATTACTGCGGATGCTGGAATCTGAAAGCAAAAGAGAAAATCTCAGCAGGTCTGGCAGCATTTGTCATGAGAGAAAAGATCTGATGTTTCGAGTCCAGATGACCTTTTGTGAAAACTTTGACAGAGGGTCATCTGGAGTCGAAACGTCAGCTCTTTTCTCTCCTTACAGATGCTGCCAGACCTGCAGAGATTCTCCAGCATTTTCTCTTTTGGTTTCATTTATTAACTCTGGTGCCTGAAGGAGAAAGGAATAGAAGGATCTGGTGATAGAGCGAGATGAACTATGGTGGGAGGAGACTCGTTCTGCGGTTCAGTACAAAGAACAATACAGCACAGGAACAGGCCCTTTGGCCCTCCAAGCCCGTGCCGCTCCCTGGTCCAAACTAGACCATTCTTTTGTATCCCTCCATTCCCACTCCGTTCATATGGCTATCGAGATAAGTCTTAAACGTTCCCAGTGTGTCCACCTCCACCACCTTGCCTGGCAGCGCATTCCAGGCCCCCACCACCCTCTGTGTAAAATATGTCCTTCTGATATCTGTGTTAAACCTCTCCCCCTTCACCTTGAACCTATGACCCCTCGTGAACGTCACCACCGACCTGGGGAAAAGCTTCCCACTGTTCACCCTATCTATGCCTTTCATAATTTTATACACCTCTATTAAGTCTCCCCTCATCCTCCGTCTTTCCAGGGAGAACAACCCCAGTTTACCCAATCTCTCCTCATAACTAAGCCCCTCCATACCAGGCAACGTCCTGGTAAACCTCCTCTGTACTCTCTCCAAAGCCTCCACGTCCTTCTGGTAGTGTGGCGACCAGAACTGGACGCAGTATTCCAAATGCGGCCGAACCAACGTTCTATACATCTGCAACATCAGACCCCAACTTTTATACTCTATGCCCCGTCCTATAAAGGCAAGCATGCCATATGCCTTCTTCACCACCTTCTCCACCTGTGACGTCACCTTCAAGGATCTGTGGACTTGCACACCCAGGTCCCTCTGCGTATCTACACCCTTTATGGTTCTGCCATTTATCGTATAGCTCCTCCCTACATTATTTCTACCAAAATGCATCACTTTGCATTTATCAGGATTGAACTCCATCTGCCATTTCTTTGCCCAAATTTCCAGCCTATCTACATCCTTCTGTAGCTTCTGACAATGCTCCTCACTATCTGCAAGTCCTGCCAATTTTGTGTCGTCCGCAAACTTACTGATCACCCCAGTTACACCTTCTTCCAGATCATTTATATAAATCACAAACAGCAGAGGTCCCAATACAGAGCCCTGCGGAACACCACTAGTCACAGGCCTCCAGCCGGAAAAAGACCCTTCCACTACCACCCTCTGTCTTATGTGACCAAGCCAGTTCTCCACCCTTCTAGCCACCTCCCCCTTTATCCCCTGAGATCCAACCTTTTTCACCAGCCTACCATGAGGGACTTTGTCAAACGCTTTACTAAAGTCCATATAGACGACATCCACGGCCCTTCCCTCGTCAACCATTCTGGTCACTTCTTCAAAAAACTCCACCAGGTTAGTGAGGCATGACCTCCCTCTCACAAAACCATGCTGACTATCGTTAATGAGTTTATTCCCTTCTAAATGCGCATACATCCTATCTCTAAGAATCTTCTCCAACAACTTCCCCACCACGGACATCAAGCTCACCGGCCTATAATTACCCGGGTTATCCTTCCTACCCTTCTTAAATAACGGGACCACATTAGCTATCCTCCAATCCTCTGGGACCTCACCTGCGTCCAGTGACGAGACAAAGATTTGCGTCAGAGGCCCAGCGATTTCATCTCTCGTCTCCCTGAGCAGCCTGGGATAGATTCCATCAGGCCCTGGGGATTTGTCAGTCTTTATATTCTCTAACAAACCTAACACTTCCTCCCTTGTAATGGAGATTTTCTCCAACGGTTCAACACTCCCCTCCGAGACACTCCCAGTCAACACATCCCTCTCCTTTGTGAATACCGACGCAAAGTATTCATTTAGAATCTCCCCTACTTCTTTGGGCTCCAAGCATAATTCCCCACTTTTGTCCCTGAGAGGTCCGATTTTTTCCCTGACAACCCTTTTGTTCCTAACGTATGAATAAAATGCCTTGGGATTCTCCTTAATCCTGTCTGCCAAGGACATTTCGTGACCCCTTTTTGCCCTTCTAATTCCCTGTTTGAGTTCTTTCCTACTTTCTTTGTACTCCTCCAGAGCTCCCTCCGTTTTTAGCTGCCTGGACCTAACATACGCCTCTCTTTTCTTTTTGACCAGTCCCTCAATTTCCCTGGTTATCCACGGTTCTCGAATCCTACCCTTCCTATCCTTTTTTACAGGCACATGCCTGTCCTGTAGCCCTAACAACTGTTCCTTAAAAGACTCCCACATGCCAGATGTGGATTTACCCTCAAACAGCCTCTCCCAATCAAGAGCTGCCAATTTCTGCCTAATCCCACTAAAGTTAGCCTTCCCCCAATCCAACACCTTATCCTTGGGACACCACTCTTCCTTTTCCATCACTATCCTAAGGCTAACAGAATTGTGGTCACTATTTGCTACATGTTCCCCTACCGAAACTTTGAAGACCTGACCGGGCTCATTCCCCAGTACTAGGTCCAGTATAGCCCCCTCTCTAGTCGGGCTATCTACATATTGTTCCAAAGAACCCTCCTGTATGCATTTTACAAATTCCTCCCCATTCAGAGTCCCAGCTCTCAGCGATTTCCAGTTTATACCAGGGAAATTGAAGTCTCCCACTACAACAACCCTATTTTTCCTGCACCTATCCAGTATCTCCTGACATATCCGTTCTTCCACTTCCCTTGGGCTGTTGGCTGTAGTATACCCCCAACATAGTGACTGCGCCCTTCCTGTTTCTAAGCTCCACCCAGAGTAACTCGTTACACGACCCCTCTGAATTGTGATTCAATGAATGACACATTTCTGTGTTTGAAATTGGAACTGATTCTATGTAAATTGGAGGTGGATGAGGGATTATCCCGTTCACACTTGCTTTTAAGTAGAATATCACACTGATGGCTGAATATATTTGAGTCTGCTTTATTTATGGTAAATAACGAATTTATTCAACTGTCTGCTGCCTGTGTATAATAGCTACCTTACATGGAATAAATGCAGCAATGATCTGCTGTTGGTGTAAACCCTGGAGTTGTTGCCTGTAAGATTGATTTTCAAAGTTCGCCAATATGTCATGTCACATTTCCTGATTTGAAAATAAATATGGTTCCGGGGTATAATGAGTGATATGGAATGGTTATATGGCCAACATATTAGCATCAGGTTGTTACAATACAGAAACAGGCCATTTGGCCCACCTGGTTCATGCTGATGTTTATACTCCACATCGGCCTCCTCCTGACCCTCTTAATTCCACCCAGCAACATATCCTTCCATTCCTTTCTGCCTCCTCTTTACTCACCTTCCCTTTAAATGTATCTGTGCTCATTGCCTTAGCTATTCCCTGTCGTAGCAAGTTCCACTTTCTGGGTCAAGAGGTTTCTTTTGAATTGCTGATTGGATTTATGGGCAGAGTGTAATGTTTGTGGACGCTGATTTTCCCCACTGGCTGCAGACCCAGTGGGAGCTTCATGTTGTCTTTGTGGGAGCGGTGGCAGGCGCCAGTAATGTACCCATCAGAGGCCAAGGATCACAAGGGACCCCAGGTCGAAAGTAAGTGAGGGCTGGATGGGGATCGTGGTGTCGGGTGGGGAGAGGGGTCAGAGGCCGGGCAAGGGCAGGGAAGGTGGTTTTAAGCAGGCCCCCCCCATTCTGATGCTGGTATCCTGGATCAGGCACTTGATGCCATTGAATGATGCGCACATGCATGTGCATGCACGCACACACGCGCACACATACAGACACACACACAAACGTAGATGCACACACACGTGCCACAAATGCACGCACACACAATTGCGCGCACACAAACACGCGCACGCACAAATGCACGCACACACAAACACGCTCACACACAAACACGCGTGCACACACAAACAAATGCAACCACACACAAACGTGCGCACACAAATGTGTGCGTGCACACACAAACACGTGTGCATGCACAAATGTGCGCATGCACACAAACGCGCGCACACACAAACGCGCGCACACAAACGCGCGCACACACAAACGCGCGCACATACAAACATGCGCACACACAAACGCGCTCACACACAAACACATGCACACACACGAACATGCGCATGCGCAATGCGCGCGCACACAAATGCAACCACACACAAACGCGCGCACAGAAACGTGTGCGTGCACACGCGTGCACACACAAACACGTGTGCATGCACAAATGCGCGCATACACACAAACGCACGTACACACAAACATGCACACACAAACACGCACATGCACTCGCACAAACATGCACTCGCACAAACATGTGCGCGCACACAAATAAGCGCACACGCAAATACGTGCATACATGCGCGCATACGCAGATGCGCACACGCACACACAATCATGTGCACACACACACACACACATGCGCACACACACACACCCTGCCTCATTCCCCCCACCATGTCGGGTTTGCTTTTCAGTCTTCCCCCAGCACTCGAATACCAGCAGCAGCAGGATGAGGCCCTATTAATTGACCTCTCAAGGGCTTCAATTGGTATCCAGGCAGAAAGGTGGTCCACGAGTGTCCCAGCCACATGCGGTGAAGGGGTTAAGTGACAGGACCTTCACATGGCACTCTCTCATCCAACTAAATGCCCCCTGTCTCCATACTCAACTCCGGGGGGCAGGGGGGGTGGGGGTAGGGGGAGGGGTCGGGATGGGGCGGGGGTGCATTCAGCTCCGTCCTATTAGTGACAATCAGACATTTTAGATTCTGCCTCAAGTGATAAGCTTACAAATGATGTTGGAACAACAAAGTACAATGTCAACATCTGCAGCATGTCTTTTAACATCAGCATTGTTGAAGATTTTTCGAGGAAAAATGGGGAAAACAAATTATCCTCAAGTCTATCGGCTTGATCCCACGAGCTGGGATCTTTGTTTAAAATATTTGATTTGATTTATTATTGTCACATGTATCAGTATACTGTGAAAAATATTGTTTCTTGCCCGCTATACAGACAAAGCATACTGTTCATAGAGAAGGAAAGGAGAGAGTGCAGAATGTAGTGTTACAGTCATAGCTAGGGTGTAGAGAAAGATCAACTTAATGCAAGGTAAGTCCATTCAAAAGTCTGACAGCAGCAGGGAAGAAGCTGTTCTTGAGTTGGTTGGTACGTGACCTCAGATTTTTGTATCTTTTTCCCAATCGAAGAAGGTGGAAGAGAGAATGTCTGGGGTCGTGGGGTCCTTAATTATGCTGGCTGCTTTGCCGAGGCAGCGGGAAGTGTAGACAGAGTCAATGGATGCGAGGCTGGTTTGCGTGATGGATTGGGCTACATTCACGACCTTTTGTAGTTCCTTGCAGTCTTGGACAGAGCAGGAGCCATACCAAACTGTGATACAACCAGAATGAATGCTTTCTATGGTGCATCTGTAAAAGTTGGTGAGTGTGGCAGCTGACTTGCCAAATTTCCTTCGTCTTCTGAGTAAGCAGAGGCGTTGGTGGGGCTTTCTTAACTATAGTGTCAGCATGAGGGGACAAGGACAGGTTGTTGGTGATCTGGACACCTAAAAACTTAAAGCTTTTGACCATTTCTACTTCGTCACCGTTGATGTAGACAGGGGCATATTCTCTGCTACGCTTCCTGAGGTCGATGACTATCTTCTCCATTTTGATGACATTGAGGGAGAGATTATTGTCGTAGCCAGATTCTCTATCTCATTCCTTTACTCTGTCTCGTCACTGCAACCCCACCATCCGTATAGCACCAATATTGGCAGGGCTCACATGTCACATTAACTTGGAATTGCAAATATGAAGCTAACATCAAGTGCAACAGATTAGTTTTTTTCTTCTGCAAGCATGATAGTGGTTTGTGTATGTACCAAAAAATGCCATTTTATGACTAAATGTGTAATAACCAAAACTTTGAGCAAAATCTTTGAAACCCACACAGCACTGTAATCCTTGACTGCGGTAAATTTCAGTATCATGTAAGTTCCATATTGTTTCTTATACAGACCGATATTTTAAAATATAAATGGAATTGAATCCGTTCTTTTATGTTTATGTTAATAAGAAATACAAATTTATAACGTATTACTGTAGTTATACTCTCCAGGTTTATAATTAAGTTACACTGAAACAGCATTACTTTGCAAAAATCTCATGAAAATTAATGCATTTCGGTATTAATGATCATGAGCTTTTATTCTGATTAATCAGGGCAACATAATGAAATTGACTAATAAGAAATGGCGATTTCGGAAAGATGTTTTTAGGGAAGCGTTGGATGTGATGCGAGAATCACTTTCCACTCTGCGTAAGAATGTGGGATTGTTATCAAAACTCTCTCTAACAGGAAGAAAAGCCCACTCTTTAACATGCTCCGTGAAGAATCGTGCGTGGTCTGTCTTTAGTATGCGCTCAAATCCCAGGTGGGGCTCAACACATCTTCTGGTTTTTGCAACACAAAATTTTTTGTAAGATTGAAGTTGTTAAGCAGCAGATAATTCTTGACCAGAACGCAGAAGCAATAGACACACATCTCCTTCAGGAAATGGTTCTGAGTGATTGACAATCGCCTCATTGTGAGACTTAAAGCCACTTTTCTTTGTTTGATTTTTCATCCTGCCACAAACTGAGAGTTTCATTGTTGAGGGCTTGTTTCACAAAAAACATTGAAGTTCCCTCAGAAAAAGGAAATGCTTGAATGTTTGAGGTAGAAATCTTTTATGTTATTATAACCCAATCTTAAAGTATGGCATTCATGAGAGAGAAAGTGCTTTCACTCTTTGCAGAATTCTAAACAGAGAGAAAAAACTGACCCTATAATTCTGAGGTTGAAGAGAGGAAATGAAGTGAAGTTAACAAAACTGTGCTAGTACGCAATATTGAAAAATATTATTAAGTTTCCCAGGCTGCAGTTACTAAAATAATGTAATGGAGATACAATGTGCACCGTACTTCGAGATCCATAACCAAAAGAGAAAATGATGGAAAATCTCAGCAGGTCTGGCAGCATCTGTAAGGAGAGAAAAGAGCTGACGTTTCGAGTCCAGATGACCCTTTGTCAAAGCTTATTTACTTCGAGATCCATTTTCCTTCAAGCCAGGTGCCTTGAAATTTTAGTTCCGTCATTCAGGATTCTGCAGCGACTATCTAATGAATATTGTTTTGTAATTATGTGTATGGCGCATCATAAATGTTTCAGTGAGTTTGCCCAGTCAATAGTTTAATTATGTAGAAAAGAAAGGACCCAGGTTTTATCTTTGAGCTAGTTGATCTCAGCAGGCCAGGTAGGGCAGCACGGTGGCACTGCAGTTAGCACTGCTGCCTCTCAGTGCCAGGGACCCAGGTTCAATTCCGGCCTTGGGTGGCTGTCTGCGTGAAGTCTGCACATTCTCCCAGTGTCTGCGTGGGTTTCCTCCGGGTGCTCAGGTTTCCTCCCACAGTCCAAAGATGTGCAGGTTAGGTGGATTGGCCATGGCAAATTGCCCATTAGTGTCTCTCAATGTGTCGGTTAAGGGGGTTTGGGCGGGGTAAATACTTGGGGTTACAGGCATCAGGCCTGGGTGGGATTACCCCTTAGTGTCGGAGATGACGTGGGGTTGCAAAGATAGGGCCTGGGTGGGATTGTTGTCATTGCAGACTGGATGGGCCGAATGGCCTCCTCCTGCACTGTAAGGATTTTTTAAAAAAGGCTGTGCAAATGGTCTCCGTACCTGTAGTCTAATTTGCACCAAGTCCCAGTTATCCCTCTCCCCCTGTGCTCACTGCCTTACATTGGCTCACTCTACACCAACACCTCACATTTAAAAAACCCCATTCTTGTGTTCAAATCCCATGGCCTTTGTTCCTCCCTATTTTAGTAACCTCCTCCAAGAATTTAATTTGATTTGATTTATTATTGTCACGTGTATTAACATACAGTGAAAAGTATTGTTTCTTGCGCACTGTACGGACAAAATATACCATTCATAGAGAAGGAAAGGAGAGAGTGCAGAATGTAGTGTTGCAGTCATAGCTAGGGTGTAGAGAAAGATCAACTTAATGCAAGGCAAGTCCATTCAAAAGTCTGACAGCAGCAGGGAAGAAGCTGTTCTTGAGTCCATAAGACCATAAGACCATAAGACATAGGAGCGGAAGTAAGGCCATTCGGCCCATCGAGTCCACTCCACCATTCAATCATGGTTGATTTCAACTCCATTTACCCGCTCTCTCCCCATAGCCCTTAATTCCTCGAGTCAGTTGGTACGTGACCTCAGACTTTTATATCTTTTTCCTGAAGGAAGAAGGTGGAAGGGAGAATATCCGGGGTGCATGAGGTCTTTCATTACACTGGCTGCTTTTCTGAGGCAGTGGGAAGTATAGACAGAGTCAATGGATGGGAGGCTGGTTTGCGTGATTGATTGGGCTACATTCACGACCTTTTGTAGTTCCTCGCGGTCTTGGGCAGAGCAGGAGCCATACCAAGTTGTGATACAACCAGAAAGAATGCTTTCTATGGTGCATCTGTAAAAGTCAGTGAGAGTCGTAGCTGACATGCCAAATTTCTTTAGTCTTCTGAGAAAGTAGAGGCGTTGGTGGGCTTTCTTAACTATAGTGTTGGCATTGGGGGGGGGGGGGGGGGGGGGGGGGACCCGAACAGGTTGTTGGTGATCTGGATACCTAAAAACTTGAAGCTCTCGACCCTTTCTACTTTGTCCCCATTGATGTAGACAGGGGCATGTTCTCCTTTGCACTTCCTGAAGTTGATGACAATCTCTTTCGTTTTGCTGACATTGAGGGAGAGATTATCGTTGCCGCACCAGTTCACCAGATTCTCGATCTCATTCCTGTTCTCTGTCTCGTCATTGTTTGAGATCCAACCCACTACGATGGTGTTGTCAGCAAACTTGAAAATCGAATTGGAGGGAAATTTGGCTACAGTCATGTATATAAGGAGTATAGTAGGGGGCTGAGAACACAGCCCTATTGGGCACCAGTGTTGAGGATGATCGTGGAGGAGGTGTTGTTGCCTATCCTTACTGATTGTGGTTTGTGAGTTAGGAAGTTCCCCTCTGCGACTGGATCCTAAATCATTGTGTTTGTTTTCTGGTGCAGTGCTGTCTGCGGTTGAATGATCTGCTGACAATCACTCGAGACTCACCAGTGAACATGGGCCACTTGTGTGTAATTCTATATTGCAGACAAGGGGGCGGAAACTTTGACAAGAGAAACCAAATTTGGCCTACTTATGGCTGCAAGATACAAAAGTAGCACACAATGCATTTGTAAAGTCTTGCTTTTCTGGAAACCCGATCATTATTTTATTGAGGTTGCCATAAGACATTTCTGACATACTGACTTTACCCTGGGGAGTTTGTGAGTTTATGCAGTCAATATTCATGTTTAATAACCTGACCATATGGATGGAAGATTTGTTTGCTATATTGTTTGCACTGGTGAATTTGGAAGGGAAAACAGAGTAACTCTCCAGGCTATATTAGAAATATCTCATGGGTCTACTAATGTCATGTTTACGCTTTGAAAACCAATTCCCTGCAGCACTTCCTATGCATTACTTGTTTTGGCTGAAGCACGTATTTTTGTAGATTCTGTGTGGGTTGTACCCTTTTCCAGCTTCCACTCACATTATCATTGCTTCCATTATGCACTGGAATTGGTTTTATCGAATGCATGCCTCAATTTATGGACAGTAAGAAGTCTCACAACACCAGGTTAAAGTCCAACAGGTTTATTTGGTAGCAAATACCATAAGCTTTCGGAGCACAGCTCCTTCGTCAGATGGAGTGGATATCTGTTCTCCAACAGTGCACAGACACAGAAATCAAGTTACAGAATACTAATTAGAATGCAAATCTCTACAGCCAGCCAGGTCTTAAAGGTACAGACAATCTGGCTGACGAAGGAGCTGTGCTCCGAAAGCTTATGGTATTTGCTACCAAATAAACCTGTTGGACTTTAACCTGGTGTTGTGAGACTTCTTACTGTGCTTACCCCAGTCCAACGCCGGCATCTCCACATCAATTTATGGAGGCAGAGCCATCGCCACATAATTTGCATTTCTTTGCACGCTTGGCCAACACATAAAGCTTTGGTCACTTGAGCAAATTAGTCAAGTGCTGCATGCACCCATTCAACCATTCCCCAGCATGAGTCTTCACCTTCACGAGAGGTAGGGAGAAACATTGAAGAAGAAAGGAATTAAGTCGGTAATGCTAGAGTTTCGTAGTGTAACAGTATGCACTTTACCGTGTTTTGTAGTGGTAATGACGTTGAAATGGTTATTGCTTGTTGTCAGTACTCTTCTGAAATGGACAGCAACCCCTGGGTTCACGCATCCAGTTAAATGTGGAAATGTAGAAATTATCTTTGGTGATTTTCTGTTTCCCCACATGGTGCGTTGTTGAGGTTTCTCACTTTGCCATTAAATAGAAATCACTGAATTGATGAAAAGTTGCTATTTTTGTGCCATTAGCCTCACTGTAAAAACCTTTGAAAAAATTGTATCTTGTAGAATGAGATGTACCTGGGTTTTTAAACAGTATACTAAGCTTATAATTACTACTGAAGAACAACCTCATTGGCTTTGAAAACTAATTACATATTTGTAGAGTGTCAAATTATGATTTAAAAAATATCACATTTTTATTTATTTTTAAATTGATTTGTTTCTAATCTTTCAATTTCTGCCTTAATCCCAAGTGTATGTTCCAATAATTTGTTTAATTCCCTATAAGAATTTAATTGGAAGTGAAGGGTAATCAGTGCATTTCACTTCCTGGTTTGTCGTCTGTGCAAATACTTCAATGTGATTGGCTGCATGCCTGGCGATCTTCATGACTCTGTGCCAAATTCGGGAAAGGGGAAATCCATATCGCATAGATCACGAGATCTTTGCGGACTGTTTTGTTTGAGGTCAGTGGTATTGCTTCGTCGCTGACCAGAGAATTCAGACCAATGTTTGCAATTTTAACTTGATTTTTTAAATTAGTTCCTGAAAATAGAACATTCTCTTTCCTGTTGTAGCTGTGCTTGTGTGTTAGTTTAATTCCTTCTGTCTGCCTGTTATTTTGCTTCCCCTCTGCCCCTCTTTGTATTTAGCTGTTTGCCTTTTGTAGCACTTTCTGCCTCCATCTTTTTGCAAGGTGCCTTTTTCCTTCATCTCCTTTCCCTCTATGGCTTGCATCTGGTACTTTACTGCTTGTATGCTTCCCTTCTCTTTAAAGGGAAAGTAAGATGATAATGAGCGTAAGGAGATGGGTAGATGTTTTTCAATTCGGCACTTTATAACCTTCCACATTCCATACTGAGTTCAACAGCATCTGATCATAACCTCTATCTCTATTTTTTTCTGGACGCTACTTATTGGTAATGATTCCGCTTTTCCCTGTGTCTGTGTGGGTTTCCTCCGGGTGCTCCAGTTTCTTCCCACAGTCCAAAGATGTGTAGGTTAGGTTGATTAGCCATGCTAAATTGCCTGTTAGTGTTAGGGAGATTTGCAGGGTAAATACGTGAGGTTAGGGGGATAGGGCCTGGGTGGGATTGTTATCGGTGCAGACTCGATGGGCTAAATGACCTCTTTCTGCACTGTGGGGATTCAATGATTCAATGGCCAACTACCCTTCCCACTTCTTAGGCTCTTGTGTTCTCGTTATCGGGAATTTTAACTGAAAACTGATTGGATTGAAACTCTGTCTTTATCACATAATCTGAGTGTACTCTGTGGGGTCTTTTCTCAAACAGGAATGTTTCTTTAAAGTGTTGGTTATGCCCGCCATGTGTTTACAGACACTTTCTGTTTGCTCCACAGCACACCAGAAAGACACACCATAAAACTTACCTATATTGACCCAAGCATTTGGTCACCTGCCCTCTTATCTCTTTGCATGGCCCGATGTCCGAACATGCATCTCTGAAATGCCTTGGGGTGTTTTTATATGTTAAAGGTGTCATATGAATGCAGGCTGCTGTTGTTGTGTGATTTAGTGCTACATTGAGACAATGCCTACTAGACTGTATTGAAATACTGCTTTACTTTGGTAGTGAATCTCAGATTCATCTGCAATCGGATAATGTGAGGCAAAGCGATTTTTTTCGGATGTAGTCCCATGTTTGTCAATGAATCGTACAGAGATTCAATGCAGTGAGAGTGTGAAGAGTGGACGTTTGCCGCATTTAAGGCGTTATTTAAATCCAAGTTGTTGTTCTTGCTGCTGTTGCCACTCTGTCACAATGTCGAGACAGCACGTGCCTTTCGAACATATGTTTGAAAATTGAAGTAAAGGATCACACAGTAAGGTGAGCTTTATTTCGGTGACTAAGGTCAGAGTTGGAAGCTTCCACAGGATGTGACGTAGCAACGCCAGAATTCTCAGCATTTCTAGTTTTTTGTAAGAAAATCCACTGTGCACATTTGCTGATAAAAGCAAACATTGCATTGTACTCGTTTCCTTTAGTTTATAACCAAACCTAAAATGAGAATATTTGTCAAAGCGAACATAAGCAATCAAAGGAAAAAACTCATTAGGGAAGCAAAATGCAGCAGCAGAGGGAACTCCCTACATTATACCCTTGTCTCCCAGTGGTACCAGTGGATGGGTGTTTTTCTGAATGGAGATCTGTAACGAGTGGGATCAGTGCTGGGACCTCTGCTGTTTGTAATATATATATATAAATGACTTGGAAGAAAACGTGGCTGGTTTGATTGGCAAGTTTGTGGATGATACTAAGATTGGCGGAGTTGCGGATAGTGATGAAGACTGTCAGAGAATGCAGCAGGATATAGATAGGCTGGAAAATTGGGCGGAGAAATGGCAGATGGAATTTAATCCGGACAAATGCAAGGTGATGCATTTTGGTAAATCCAATTCAGCTGGGAGCTGTAAAATAAATGGAAAAACAATCAGGAACATAGACACAGAGAGAGATCTGGGAGTACAGGTCCACAGATCCTTAAAAGTGGCCGCACAGATAGAAAAGGTGGTGAAGAAAGCATATGGCACGCTTGCCTTCATCGGACGGGGCATCGAGTATAAAAGTTGGCAAATTATGTTTCAGTTGTATAAAACGTTGGTTAGGCCACATTTAGAATACTGTGTCCAATTCTGGTCACCACACCACCAGAAGGACGTGGATGCTTCAGAGAGGGTACAGAAAAGGTTTCCCAGGATGTTGCCTGGTATGGGAGGCATTAGCTATGAGGAGCGATTGAATAAACTGGGATTGTTCTCCCTGGAAAGATGGAGGCTGAGGGGCGACCTGATAGAAGTTTATAAAATCATGAGGGGTAAAGATAGGGTGAACAGTTGGAAGCTTTTTCCCAGGGCAGAAATGACAATTACAAGGGGGCGCAAGTTCAAGGTAAGGGGCGAAAGGTTCAGTGGAGATGTGCGGGAGAAGATTTTTAAACAGAGGGTGGTGGGGGCACTGCCAATTGAGGTGGTTGAGGCAGATACGTTAGCCACGTTTAAGACTTATCTTGATAGGCATATGAACAAATGGGGAATAGAGGGATATAAGCGGTTGGTTTAGATAGGTAAATATGATCGGCGCAGGCTTGGAGGGCCGAAGGGCCTGTTCCTCTGCTGTACTGTTCTTTGTTCTTTGTTGTTTTTCTATCTTATCACAGACCTTCCCTGTTGTTCTCCACCTCTTCTGAACTTGCTTAAAACTTGTTGCATTTCTGACCTGATATCAGAACTAAAAAAAGTTGGCGACTGCTAACTCTCTTTTTTCTCTCTCGTGATGCTGCCTGACCTGCTGAGTGTTTCGAATATTTTCTCCCCGTCTCCAGATGTTCTGTTACGTAATCTTTAAGCAAAGAGTCTAGCGCCTTTCCTATCACTGACATTGAACCAACCACTTTACAGTTCTCTGGGATAGTTGTATTTCCCTTTTGTAGGAGAGGGGTTACGTTCACTGTTTCCCCAGTCCTCTGCTCCTGCTCCTTTCTCTGCTGTATGTTGATGCGTGGATACCTCTGCAAACTTCCTTTGAGAATCCACCCATAGTTATCTTCCCTGGGTCCTCAGTCTTGGCCTACTCCACCCCAATCCCTGCTCCTTCCAGCTCTCCCAACAGCCTAGCCAGGTAGTGAACAGGAAATGGCTTTCTTCTTTCTCAGTGCCCTTCAGGTAGTTCTTAGAAACATGGAAACATTTTGGCACCGAAGGAAGATATTCAGTCCATCATACCACCATGCCTTCCTGTCCTTGTTTACCATAGGAAGAGTTAGTAGAGGTGTTTAAAGTTAACGAAGGGTTATGACTGAGTAAATAAGGAGAGACTGTTTCCACTGACAGGAGTGTCAACAACGAGAGGACACTGATTTGAGGTAATGGTAAAGGAACCAGAGAGTGTTATGTGGAGAAATTCCTTTATGTAATGAGTTGTTGTGACCTGGAATGTGTTGCCTGAAACTGCGGCGGAAGCACATTCAGTGATGAATTTAAAGAGGAAATTGGGGTGAGGGACCAATTGAGTAGCTCATTCAAAGAGCTGGCACAGGTGTGATGGGCTGAATGGCCACCTCCTGTGCTGTTACAAATGCCAAACGGAATTGTAATTTGGAATCTACCTGAGATTACTTTTCTTGTGATCCCTGGAATGATTTTGAAAGCTCCTCCACATTCCATCAGTATTATTGTAATTTATTTTGGACTCCAGGACATTTGGCAGCTGTTGCATCCCACTGGCAAAGTCTATTCATACATTATTTCCGTCGCCGAATTGATTTCTCCCTTATGTCCCCTAACCCTTTCCTATTCATTTTGGATTGTTCGATATGAAACATTTTAATTTCATATCATGCAACCATTCAGTCCATAATCACTTCATATTGCCAGTCACCAGGGAAACAGCAGAACAGGGTTTTCTCCCTGTAATCAAGACTTCATTTCCTGCGTTTAGCGACATGTCAGCCTTCTCATTTCATTTAATTCCTAAACTGCCTAATCTCTCTTGTGTTGCGGGCGACCTTCTCTGACCTAACTTCAGGGGTCTGCTTTCGTCTCAAGACTTTGTTGAAACTTTAAGCCTCCCCTTCTCTTCAACACTGGTATCATGCACCTCTGATCTTTGCTTATTTAAATACATCATTTTCTTGACATGCATATGAGAATCAAAACCAGTTTTAATTTTTTTTTTAAATCTACGAGTTTCCCCATGCCAAAGGGCAAGTGGGTCAAATTTACACAGAAACATCACAGATTGATAACATTTTTTAAACCAGAAAACGAGATGAGTTCTGTCCATTTGATTTCAAGTGGAAAACAATTATAAAAGGCAGCACAGTGGTTAGCTCTGCTGCCTCACAGCGCCAGGCACCCAGGTTTGATTCCAGCCTTGGGTGACTGTCCGTGCGGAGTTTGCACATTCTCCCCGTGTCTGCGTGGGTTTCCTCCAGGTGCTCTGGTTTCTTCCCACAGTAAGAAGTTTAACAACACCAGGTTAAAGTCCAACAGGTTTATTTGGTAGCAAAAGCCACAGGTGTGGACTTTAACCTGGTGTTGTTAAACTTCTTACTGTGTTTACCCCAGTCCAACGCTGGCATCTCCACATCATTCTTCCCACAGTCCAGAGATTTGCAGATTAGGTGGATTGGCCATGCTAAATTGCCCCTTAGTGTCAGGGAGATTAGCAAGGTTAATGCATGGGTTACGGGGATAGGGCCTGGGTGGGATTGTTGTTGGTGCAGGCTCAATGGGCTGAATGGCCTCCTTCTGCACTTTCGGGATTCTATGACAAAAACAAAAATATATATCTACTCAGCTATCTCTTTAGAACGACAGTAACAAGCAATTTGAGTTTCTACAGTGCCTTTAACAGGTAAAACATCTGAACATAATTCACAGGAGAATGATCAAATAAGTTCATAAGATATAGGAGCAGGATTAGGCTATTCGGCCCATTGAGTCCGCTCTGCCATTTGATCATGGCTGATATGCTCCTCATCCCCATTTTCCTGCCTTCTCCCCATAACCCTTCAACCCATTACCTATTAAAAATCTGTCTAACTCCTCAAATTTACTCACTGTCCCAGCATCCACCGCACTTTGGGACAGCGAATTCCACAGATTCACAACCCTTTGGGAGAGCAGGTGTGACCTGTTTAAAAAAGATGGGTGGCACTTGAATCCCAGGGGGACCAATATCCTGGCGGGAAGGTTGGCTAAGGCTACTGGAGAGACTTTAAACTAGAAAGGTTGGGGGGAGGGAATCGAAATGAGGGGACTGAGAGCGAGGAGGTTAGCTCGCAAATAGATAAGGAATGTAGACAGGGTAAGAGGGAGGTTAGACGAGTGATGGAGAAGGGAAGTGCTCAGGCTGAAGGTCTGAGATGTGTCTATTTTAATGCCAGGAGTGTAGTGAATAAAGTGGATGAGCTTAGAGCGTGGATTGCTGCTTCGAATTGTGATGTGGTGGCCATTACGGAGACTTGGATGTCTCAGGGACAGGACTGGGTGCTTCAGGTGCCGGGTTTTAGATGTTTCAGGAAGGACAGGGAGGGAGGCAAGAGAGGGGGGGGAGTGGCACTGTTGATCAGAGATAGTGTCACGGCTGTAGAGAAGGTGGACGCCGTGGAGGGATTGACTACGGAGTCTCTGTGGGTGGAGGTTAGGAACAGGAAGGGGTCGGTAACGTTGCTGGGTGTTTTCTATAGGCCGCCCAATAGTAACAGAGATGTTGAGGAGCAGATGGGGAAACAGATCCTGGAGAGATGTAGGAATAACAGAGTTGTCGTGATGGGAGATTTTAATTTCCCAAACATAGATTGGAATATCCCTAGGGCTAGGGGTTTGGATGGAGAGGAGTTTGTTAGGTGTGTCCAGGAGAGTTTCCTGACACAGTATGTGGATAAGCCTACTAGAGGAGAGGCTGTGCTTGATCTGGTGCTGGCTAATGAACCTGGACAGGTGGAGGATCTCTCGGTGGGTGAGCATCTTGGGGATAGCGATCATAATTCTATCTCCTTCACGATAGCATTGGAAAGAGATAGGATCAGGCAGGCTAGGAAAGTGTTTCTCTGGAGTAAAGGGAAATACAGTGTCATCAGGGAGGAAATTAGACGGGTAAATTGGAAGGAGGCATTCTTGGGGAAAAGTACCGAAGGAAAGTGGAGGATTTTCAAGGAATGTTTGTCTGGAGCTCTGCATGACAACGTTCCGATGAGACAGAGGGGTGTTGGTAGGGTACGGGAACCGTGGTGCACAAAGGTTGTGATGAACCTGGTGAATAAGAAAAGAGAGGCGTACAGAAGGTTCAGAGAGCTAGGAGGTGTTCAGGATTTAGAGGCGTATACGGGATGTAGGAAGGAGCTTAAGAAGGAAATTAGGAGAGCGAGAAGGGGTCATGAGAAGGCCTTGGCGGGTAAGATTAAGGAGAATCCCAAGGCTTTCTACAAATATGTCAAGAGTAAAAGGATGAGATGTGAAGGCATAGGACCCTTATAGGGGAAGGGGGAAAAGTTTGTGCGGAACCGTTAGAAATGGCGGAGCTGCTTAATGAATACTTTACCTCGGTATTCACGGTGGAAAGGGATCTGGGTGGTTGTACTGCTGGTTTGCGGTGGACAGAAAGGATCGAGCATGTGGACATAAAGAAAGAGGATGTGTTGGAACTATTGAATGGCATCAAGGTTGGTAAGTCGCCGGGACCGGATGGGATGTACCCCAGGTTACTGTGGGAGGCGAGGGAGGAGATTGCGGAGCCTTTGGCGATGATCTTTGCATCGTCGATGGAGACGGGAGAGGTTCCGGAGGATTGGAGGATTGCCGATGTGGTCCCTATATTCAAGAAAGGGATCAGGGACAGCCCGGGAAATTACCGACCGGTGAGTCTAACCTCAGTGGTTGGTAAGTTGATGGAGAGGATCCTGAGAGACAGGATTTATGATCATCTAGAGAAGTTTAGTATGATCAAAAGTAGTCAGCACGGCTTTGTCAAGGGCAGGTCGTGCCTTACGAGCCTGGTTGAGTTCTTTGAAAATGTGACCAAACACATTGACGAAGGAAGAGCGGTGGATGTGGTCTATATGGACTTCAGCAAGGCGTTCGATAAGGTCCCCCATGCAAGACTTCTTGAGAAAGTGAGAGGGCATGGGATCCAAGGGGCTGTTGCCTTGTGGATCCAGAACTGGCTTGCCTGCAGAAGGCAGAGAGTGGCTGTGGAGGGGTCTTTCTCTGCATGGAGGTCAGTGACCAGTGGAGTGCCCCAGGGATCTGTTCTGGGACCCTTGCTGTTTGTCATTTTCATAAATGACCTGGATGAGGAAGTGGAGGGATGGGTTGGTAAGTTTGCTGACGACACCAAGGTAGGTGGTGTTGTGGATAGTTTGGAGGGATGTCAGAAGTTGCAGCGAGACATAGATAGAATGCAAGACTGGGCGGAGAAGTGGCAGATGGACTTCAACCCGGATAAGTGTGTAGTGATCCATTTTGGCAGATCCAATGGGATGAAGCAGCAGTATAATATGAAGGGTACCATTCTTAGCAGTGTAGAGGATCAGAAGGACCTTGGGGTCCGGGTCCATAGGACTCTTAAATCGGCCTCGCAGGTGGAGGATGCGGTCAAGAAGGCGTACGGCGTACTCGCCTTCATTAATCGAGGGATTGAGTTTAGGAGTCGGGAGATAATGCTGCAGCTTTATAGGACCCTGGTTAGACCCCACTTGGAGTACTGCGCGCAGTTCTGGTCACCTCATTACAGGAAAGATGTTGAAGCCATTGAAAGGGTGCAGAGGAGATTTACAAGGATGTTGCCTGGATTGGGGGGCATGCCTTATGAGGATAGGTTGAGGGAGCTTGGTCTCTTCTCCCTGGAGAGACGAAGGATGAGAGGTGACCTGATAGAGGTTTACAAGATGTTGAGAGGTCTGGATAGGGTAGACTCTCAGAGGCTATTTCCAAGGGCTGAAATGGTTGCTACGAGAGGACACAGGTTTAAGGTGCTGGGGGGTAGGTACAGAGGAGATGTCAGGGGTAAGTTTTTCACTCAGAGGGTGGTGGGTGAGTGGAATCGGCTGACGTCGGTGGTGGTGGAGGCAAACTCGTTGGCGTCTTTTAAGAGACTTCTGGATGAGTACATGGGATTTAATGGGATTGAGGGCTATAGATAGGCCTAGAGGTGGGGATGTGATCGGCGCAACTTGTGGGCCGAAGGGCCTGTTTGTGCTGTGGCTTTCTATGTTCTATGTTCTAAGTAGTTTCTCCTCAACTCTGTTTTAAATTTGCTACCCCTTATGTTAAGACTATGACCTCTCATCCTAGAATGCCCACAAGAGGAAGCATCCACTCCACGTCTACTTTTATCCATACCTTATATCCTCATAAAGACAATTGGCATCGGGCAACATAAAGAAATATTAGGAATTGAGCCAAAAGGCTTGGTCAAAGAGGATAGGTTTTAAGGAGCAGCCTTATAGAGGAGAGAGAGGTGAAGAAGTTTAGGGAGGGAATTCCAGTCTAATTCAGTCTTGGCACCTGAAGCAATGGCCACCAATGGTGGGACAATTAAATTTGGAGATGCGCAAGAGGCTACAACTGGAGCACTACGAGGTTGGAAAAGGTTACAGAGATAGAGAAGGACTGAGGCTACGGAGCAATTTGAACATAGGGATGGAAGTTTCAAGTTCAAAGCAGACTCCACTGCAGGTCAGCAGGCACAGGAGTTAGCTGGACTTGATGCAAGTTAGGATTATCCTGCAATGTAAAGATACTCCCCGACCCACCACAAACTGCCTTCCTAAACCACTCCCTCAGGCTTCCTCTACCTTCACATCCAACAGCGAGCATGAGGAATTCCTGGACTAATTTGTCACAAAAATCGAGACATAGCAACATAGAAAATAGAATGAGTAGGCCATTCGGCCCTTCGAGCTCGCTCCACTATTCAGTATGATCATGGCTGTTCCTATATCTCAACACCATACTTCTGCACTTTCCCCATACCCTTTGATGCAATTAGAGTCTAGAAATCTATCTATTTCCTTCTTAAATGCATTCAGTGACTTGGCCTCCACAGCCTTCTGTGGGAGAAAATTCCACAGGCTCACCACCCTCTGAGTGAAGATGTTTCTCCTCATCTCAATCCTAAATGGCCTATTCTCATATCCTGAGACTGTGACCGCTTGTTCTAGACCCCATTTATTCTGCTGCTTGCTCCCCTTCCCCCTTCAGTTTCCCCTGATATCCTGCACTGCCCTCCCTTCCACTGAAGGCATGTAAAATCGCCGGCTCCAACGCACCCCTCCCTGATGCGCTCAACGCATTTGACGCCCGTTTTGAGGAAGAGGTCAGCGAGAGCATGCTCTCCACCCTGGAAGCCCTGGATGAACCTGTATCTGGGCTCACCATCACAGATGACAGAGCAGCTCGAAGGTCAACCCACAGAAAGCGACTGGCTCGGATGTGGTACCCGGACGAGCACTCAGATCCTGCGCGGATCGGCTGGTGGGGGTGTTCACAGACATCTTCAACCTCTCTTTACAACAATCTGAGGTCCCTATCTGCTTCAAGAAGACGACCATCATCCTGGTATCTAAGAAAAACTAAGAAGCGTACCTTAATGACGATCGGCCGGTGGCTCTGACATCCACCATTATGAAGTGCTTCGAAAGGCTGGTCATGGCATGAATCAATTCCGGCCTCCCAGACTACCTGGATCCACTACAGTTTGCCTATCGCCGCAACAGGTCCACAGCAGACACCATCTCCCTGGCCCTGCACTCAACCCTGGAACACCTAGATAACAAGACACCTATGTCAGACTACTATTTATAGACTACAGCTGAGCCTTCAACACCATTACTCCCACGAAACTCATCTCCAAACTCCGTGGTCTGGGCCTCGGCTCCTCCCTCTGTGACTGGAACCTGAACTTCCTAACAGACCACAATCAAAAAGGATAGGTAACAACATCTCCTCCATGATCATCCTCAACACCGGTGCCCCACAAGACTGTATTCTCAGCCCCCGACTATACTACTTATACACCTATGACTGTGTGGCCAAATTCCCCTCCAATTCGATTTTCAAGTTTGCTGATGATACCACATTAGTGGGTCGGAACTCAAACAATGATGAGACAGAATACAGGAATGAGATAGAGAATCTGGTGAACTGGTGCGGCAACAATAATTTATCCTTCAATGTCAACAAAACGAAGGAGGTTGTCAACGACTTCAGGAAGTGTAAAGGAGAACATGCCCCTGTCTACACCAATGGGGACGAAGTAGAAAGGTTCAAGAGCTTCAAGCTTTTCGGTGTCCAGTTCACCAACAACCTGTCCTGGTCCCCCCATGCCGACACTATAGTTAAGAAAGCCCACCAACCCCTCTACTTTCTCCAAAAACTAAGGAAATTTGGCATGTCAGCTACGACTCTCACCAACCTTTACAGATGCACCATAGAAAGCATTCTTTCTGGTTGTATCACAGCTTGGTATGGCTCCTGCTCTGCCCAAGACCGCAAGGAACTACAAAAGGTCGTGAATGTAGCCCAGTCCATCACACAAACTAGCCTCCCTCCATTGACTCTGTCTACACTTCCCGCTGCCTCGGCAAAGCGGCCAGCATAATTAAGGACCCCACGAACATTCTCTCTTTCACCTTCTTCCTTCAGGAAAAAGATACAAAAGTCTGAAGTCACGTACCAGCCGACTCAAGAACAGCTTCTTCCCTGCTGCCATCAGACTTTTGAATGGACTTACCTTGCATTAAGTTGATCTTTCTCTATACCCTAGCTATGACTGTAACACTACATTCTGCACTCTCTCCTTTCCTTCTCTATGAATGGTATTTTTTGTCTGTATAGTGTGCAAGAAACAATATTTTTCACTGTATGTTAGTACATTTGACAATAATAAACCAAATCAAATCAAAATGATGTCTTCCACTGCACTTGCCCTCTAGGTGCATCTTTCTCTGGAGTCTGTTGCATCTCTGAGCTCATCTTGTCCATGAGATCACATTCCTGCTCCCTGGGCCCGATTCTGATGAACCTGTTCACTTCCCTTCTCTTCTTTGGTTCCATTTGAACTGATATGGTTAATGGTGCCCTCTCCTCGGTACTGTCCCCCACCTACCTTTAAATCTGCACTCATCACCCTTAAAAAAACCACCCCTGCCCGCTCTGCCCTTGCAAAGTAATGCCCTCAGTTTCCCTTTCCTTTCCTGGTCCCAAGATTTTATCGTCCAAATCCATGCCCATCTTCCCTTCAATTCTATGTTTGATTCCCTCCAATCAGTTTTCTGCTCCTGCTATAGTACTGTAACAGTCCTTATCAAAGTCACAGATGACATCTCTGTGACTTTGACAATGATAAATGATCTTTGCTCGTACTTTTAGATCTGTCTATACCCTTTGATATGTTGGCCACACCATCCTCTTCCAATATCTTTGCATTGTCGACTTGCTGCTTCAGACTGCCCTTGCCTGATTCCATATTATCTGTCTAATTGTAACCAGCGAATCATCTGCAATGGAATCACTTCTCACTCCTGCACTCTGACCTCTGGAATTCCCCAAGTATCCACCTTTGACCTTCTTCTCTCACCTACATCTGTCTATCACTTCCCTCGACTTATCCACCATCTCTGATTTGCAACATTGCTTGTCCAACATTTGGTACCAGGTCAACGGAAACTTCTGCCAACTAAATATTGGGAAGGTTGAAGTCCCCATTACAAACGCTGTACCCTGACCACTGTTTCCAACTGATTAACAATGAACAAGACCATTCACAATATTGGTGCTGTGACTGATGCCAAGATGAGCTTCTGACCTCCAAGACAAGCAGTTTCTGCCTCTATCACACCACCCAACTCTCCCCCGCCTCAGCTCATTTCCTGCTGAATCCTTCATCCATGTTGAAGAATTCGGCTTCAGACACCATGAAGTAGGCTTCATATTCTTGAGTATATCAACAGGAAATCTTTATTAACAACTCATAATTATATACATTTTTTTGATTTGATTTGATTTATTATTGTCACATGTATTAACATACAGTGAAGAGTATTGTTTCTTGCGCGCTATGCAAACAAAGCATACCATTCATAGAGAAAGAAAGGAGAGAGTGCAGAATGTAGTGTTACAGTCATAGCTAGGGTGTAGAGAAAGATCAACTTAATGCAAGGTAAGTCCATTCAAAGGTCTGACAGCAGCAGGGAAGAAGCTGCTCTTGAGTCGGTTGGTACGTGACCTCAGACTTTTGTATCTTTTTCCTGACGGAAGAAGGTGGAAGAGAGAATGTCCGGGGTGCGTGGGGTCCTTAATTATGCTGGCTGCTTTGCCAAGGCAGTGTGAAGTGTAGACAGAGTCAATGGATGGGAGGCTGGTTTGCGTGATGGATTGGGCTACATTCACAACCTTTTGTGGTTCCATTCCATGTAGTTTCATATATACAGTAGAGGGTATATAATGCAGGTACGGAGCTGACTACATCCTAGGTCTTTACATATTTCTGTTCATCCCTAGACTGACCCTGCCTCTGGGTCACACACCTTCTTACATCTTTGTGTAGGTGGTACTATACTAAATCCCACATTAACCCTATATGTACCAAACCCGACCACTATACCTCCCCCCCCGCCAAGTCTTTATCCAGTGGATATAGGTTACTTTAGTTTACTTCAAGTCTTACATTGCTGTACGTCCCATGCTTTTAACTTATTGTCACAACCTCAATGCTATTCTAACATTATTGCTATTACAGTATTAATATTAACAACAATTTTCCTACCCCTTGAAGTTAGATGTTCAGGCAGTCTTGGAGGCCTTATAGCCCTTCCACGTCTTGTTTGCTATTCTGTCGGGAGAGTGATAGCTCTGATGGTTCTGATCTGTGTAGTTGGCTGGAAGTTGGACTGGCACCTGGATATGGTTTCATTAATTTCTTCCATCTACCATGTCTGGTAGATCTGGTTGCTTTGGTGGTGTGAGGTTGTTGTTAATCTTGATCATTTTACAGGGTGAATGAAAAAGGATTACGTTTGCCCTTCTTCTTCCATTTGGAAACAGCGCAGGCGGTAAAGAAGGCAAATGGCATGCTGGCCTTCATTGCGAGAGGTTTCGAATACAGGAGCAGGGATGTGTTGTTGCAATTATACAGGGCCTTGGTGAGGCCACACCTAGAGTATTGTGTACAGTTTTGGTCTCCTTTTCTGAGGAAGGATGTTCTTGTGCTCGAGGGAGTGCAGCAAAGGTTTACCCAGGCTGATTCCGGGGATGGCGGGACTGATGTATGAGGAGAGATTGACTAGGTTAGGATTGTTTTCGTTGGAGTTCGGATGAATGAGGGGGGATCTCATAGAGACTTATAAAGTTCTAACAGGTCTAGACAGGGCAGATGCAGGGAGGATATTCCTGATGGTGGGGGAGTCCAAAACCAGGGGTCACAGTTTGAGAATTCAGGGTGGACGATTTAGGACGGAGGTGAGGAGGCATTCCACAGGTGAGCCTGTGGAATTCATTACCACAGGAAGTAGTTGATGCCAAAACATTGAATGCATTCAAGAGGCGGCTGGATATAGCACTTGGGGGCAAATGGGATCAAAAGTTATGGGGAAAAAGCAGGATTAGTCTATTGAGTTGGATGATCAGCCATGATCTTAATGAATGGTGGAGCAGGCCCGAAGGGCCAAATGGCCTCCTCCTGCTCCTATCTTCTATGTTTCTATGTGGGTCATTAGGAAGCTCCCTTAGGCTGAGGAAAGGTGTTCCTGTGGCAAAGCGAAAATTGAGTAGCATGTTCACTCTGTTCTTGATGGAGCATGATTGCTACAAGGTTCCAGCATCCCTGGTCCTGGCACACTGACTGGAAGTTGCCGTGTGTGCCCCGTGGTTGATGTGTCTACTGTACCATTGTTGGAGGCTCCTCTTCTGCCTGTTGATCCCTCTCTGGTGCCTCTTCCACTGGAGGTACTATGGCAATCTCGTGTGCAGTAGGTTGGTCTGACCATTGGAAACTTTCCAGAACCTGGAATGATAGAAGAGATTGCAGGTGAAACCACTGATTACCTTTCAGCGTTTGAGGATTTGGGACCATGCTGTTCTGGCTGGCTAATGACAGTGGTAGTCTTGACATCTTCTGCTGTCTGGGGGACATCTAGGACTATGTAGGCATCTCTGCTCAGGAGACAGAGACTGATTACAGACAAAGTGCATCAGCTGAAAGTTTCACTTGCTGCTTCATGTTGTATTCTCTCCACCGATCAGTGTTTCATAGAGTCATAGAGGTTTACAGCATGGAAATAGGCCCTTCGGCCTAACCTGTCCATTCTGCCCCTTTTTTCTAACCACTAAGCCAGTCCCAATTGCCCACGTTTAGCCCATACCCTTCCATACCCATCTTACTCATGTAACTGTCTAAATACTTTTTAAAAGACAAAATTGTACCTGCCTCTACTACTACCTCTGGCAGCTCGTTCCAGACACTCACCATCCTCTGTGTGAAAAGATTGCCCCTCTGCACCCTTTTGTATCTCTCCCCTTGCACCTTAAACCTATGCCCTCTAGTTTTAGATTCCCCTGTCTTTGGGAAAAGATATTGACTATCTAGCTGATCTATGCCCCTCATTATTTTAAGATCTCTATAAGATCACCCCTTAGCCTTCTATGCTCCAGAGAAGAAGTCCCAGTCTATCCAGCCTCTCCTTATAACACAAACCATCAAGTCCTGGTAGCATCCGAGTAAATCTTTTCTGCACTCTTTCTGGTTTATAATATCCTTTCTATGATAGGGTGACCAGAACTGTACACAGTATTCCAAGTGTGACCGTACCAATGTCTTGTGCAACTTCAACAAGACGTCCCAACTCCTTGGCAGAGTATAATTCCTTGGTGCTAACTTTCAAGCTCAAGTTCTGTAATAATTGTTTTTGAAAGACCTCATGTTTTTTAATGAGAACTTCTACTTTCACTTGCCATTCCATGTTTGGATTTTCACCTCTTCGTATGCCTCTTCGAGAAAGTAATTTTCTTTTCAAGGTTCCTTCCAAATGTGTAACTGTTTGCTTCAGTGCTGCACCTCTCAGCTCCCTGCCGGAATGATTTGATTTATTATTGCCACATGTATTGGTACACAGTGAAAAGTATTGTTTCTTGCGAGCTATACAGACAAAACATACCATTCATAGAGTACATAGGGGAGAAGGATAGGAGCGAGTGCAGAATATAGTGTTGCAGTCACAGCAAGGGTGTAGAGAAAGAGCAACTTAATATAAGAAACGTCCATTCAAAAGTCTGATGGCAGCAGGGAAGAAGCTGTTCTTGCTGGTGAGCATTCCTGAATCTCTGAAAACCGAGTTATCAGTTATTTCAGAGTGGCATTAAGTTCATTTGGTTTCCTACACGCTGTAATGTTTCCAAGGGACAAACTCGGACCTGAGGGATCCTTGTAGCATGTGAAGGGATTTCAACAGGTTTTCCTTTTCATTATGAAGCTTAGGTACTTTGTCGTGGGTTTTCTTGTAATTCAGCAGCCTCATTGAGTTTGTTCTGTCATTCTGCTGCTTAAGGTATTCCTTATTACATTATGCTGCCGAAGGGTTATAGGTTATTTTTAAATCTGATTCTGAAGGACAATTAGCTGCTCTTTATTTTCTTTATCAGTACTTATCTTCTGAATCTGCGTGTCAGTGTATAGCTTTGTCATTGCTGATAGCTCCAACACATAGTTCATAAAAGATTCACACAGAAAATGTTCACATCAAAGCTGAGATGGATGAATTCAACCTGATAATGAAAAGGATAACCCTGTACGTATCAGTTCCTGCTGCCTCTATTATCTCTCAATTAGATAGTTCCATTGCTCTTCTGGCCTGCTTCCTAACTTCCACCCTGCGTTATAAACCTTTGCTGCTCTTATCTGAATGAGCATCAAGTCTTATACACTCATTACCTCTGTGATGGCTGAGTTACACTGGCTCCTGGTCAGACAAGCTTTAATATCATGCTTTCATGGCCTCGCTCCGCCCCATCTCTGTAATCACCTGCAGTTCTACAAGTCTTTGAGAGCTCCATACTACTTTAATTCTGGTCTCTTATAAATCCCCAATTTTCAACACTCCATTCTTGGTAACCATTTCTTAAACTGCCTGGGCCCTAAACTCTGGAATTTCCCCCCTTAATCTCTTCCCCTCTCTCTCCTCCTTTAAGATTATCCTTAACACCTACCTCTTTAACCGAGCTTTTGGTTACTTGTACCAATATCGCAATCCATATGTGGCTCAGTATTAAACATGCTTTGATTGAAAACACTCTTGCGCCTTGAGATATTATGCTATGTTAGAAGTGTCATACCAATGCAAGTTGCTTTTGGTATGGGCTGCAGAATTATGGATGAGCTCATGTTTATTGAGAGTTGTAGGTGAGAGATTGTGTAAAATGTTATTTAAAATGTAAACATTATCATTTTGGATCTTGTCTTTTCACCTACCGCTAATGCACACTTGGGAGGCACTAAAGAGCACCTCAGTTTTGTCAATGCTTTGGTCATTTAAGATGTGCAGTAGATTGAACATGACTTTCTCAATTCCCTCCAACTCGATGCCCAACCAACAAATTTCTACCTCATCTGTTGGCTGCTGTGTGATGCTTGCTATGTAACAGCAGGAAGAAGGTGGATGAATAAGCAAGTTGATACAAATTCACCAATATTGTCAGTGTCAGCATAATTTCCTGATTTTGTTATCTATCTTAAATGTCTTAAGCCAATCAGCACCCTTCACACGTAGTATGAATTGTTACCCCCTTTGAAATTCCTGCATCTGTCCTGTTGAGTGCAAGATGAAAAGCTTTGGCAGCATGTCTCTGTTTTCAGAAATACTCAAGAAACAAGAGTGAATGTTTCAGGCCAATGACCTTTGATGAGAGCACAGATGCTGCCCGATCTGCCAAGTGTTGTCCAGTATTTGTTGTTTTTGTGTCAGAGTTCCAGCGTCTGCAGCATTTTGCTTTTGGCATTATTTCATGTTGGGTCAAGTTTAAATAGATAGTGAGAAGCTCATATGAAAAAGAATAATCTAAGGTTTGGACTAAAGACTATTATCTACATCAGAGGCCTCCTTTTTCATGCCACTGAGCATGATTCCAAATAGCTGACTCTTTTTTTTACAATATACGAGAAGAAATTCAGAACTAAAGCCATACGAAATGTAAACCAAGCTCTTGGGTTCAATTCCAGAGCATTCAAAGGCTGAGCAGAGAGAAACCTTGGTTAGATCACACTTTCAGTACCCTGCATAGTTCTGGTCTCCATGTTATAAGAACCCCACGCACCCCAGGCATTCTTCCACCTTCCACTCTTCCACCTTCTTCCGTGGGGAAAAAGATGCAAACGTCTGAGGTCACGTACCAACCGCCTCGAGAACAGCTTCTTCTCTGCTGCTGTCAGACTTTTGAACGGACCTACCTTGCATTAAGTTGATCTTTCTCTTCACCCTAGCTATGACTGTAACACGACATTCTGCACCCTCTCCTTTCCTTCTCCCCTATGTACTCTGTATGGTATGCTTTGTCTGTATAACGTGCAAGAAACAATACTTCTCACTGTATGCTAATACATGTGACAATAAATCAAATCAAAATGATATTGAGGCTGTGGCGAAGATATTTTAAAAATCACAGTGATGGTATCAGAACTTAGCAGGAAAAATCAACCAGGTTGGGCAAATCTATGATGCTGCTATTTTCATATCTTAAACTTAATAGTTCCCGAGTCATGTTATTTCTAACTTTATTATTTAGGAATACAAGTTAATCCGTAGTAACTTTATTGTATGCTAATGTCCGCAGGCTGAAAATAATTGCCACATTATTTTATGTAGTGCACAACTTTTCTGAATTTCTCAGTACATCATTCATGAGCTTTGCTTATTCTTTATAGGCTTCCTCTCTGCAATAAGTTTTTTTTAAAAACTCCAGTGCTACACCACAGAAATAACAAGAGTTAATGCGTTATCCTTCTGGTTAACACCCCATCCCATTCAATGTGTTCTGTAATTCTGCCAAGTAAAAATTAAGAATGGGACCTTCATTCAGCACTAAGTTTTGCAACCCTTTTAAAAATGTTATTAACCAAAAGTCTAAAGCAACCAGCGATGGTATGCATGATGGAGGTTTGGAACAATATGTTGGTGGTGAGGGGTATTGCTTGCACTCAAATAAACCTGAAAAATTAAAGCCTTGTATTTTTATATGGTGTAGAAATGTTAATTTAGTGTGAACAACAGTAATGCATGAAATTCTATTTTATAGGTTAATGCATATGGGGATTTATGACTCAGGCTGCATCAACACATCAGATCACCAGCCTGAGAGAGCCAGTGATGTTGTACAACTGTGGTCATAAATTCCCAAATAGCTTATTACATGGCAAACCTAAAACGATTTTTGTTTTCAAACCAAAAGCATTTAATTGCTAACTTAAAGAGAAACCCCCCCAAATTTTGAAGTACCGTTTATATTCCGAATGTTTATTGCAAATCTCTGCTTAAGTAGGTGTTTAAGCGAAAGTTTTATAATTATTTGCTTTTCTCTTCTGTTGAGTGTAGAAAAACGGGGTACTTTGAGTAGGTGACAGATAAATAAGTTACCTGCTTGTAAAGTTATATGTCATTCTAATAGGTGTAGACAAAAGTACTAGACCAGAATACGAGTTTTAAAAGAATTTGTCTCGGTGGGAGAATGACCCCTGTCTCTGCGTGACATAGTTTCCTTGATGATTTGTGTGTGAGAACCGGGATTCAAAAAGATATTTGCCCTGCTTTTAACTAACGTTCCGTTGTTGTAAGCATGAAGCAAAGGCATTGGAATTTGAAATAAGGGAATATCACATTTTTAATTTATAATAGACAAACAAGTGGACTTCAGATGTTGTTTTGAATGTTCCAACCTAAATAGTCACAATAACTTAAACACATTTTTGAAAGGGCTAATGCCATGAGTTTTTAAAAAAATCATAGTTGAGTTGGTTTGTAATTTATTTTGAAATACTTTTGAACGTGAAGAAGTTGGAATTAGGATGAAGATATTTGAAGCAGAGTAACCTGAATGGGTTTGATTTGATGTGAACAGCCAGGATGAGTGAGAAAGTTGAGAATATAACTTAATAATTCTGGAGGTTGGGATTGCCGGATAGCTGAACAAAAGCTTTTTTTTTTGGCTGAAGGATTGAACATACAAAATACAACTAGTGGTGCGACAGAGAGGAAATGCTGCAGTGTAAGTCTAGAGTTTGTTATCCACAGAGGGAACGACTGTTCAAAGTGCAGAATGATCACAAAATAAATCTTCAGCATTGTTTTGATTGGAACAGATTCATGCTATTTAAAATTCTTTTAATCCTGACCTTCCTTTGCGTCTGATTACACTTGAAGTTTTCATATAGTTTTTACATTTAAATAGTTCTCTTGGTAACACTTCAAGGATTTATTCATTTACCTGTCTGGGGACTTTGGAGAATAAAGATCAATTATTAACAAAATCTAACATTTCATTCAAATCGCTGCCACTTTATCCCATGTGTTTTAAGTGGGCCATCTGTCCAAACATCTCTCCATTTTTTTCTGATCATTTCCTCGACTTATTCATGAACCATGGGAGGGCTGCTTTGTAGTCTCCATGTAGCTGGTCTTGTCAACCTCCACTGAATACTTCTATATGCTTGCATAACATATCTTTCACGCTCTTGCAAATTCTCTGAAATCATTTCAGATGAATGACTGACTTCTCTAGTGTGCGTTCGTATGCAAAAACTGACCTCAGCTCCCACAAAACTGGCCACATTATTCTTGATCATTTTTGTGACTCCCTGCAGTGGAAGTTATGACTAAGGGTTTCTTAATGATCCTTTCACTGCATAGCTAAGCTACTTAAGATCAGAATTTACTTTCAACGTAAGTCTCTCTTTTTTTTAATTCAAAGCCTATATTTGATCAACAACATTGTAAGATTAGCGGACGTTAGAAAATTGTGCGTCAATTAATGTGCTAGATTTCCTTATCGCAAAGACAACTGTTTAAGTTCACTTTTCTTTTAAGGGAATTAGACCTTGAGAGATGAGAGTTATTTATAAAGGATCAGTGAACTAAACTTTAATTGATTTATAGTAAGGTCTTGTATGGCTCTAGATTATTTTGCTTTATGTGCATCCATATTACGGAGATTGATGGCAGGGCTCAGTAGGAAAAAGGAAATAAATTATTTGTCATCTCTCTGAAGTTGCCTCCATTGAGGTGTTAAATAATGGAAATTATATTTACTGTTTAATTTCAATTGCAAGTCACATTATTACATTGCTGCCATCTTATAGAAATAGTATTATTGTTATGCTGTGTTTTGCTACACAGAAACACGCAAAAGAGATTGAACAGTTTAGGCCTATACTCTCTGGAATTTAGAAGAATGAGGGGAGATCAAATTGAGGCATATAAGATGATAAAAGGTATGGATAAAGTAGACGTGGAGCGGATGCTTCCTCTTGTGGGGCATTCTAGGATGAGAGGTCATAGTCTTAGGATAAGGGGCAGCAAATTTAAAACAGAGCTGAGGAGAAACTACTTCTCCCAAAGGGTTGTGAATCTGTGGAATTCCCTACCCCAAAGTGCAGTGGATGCTGGGACAGTGAGTAAATTTAAGGAGGAGCTAGACAGATTTTTAATTGGTAATGGGTTGAAGGGTTATGGGGAGAAGGCAGGAAAATGGGGATGAGGAGCATATCAGCCACGATCGAATGGCGGAGCGGACTCGATGGGCCAAATGGTCTAATTCTGCTCCTACATCTTATAAATTTATGAAACAGACGTTCAGACCAGCAGGTCAATGTTAGTGTTTGAGTTCCACACGAACCTTCTCCATTCCTACTTCTCACTCTAACGACACAACCTTCTGTTCCTTTCTTTCCCTTGTTGCCTTTTGGATGAGACGTTAAACTGAGGCCCTCATCAGATAGGTGCAAAGGTTCCCATTTTGGGGAAAGGAGAGGGAGTTATCCCTCCTTTCCTAATGAATATCTACCCCTCAACCAACACCACATACAGATTATCTGGTCATTATTGCATTCCTGTTTGTGAGAATTTGCTGTGCGCAGATTGGCAGCTATGATTCCTACATTGCAAATGTAGCATTTCATTGGCAAGAATAGCAATTTGGATGCCCTGTGCTCACGAAAGGTGATATTTAAATACAAAATTAAAGCAAGGTATTGTGGATGCTGGAGACCTGATGTATCAACAGAAAGTGCTGGATTCAACAGATGCGGCAGCATCAGTGGAAAGAGAAAAGCACAGTTAACAGTTCAAGTTGATGATGACTTTTCACTGGAACTCTTTCTTCATTCTAATGAAAAGTCATGTTAGAGTCAAAACGTTAACTCTGTTTTTCTCTCCACAGATCCCGCCAGACCTGCCGAGTGTTTCCAGCACTCCCTGTTTATATAAACACATTTACTTCCTGTTTTCTCTCTCCATTGCTTTCTCAGTCCCTTGAACTGTCTTTCTTGTTCTGCCTCTCTTCTAATCTCATTCCCTTTGAAAGTTTCTCATTCTCTATTTTCTTCTCCAATTTGCTGTGATGTGTCGGTGAAAATTGTAATCGTTGTGTAGGAAACTGCTACACTTTGGAACAGCTCCATGCTTTGCATCAGATTTGATGCGTAAATGATTGATGGGCCGAGAAAATTGAATAGTGAGGGATTGAGCTTTAGATGTCATTGTTCCTGAGCTGGCAACAGTCAACCAGCAAAGACTGGAGGAAATAAAAAAAAACACATCTCCCCACTGCGACATGAGCCGGGGTCCCCCGATAAGAGAGAATATACAGATTAGGAGCAGGAGTAGGCCATTCGGCCTACTCCTGCTCTGTCGTTTGATAAGATCATGGCTGATCTGATTATGACGTCAACTCCAGTTTCCTGCCTACTTTCCTTCCTCCCCCCACACTTTCCCTAAGCTCCCTTGTCAATCAAGAAGCTATCCACCTCGACCTTAAAAATGTCCATTGATCCAGTCTCTCCAAGGAAGAGAATTTCACAGACCAATGACCCTCTGAGAAAAAATAAATTCTTTTCACCTCTGTCTTAAATGGGAGACCCCTTATTTTTAAACCATGTCCATTAGTTCTATGCCATAACCCTTAATCCTAGGCCCTGATTTTATCGGCATGATTTCGGGGTGGGCAAGGCTCACAGAACGACATTCTCCGTCGGCCTCGGGCGCGATCTTACAAGCATTGGGCGGTAAAATTACACCCTAGATTCTCCCACGAGGGGAAATATCCTCTCAGCATCCACCTTGTCAATTCCCCTCAGGATTTTATATGTTTCAATAAGCTCACCTCTCATTCTTCTAAACTCCAATGGATACATGTGCAACCTGTTTATTTGTTCCTCATAAGATAACTCCCTCATCCCAGGAATCAGTCAGGTGAATCTTCTCTCAACTGCTTCTAATGCTGTTATGATCCTTTTTCAAGTAAGGGGGTCAAAAATGAACGCAGTATTCCAAACATGTATTCATATCGTGCCTTTCGCAATCGCAGGATGTCCCAAAGTGTATTGCAGCCAATGAAGTATAGTCACTGTTGTAATGTCGGAAACAGGACAGCCAATTTGCACACAGCAAGGGGAGGTGATGGCCTCGTGGTATTGCTAAACTATTCATTCAAAAACTCAGCTAATGTTCTGGGGACTCGGTTTCAATCCTGCCACAACAGATAGTGGAATTTGAATTCAATAAAAAAAATTAGAAATTAAGAATCTACTGATGGCCATGAAACCATTGTTGATTATCAGAAAAACCCACCTGGTTCACTAATGTCCTTTAAGGAAGGAAATCTGCCGTCCTTACCTGGTCTACATGTGACTCCAGAGCCACAGCAATGTGGTTGACTCTGAACTGTCCTCCAAGAGCAACTGGGGATGGGCAATAAATGCTGGCCAGCCAGCAACGCCCATGTCCCATGAATGAATGTGCTTCTTGCCTGCTGGTTTGGGCTGTAATTGTCTGTGCAGCCTGAAAACAGAGCGATACGCCCCAATTTCCAGCTCCTGATGTTTTTATCTTCATCCTTGCCTTAGCTCATCTGCTGGTGAAACTCTCTACAACATTTTTAGCATCTCTAGATTCCACTATTGCAATGCGCTGCTGGCCTGTCTCTGATCTTCCACCCTCATTAAACTCAAACTCATGGAAAACTCTGCTGCCTGTGTCGTAACTCTCACCAAGTCCCATTCACCCATCACCCCTGAACTCACTAACTTACACTGACTTGGGATCCAGCCATGTCTCAACTTTAATATTCTCATGCTTCTGTTGAAATGCCCTTCCAGGCCCTCGCCCCTTTCTAACACTGGATGCTCTTCCAGCCTTACAACTCTCCCAGTTCTTGTGCTGCACCAGTTTTGGTCTTGTTTACATTTCTGACCTCCTCTGTACCATCATTGCCAGCTGCACCTTCAGTTATCTAAACCTCTCCACCTCTCTCTCTCTTGCTCTCTTACCAAAGATGATGTGGAGATGCTGGCGTTGGACTAGGGTGGGCACAGTACGAAGTCTCTCAACACCAGGTTAAAATCCAACAGGTTTATTTGGTAGCACGAGCTTTCGGAGCACAGTTCCTTCATCAGGTGAGTCTCACCTGATGAAGGAGCAGCGCTCCGAAAGCGCCTACCACAAAATAAACCTTTAACCTGGTGTTGTGAGACTTCTTACTCTTACCAAAGATGCACATCGTTAATTCTGGCCCAAGCTTTTTGGTCACCTGTATCTTGCCTCCATGTCAATGTTTGTTGATAATGGGCCTGTGAAGTGCCTTGGGAGGATTTTACTATGTTAAAGGCTCTATATAAATGTAAGTTGCTATTCTTCGCGTTGTCCTCAAGCAGTTAACGGTTCCTACCAGGTGAGAAGAAAGAACCCACTTTTGAAACTTGTTTTTGTGACATTGACAAAATCGTAAGGAATAATCTCTTTGAACTCGACATTGAATGAGTGTTCTGCATATTACAGATGAATTGTTCGGTGCCTGGAGTTTCTCTTGTTTAAAATTTCAACAAAAAATAGTCACTGCACGGTGGGGTGGAACTTTAACAAGCAGAGTTTACATTTGGACAGTTCATGCATGGGTGGGTCATGTCATTGACCGAAAGGCATTGCTGCGTTGCGATACCAATTTAGTTTGTTTGTATTAGGGTGTATTTGTAATCTTGTAATTGAAAAAAAATAAAAGAAATGAATTATTAATGCCTTCTCAGCAATCAATTTAACAAATGATGACTGCAGTGTTCAATCTTGTCTGTTACAATTCTAACCCCTTTTTAATGCACACTTCTTGGGAAGCGTAATATCCAAACGATTCCAGCATTTGAAAATAACCAAGCTTTCAAAGTACAGTTGGATAAAATGGAGCCACTGGTCATAATCTGAAATAATTTCTGACATATTTTCTGCTTGTGCTTTGAGAAGGTGTAAAACATTTATTTTATGTAATATTTTGGCTTTAATTGTACTGTGTACCGTGTATTGCCGTTAAATTGACATCTCAGTGGGAACATCTCTTCTGCTGATCTCAAGCTAAGGCAGAAGATTGGTGCAAAAACTAATTAAGCTATTAAAATAATAGCTGGTGATAGTGAACCAAATCTTACTCTTACAGACAATTTGAGTTCTCATTAGTACATGAATTTGTACATGAATTTGGCGCAAAGATGCACCCCACCAATGTTCAAAAATATTCCTAGGTCGTAATTGAAAATATATTTTCAGAGATATGATACTAAGGATGAAGTTAAGATAGAGATCAACCATAGTTCAATTCAATGGCTCAACAGGCTGAATGGCCTCCTCCTGTTCATATGTTCTAAACTGATTGGATAGAGTAGTATCATTTTGAAGAAGAACAGTAGATCTAATGTGCATTACTGCTGGCGATTCCAGTATAATCCAAAATTATGAATGATTAATGATTCCACAACTGCACAAGAACACTAGCTTCTGCCTGCCTTATACAAAGTTTGCAATATATTAAGCACTTGGAGTAAGGTTTCAATTCAATGCTATCAGTTGATAAATATTCTATTACGTGGATTATTTTTGCCTTGCGAGTAACAGCAATTGCATTATTATCCCAGTACCCAGTGTCCGTATTTTTTGTTTTCTAAAATAAATTTGATAAAGATTTTACCCAGAGAGTGGTGACACTGTAGAACTTACTAAAGAGGCAAATAGTATTTGTACATTTGTGGGAAAGGTGGATAAACACATTATGGAGAAAGGAGTAGAAGATTATGTTTATAGGGTGAGATGAAGAGAGAGGCTTGTGTGGAACATAACATTAACCTGGTGTTGTGAGACTTCTTACCGTGGAACATAAACACCAGCACGGACCAGTTGCCTGAATGGCCTGTTTCTCTTGTCATGTATCTGCAAGTTCTACAAAATACTGATGCTTACCGCTATGAAGCAAATGATCAGAATAGTTCTTCAGTTGCTGCGTTCTCTTGAATATAGCCCAGAATTGCATTCTCGTTTATTTTTTGTGGTGCAGAAATGCTTCTGGCTTTCAAAGAGTTGACTGTAAATGACGTTAACCGCAGTGATATGGTTCTTTGATTCGTATTTTGAAACTCAATGTCGAATACCTCAACAAAACTATAATGGGGATCGTTGCTGGAGTTAAACGTGTGCGCGTAATGATACGAATTTTACAAACACATTTCCAGCAATATCACTTATTAGCATTTGATTTTTTTTTAAACAGAAGTCTTGTTCTCATGGGGAGAGCATGTTTTGTTTTGTGAGCAAACTGCTTTCAAGTTTGCAGGTCAGATGATGAAAGAACAATTTCTTTCAATTTGGGCAGAAAATGTTTCAGAACATTCGCTGGATGATCGTTAATAAAATAAGACTCAAATTCAAGTGACACTTTAATAATTGAGTGCCTTTAATATATCCCTGTTATCCGAGTTTATTGAGCACATCTATTTCATCTTTTAGAAATAAAATGTTCTTCGTACTTTGGTCTGCAGGGCTCCTGCTGCTAAACAAGAACAGAAGAGCTGGGAGCTGTCAGTACAGCTGGATGATGGGGTGCATTCGGTTACTGTCTCACGATTAGGGTCATCATACAATGTAAGTTTGAAACAATATCTCTGCCTTTTAACCCGAGCATGAAGTTGCTAACAGCGCATTATTTGTCATCAACCTTCTTCAAGTGTGCTGCAAATTAACATTGCAGTTTATTGGTCAAAATTAGCTCGATACTTTACTTTAGTGTCTTGCATTCAGAAACCTAACAATTCTCACTTTACTTAGAGACAGCCACTTTCCCAGACTCTCACTGAAAGCTAAATTCATTATTCTGTAGCTTGTTGGGAGCGGAGAAAAAGCACTTCAGGAGTCACATATTACTGAGCATGATTTCCCACTTTCAAAGCTTGGGTTGGCAACATTAGTTTAACGGAATATGTAACGCTTATCATTTGACTGTAGTTAAAATGCAACAGTGGTTAGTTTAGGCACAATTTACGTCACTGTGGTTTCATGTTTAAGACTTGGTTGCTTGGTTGATTGACTAGACATAAGTTGAGAAAGCTAATGTTTGGGACCTCTTTTAAGATGAGACTGGCTCACATGGATTTAATTAGTAGGTCATGTTGCCAACATGTCCATGTGCTGCTACAGATTTCTCATTTCAATCACCCATAACTAGAAATACCTCACTTCAAATAGGTCTCTTCAAAGGAGGTTTTAGGGTTCAGAATTTTACTGGTGGTTTGATGTCTGAATCTTTTTTTACTGAGGAAGGTCGTGTGTTTGTTCAACTGCTTTTATGGAGAAAACATCTTCCTTGTTTAGTTGTTGAATACCCTCCTGTAATAACATCAGCCATTGGTCCCTTTTCTACTTCTGTGGAGCAAATCCCAAAGCATTAAAATGTAGGAGTTGTACCATAGCATCTCATTAATCTCGTTACCATAAATAACTATATTTTAATAAAAAGCTATACAGTCTTTTGAAGCCCATTTCCGGAAAGTTCACTCCCCTGCAGTTCAATTGTCAATTTGTTTTATGAATCCAAGATTTTTTGTCATTATTTTTATACTTTGGGACACAGAGGTTGTGAAAGGAAAGGAGTTATAGAAATGCAAACCTTTCTTTCTTTATATTATATATATATATAGTACCGAGATTTCTTCCTCCCATTTTGATTTGATTTGATTTATTATTGTCACATGTATGTACTGTATTAACAGACAGTGAAAAGTATCGTTTTTTGCGCGCTCTACAGCCAAAACATACCGTTCATAGAGAAGGAAACGAGAGAGTGCAGAATGTAGTGTTAGTCATAGCTAGGGTGTACAGTAATCTTCTACGCAAGCCCAGGTATATATACTTTGCTTTTGCAATGAAATACAATGTGTTTGACAACAGGGAAAATTTGTTCCAGACCATTTATTCAGTAGTTTCTAGAAACAGATACCCACTATTATAACATCCTGTGGATACACAGTGTACTCAGCTTGCCAGAGTCTTCAAGTGGTGGTCTCATCTTTGTGTTCAAATCTCTCCATAGCCTCTCTTTTCACTGATTGTAACTTCACTTGCAGTCCTTTGATATCTCTGCTATCTCTCCCCTTCTCACCTTTCTGGCCTCCCGCACATCCCTGATATTAATCACTCTACCACTGGTGGCTGTGCCTTCAGTAGTTGAGGCCCAAAGCTTTGAAATTCCCCCTTCAAACCTCCCCATACCTCTCTCTCTCTCTCCCCTCCTTTAAGATGCTTCTTAAACACTACCTCTTTAACCAAGCTTTTGTTCACTTGGCCTGTGATCCCTTTATGTGGCTCAGTGTCAAATCTTGTTTAATTTTTACTTTTGGAGGGCTATATGAATGCAAGCTGTTGTTGGAAAACTAATTGGTGTTTTTAACCCTTTCTGTAATAGTAAGATGTTAAGCTTGGGGCAGTTGATGTGCTTTGCAGATGCTTTGGGCCAGGTACAAAGTCGAGTCTGAACGTTGAAGCGTTTCAGAAAACAAGAGGGGATCTTATTGAAACATATAAGATGATTAGAGGTTTAGATAGGGTGGATAGTGATAGCCTTTTTCCTCTGATGGAGAAATCCAGCACGAGGGGGCATGGCTTTAAATTGAGGGGGGGTAGTTATAGAACCGATGTCAGGGGTAGGTTCTTTACCCAGAGGGTGGTGAGGGATTGGAATGCCCTGCCAGCATCAGTAGTAAATGCGCCTAGTTTGGGGGCGTTTAAGAGATCCGTAGATAGGTTCATGGACGAAAAGAAATTGGTTTAGGTTGGAGGGTCACAGTTTTTTTTTTTAACTGGTCGGTGCAACATCGTGGGCCGAAGGGCCTGTTCTGCGCTGTAATGTTCTATGTTCTATGTTCTATGTTCTAATTTTCATTGAAATATCTGCCATTCAGTCTGGCTGTTCACCATCGGAAAAACATTGCTGCCACCTAGTGGCCCTCTAAAAGAAACTCAACCCCACACAATAAACCAAGAGCAGCAACATTCAACAAAGCACTGGCTCGGTCCATTACACATCTGGATATGCAATGGGCCTCTATATTGAGTAGAGTGGGCCAGTGTTCCCTGGAGTTGAGAAGAGGTCATCTCACTGAAATTTCTAAGATCCTGAGAGAGCTTGACAGTATAGATGCTGAGAGTCTCGAACTCGGGGTCTCAGGAAAAGGGACCAGCTGTTTAAGACTGAGCAGGGGAGATATTTTAACACTCAAAAGTGTTAGAAGTGGCAGATGGACTTCAACCCAGATAAATGTGTCGTGGTCCATTTTGGCAGGTCGAATGGGATGAAGGAGTACAATATAAAGGGAAAGACTCTTAGTACGGTAGAGGATCAGAAGGACCTTGGGGTCCGAGTCCATAGGACTCTAAAATCGGCCCTGCAGGTGGAGGAGGTGGTTAAGAAGGCGTATGGTGTGCTGGCCTTTATCAATCGAGGGATTGAGTTTTGGAGTCCGGGGATAATGATGCAGCTATATAAGACCCTCGTCAGACCCCACTTGGAGTACTGTGCTCAGTTCTGGTCGCCTCACTACAGGAAGGATGTGGAAAAGATTGAAAGTGTGCAGAGGAGATTTACAAGGATATTGCCTGGATTGAGTGGCATGCCTTATGAGGATAGGCTGAGGGAGCTCGGTCTTTTCTCCTTGGAGAGACATAGGATGAGAGGAGACCTAATAGAGGTATATAAGATGTTGAGAGACATAGATTGGGTGGACTCTCAGAGGCTTTTTCCCAGGGTGGAAATGGCTGCTACGAGAGGACACAGGTTTAAGGTGCTGGGGTGTAGGTACAGGGGAAATGTTAGAGGGAAGTTTTTCACACAGAGGGTGGTGGGCGAGTGGAATCGGCTGCCGTCAGTGGTGGTGGAGGCAAACTCAATAGGGTCTTTTAAGAGACTCCTGGATGAGTAATAGGATGGAGGGTTATAGGTCGGCCTAAAAGGTAGGGATATGTTCGGCACAACTTGTGGGGCCGAAGGGCCTGTTTTGTGCTGTAGTTTTTCTATGTTTCTAAAAGGTTGTGAATCTTCTACCTCAAATACTGGATGCTCAGTCAGAAAGTATATTCAACACTGAGATTTTTGTGCATAAAGGGAATGAAGCGGAATGGGAATAGGGCAGGAGAGTGGCATTGAGCTAGTAGATCGGCCATGATCTTATTGAGTGGAGAATTAGACTCGAATGGCTGAATGGCCTACTGCTCCGATGAATTTTTAAAATTCATTCGTAGCTGGCCGGCATTTATTGCCCATCCCTAGTTTGCCCTTGTTCAGAGGACAGTTGAGAGTCAACCACATTGCTGTGGCCCTGGAGTCACATGTAGGCCAGATTGGGTAAGGACGGCAGATTTCCTTCCCTTAAGGGCATTAGTGAACCAGATTGGTTTTTCCAACAATTGACAATGGTTTCATGGTCATCAGTAGACTTTAAATTCCAGATATTTGTTATTGAATTCAAATTCCACCATCTGCCGTGGCGCGATTTGAACCCGGGTTCCCCGAACGTTACCTGAGTTTCTGTGTTAATAGGCTAGGCCATCGCCTCCCCATGAGACTGATGGAATTGGAGCTGGTCTTAGGCTTGTGCCGCTCCTCTCCATTCCCCCGTCCCAAATATGTTAACTGGAGGCGGCATTTATCCAGTTACTGATCCAATTGTGGCAGGTCTTTGAGAGACAGGTAATCTTTAAAGGCATCTCCAAATGAAAGGATTTGCATTGGGGATGTTGGCTGGTGAGCTATGCTCATTCCGTCTGTTGCTTCATCACAGTGTCAGTGCAATCAGCTGAAGAAACAAATGAGCTTCGCTGGCAACATTTTCACATCTAAGGTCATTTGTTTTAACCTGTGGTGCGTCCCAAGAATAGCCAGATTGCCATTGTTGATGAAAAATGGCACGCAAAGAAAATGGAAGCTGAGAAATCATCAGAAGGAAAGTCACGTAACTGGTCTAGATTTGATTGCATTTCCTTGTATAGTTACAATGTCCCCAGTGCTTCTAGATCTGGACCTTTATTTTTCCTGTTGACCCTGCTTGAACCAGGAGCTTTGGGGGTCTTCCAGCATCGTTAGCCGTCCAACAGATGCCGAACCGTTTTGAGAAAATAAACTTTATCATTACTCCAGTAAGCTTGCTGTGGTCTGAGATCTTTGCTTGCACATCTGTACTAAAAACTTCACATTTGACAGTTTCCTCCCCCTGAGAGCAGAAAGCACATGATGAAATTCCCCCAGCAGTCAGGCACTTTCCAGCTTGGGCCTCCTGCCCCACAACCTTCTGAGATCTCTGCACTCCTCCAATTCCAGCCTCTTGTCTATCTGCAGTTTCCTTCACTGCCAAGACCTCAAGCCACGCAGTTCCCTCCTTAAATGTCTCTGATTCTCTTCTTCTCCCTCCTCCTTTAAGAGGCTCCTTGAAACCTCTTTAACCAAGCATTTGCTCACCTGCCATAGTATCTCCTTATGTGGCTTGGTGTTTACATTTGATAACTCTCATCTAAAGCACCAACACCGAGAAGTACATTGTTATCAAGTTTTCTTCCTGTTTCCCGCCCTGACAGATTGAGAGGCTGATTGGACGCTGGGTGGGAAAGCTCGCAGTAGGTGGTTGCAGTCAGAGACTGGAGAAAGTCGGGACATGATAGTGTGGGAAGAGCTAGTTAGATCCAGGGGTGGGGCCAGACAGGGGTAGGGGAGGTGATTGTGGCAGAGGAATTGTGTGACGGGCTGGGGCGAAGGATTTCTGTTCCTCTCAGCCCACAAGCTGTGCTGGAAAAACACTTGCAAACTGTGGCTAACTGTTCTCACCTCCCTTTAACTCCCAGAATTCCTGAGCACAAGGAAACCCACTCTAAGCTGTTCAATCTGAATGGCTCCCAAAATCAAAGGAACAAGTGCTTATTTAAATATTATAATCACAGACTTGCCAACCCAGAATGGGTTAACTCAGCAGATCTCACATCTACAGCTGTTAAAGTGGAATTGGATTTCACCTATCTACCGATTTAATTACGCACCTCGTCTCGTCCCCCCCCCACCACTCCCCAGACTTCTGCAACCCATTCCCACCCTTTTTGATGGTGTTAAATTCCTCCCATAGGAGCATAGGAGCAGGCCATTCAGCCCAACAGATCCATGCTGGTGTTTGTTCTCCATACGAGCCTCAGCTTTATCCCTTTCTCCCTCATGTGTTTACCTAGCTTCCCCTCAGATTCATCCACGCACTTTGCCACGACCACTCCCTGTGGTGGCGAATTCCATATTCTAAGCCCTCTCTGGATAAGGAAGTTCCTCCTGAACTCCCCACTGAATTTAGCAGTGATTATTCTGTTCTACCTCTAAAAGAACAGTTTACCTCTGCTGTCCCAAGGCATCAAGCTTAACTGGGTACCAGCTTAGCCTCTTCCTATGCCTCTGGTTCCGGCAGCAATCTTTGTTGCATTTCCCGCCCTGTGACAAATTTCTCTTCGAAGACCATGGACTGGAGTACCTCACACATGGCACGGAGGCAGAGCTGAGCTGTTAGCTGTCTAGTTATCCGTGTTTTAAAGAGAATATCTGCTACTAATCATTGAGAGAGTCTGCAAAAAAACAAAGTGATTTGTGAGTTACGTTTGAAACAGGGTGAGACTCAATCCGTCCTTCGATGTTTCAGTAACATTCCAGGTCTTTTGTTCTCAAGATCTTATGAAGATGTTACTTCAGAGGGTCACTGTAATTCAGAATGTGAGAACAGATGAACTATACACAAAGATACAAATATTCTTTGGTATTCATGGGATCATACAGCACATGACTTTCAAGAGGCGTCTTCACAAATACATGAATAGGATGGGAATAGGGGGCTATGGTCCCCGGAAGGGTAGGGGGTTTTAGTTCAGTCGGGCAGCATGGTCGGTGCAGGCTTGGAGAGCCGAAGGGCCTGTTCCTGTGCTGTAATTTTCTTTGTTTTTTGTTCACATTTGGCCAATCATGCTTTGAATGATCTATCCAATTAGACCCACTTACCCTGCTGTTTCTCCATAGCCCTGCAATTCTTTCTGTTCACAAGTATTTATCCTAAATCTGTGTCCTCTGGTTACCGACCCGACTGCCAGAGGAACTTTGAAGTCAGTCAGATCTGGATTCATCTAACAAGGCAAGGGATTCACAAATTCTTGCTGTCAAGAATTGTGTATTTGTTCATGGGATATGGATGTCATTGGCTGGGTCAGCATTTATTGTCCATTCCTAATTGCCCTAGAGAAGTTGGTGGTGAGCCGTCCTCTTGAACTGCTGTTAGAAGCGAGTTCCAGGATATTGACCCATACATGTTAGGATGGTGTGTGACCTAGAGAGGAACTTGCAGGTGGTGGTGTTGCCATGCATCTGCTGCCCCTTGCCCTTCTAGGCAGTAGAGGTCGTCAGTTTGGAAGTTACTGTTGAAGGAGTTCCACTGCTGCTACCTTGTGTCAGTGGTGGAGAGAGTGAATGTTTATTGTAGTGGATAGGGTGCCAGTTAAGTGGGCTGCTTTGTCTTGGATGGTGTTGAGCTCCTTGAGTGTTGGTTGGAGCTACACACATCCAGGCAAGTGGATAATATGTTCTGTTGAACAAAAATTCTGACTCCGTTTTCCCCCCTTTCTCTAAAGGGCTTTCCTAAGTATGGTGGTGAAATTGTTACCAAAGAATCTCTACAGTGCAGAAGGAGGCCATTCGGCCTCTCGAGTCTGGTCTGGCAACAATTCCACCTAATCCCTATCCCCATAACCCCACATATTTACCCTGCTAACCCCCCAACCTAAGCATCCCTGGACACTTAAGGGGCAATTTAGCATGGAAAAATGTGCATCTAACCTGCACATCTTTGGACTGTGGGAGGAAACCGGAACACTTGGAGGAAACCCATGCAGACACGGGGAGAACGTGCAAACCCCACACAGACAATGACCCAAGCTGGGAATCGAATCCAGGTCCCTGGAGCTGTGAGGCAGCAGTGCTAACCACTGTGCCACCATGCCGCCCACCCCTGAGTTGAGCCACTGTATACTGTCATGTCATAAATACTCTTTGGAATACAAACATTTTGCGGTATTTTCAGTTACATGTAACAAATAGATCAGTTTTTTGGAGATAGGTTCTGCACGGTTTAAATGAAAGTATTAATTATGCTATAATTATTGATGCAGTGAAGAAATGCCTCTGTAATCCTCAGAGAGTTGAGTTATTATACACAAGCCCCAGTGCACAGGTTGAAGTGTGTCACAGGAATTTACATTCAGCACTTGTTAAATCGCAGTAAATGTAGCATATCAAGGTAGGTGTAAAAGTCGGATGACTATTTGTTACTTATTTTAAATTGCTTGAAACCTTCGTAACCAGAAACAGCTGTTCTGAGGTCCATTGCTGGTCCCCAGGGATAATCTCAGGACTATGTTGTTGGGCCCTGTCTTTTATGGCAGTAGTAATAAACATGACAGGCTGTTGGGTTACCATCTGTTTAAAATGGCTACTGCTTTGTTCACAGTAGCGGATTTGGGGTCTGTTTTCTGTCTGTCTCCTCTGTAACAGTCTTATCTGGTGTCACAACAGGTGGAGGTTGATGGAAAGACGCTAAATGTGACCAGTGAATGGAACCTTGCTTCACCCTTGTTGCCTGTCACCATTGCTGATACCCAGAGGATCGTTCAGGTATGTTTAACTGCAGTCCAGTTATCCGATTTTTTTTTTTAAACGGGAATATTCCGCATGAGCTACTTCTGAAATGGGCCGCACAGAATGAGACAGTTGAAGAGCATACAGTGCAGGGTCACAGTGAATTTTCATGTCACTGTGTGGTAGGAAAGGACAAAAAGTAGATGAACCCTGTTCGTAAACTCATATTGTTTTTGCTTGGCACATTATCAATAGCGTGTTCTAAATTTATTTTAAATTCATTTGGTGCACTAATGATAAACTGTACATTTCCTGGGGCAATATTTTTTTCCCTCAATCAACATCAACAAAATGGTCTGATCCTCATCGCATTGCTGTTTGTGAGAGCTTCTGGTCACCCTATTATAGAAAGGATATTATTAAACTAGAAAGAGTGCAGAAAAGATTTACTAGGATGCTACCAGGACTTGATGGTTTGAGTTATAAGGAGAGGCTGGATAGACTGGGACTTTTTTCTCTGGAGCGTAAGAGGCTTAGGGTGATTTTATTGAGGTCTATATAAAGGGGCACAGATCAGCTAGATAGTCAATATATTTTCCCAAAGGTAGGGGAGTCTAAAACTAGAGGGCATAGGTTTAAGGTGAGAGGGGAGAGATTCAAAAGGGTCCAGAGGGGCAATTTTTTCACTCAGAGGGTGGTGAGTGTCTGGAACAAGCTGCCAGAGTAGAGGGGGTACAATTTTGTCTTTTAAAAAGCATTTAGACAGTTACATGGGTAAGATGGGTATGGAGGGATATGGGCAAAAAGCGGGCAATTGGGACTAGCTTAGGTGTTTAAAAAAAAAGGGCGGCATGGACAAGTTGGGCCGAAGGGCCTGTTTCCATGCTGTAAACCTCTGTGGCTCTAATTGGCACCCCCATTTCTTACATTCGAACAGACACTACCCTTCTACAGTACTTTACTGGCTGTAAAGCGATTTGGAATGCCCCCAGGCTGTGAAAGACGATATAAATTTCTTTCCTTGTGGGCGAAAGATGAATACATTTCAGTCCAGGAAACGCTAATCATTTTAAGAACATGCAATCATGTTCCTCTCTGCAAGAAGGTTCAGCGAAAATGCCTAATCTTGGTATAGAAAATGTACTATACAGGGACAAATGTTCTTTCTTTTTTTATTTGCTCCCTATAGAAGGTGGAGGAAACACATGCTGGAAAATTGAGTTGAGTACACACCCTCCAATAGTACAATAACTCTAAAGTTTGCTAATACTTGATTTCCTAGCACAGCTTGAAAAGCAGTGGTGATCCTCTTGTTCTACTGTTGTGGTTTTAAAAGCAAGCCTTCCTATTAAGGACCTCTTTGACTTCACTGAGATCAAGAGCTTGATGTTAGACATGCATTATTTGGCAGTCACACACGGTGATTTAAAAACTCCATTTAATTTTTTTTTAATGGAAAATGACTTCAAAACAGTTTAGTGAAATATTTAATTACGTCAAGATTCTAAGAAAAGGAATGCTGAAATAGCTAGAATTAGCTTGTTAATGGTCATAGCTAACTTTATGGAACGTTTAGAAGGGAATTCAAGTGTAATTATAGTCAGGCATGATGTAGTAGTCTAGGAAGGTAAGCTGTATTTGTGGCCGTGTTTATTTTGACTCCTAATAGCTGCTCTTGGGGAGGGTAAAGGAGAGAAATGACCTTGGAAATCTGGTAACCGCGGATTCCCTTGGAAACTGACTTTGAAATTGATGAGCAGTATTCTGTTAGAACCGTGTAAACCCTTGATGTTCCAGAGACTTGTTCTGGTTTCTATCCTGAAGAGAGAGGATCTTATTGAGTTTGAAAAGTACAGAGCAAATCTCGCCAGTATCAGTGGCTGTTAGAGTTGTCATTATGCACCCAGTCACACCCTCGGGAGGACACAGCGATCAGAGAGGGATAGGCAGGCTTTCTCTTTGCTGGGGAATATGTCCTGTAGCCTTAAGTTCTACGGAACCATGCTTAGACCAATTTCATTGATTTGTATAAGACCCAGTGCTTCACATACCCCTCAAAATTCAGCTGGCAGCATGGAAATACATGTCAAAATCTTGCATATTGTTCAAGATGTATTCTCCACTTAGAAGACCAAGAATGGAAGTGGAAGATTCACTAAATCACGAAACATTCACAATGGGGCAGTGATGTAAGGTTATTGATCAGCGTGTTCCATCAAGGATGTAATCATATTGATGGTGTTGGGGTATCAGAATATGAGGCACCACTGGTTTTACAAGGTGCCACTGCTATTGATTGATGCATTCGAGTGTACACTTTACACTTTAACTTGGACAGTGGATTGACCAGTGCGATTTGGAGCTGCATGCCTCCATATGCTGCATTATGGCTTTATAGAGCACACAAGGAACATCAAAGGAGCATTTATCTAGAAATCCTGGGGACATCAGCTACAACTTGCAAACCGTCTTTCAGAACTCCACTAAGAAGGAGACAAGATGGAACATTAATTCCATCTTTCTTCAGTTACGACAAAAATCCAATTCCAGGTCTGTTCGAAACAGCCTTTCAGCCCGTCTAGCATTCAGTGATTCAGTGTGTCCAGCTCTCTGAGAATGCCCCTGATACTCTATAATTTATGGCATCCCTCTGCTTGCCGGTGACCTACATCGGTTCCCAGTTAAGCAATGTCTTGATTTTAAAATACTCATCCCTGTTTTCAAATGCCTCCATGGACTTCTCCCTCCCTATCTCTGTAACCTCCTCCAACTCCATTATCCTCTGAGACTTTTGCACTCTGCCAATTCTAGCCTCTTGAACATCCTTGATCTTAATCATTTCACAATGGAGGTGGTGGGGGAGGAGCGGGGAGAGGGGTGGTGGGGGGCATACCTTCAGCAGTCAAAGCCTTAAGCTTTGTAATTTCTTCCCTAAACCTCTCTGCCTCTCACCACTTAAGAGCCTACCTCTATGACCAAGCATTTGATCATCTGCCCTAATGTCACCTCACATGGGCCAATGTCAGATTTTGCTTTATGACGCTCTTGTGAAGGGTCTTGGGATGTTTTATTGAAGTAAATGTGCTATATAAATGCAATTGTTGTCTGCCTTGTGTACATTGAATCAGTGGTTATATTATGGGAATTTGAGCCTGCTTTTTGTTGCTGTATACTAATAAATGTCAATGTTTCCACAAGTTAGGTAGCCTCCTGACCATTCCTGCACTTTCCCAAATATATGTCAACGAGACAGTTCCTGTGCTTTGATCCCATAAACAAAAGGACAACTAAAGTAGGCAAAATACCTTTTAAAGTTGACTTGTAAGGACAGTAATGCAAATTGCTGACAAGGTCATTGCGAGTCTAAAAGACTTAATCCATTTCAAAAGTAAAGTCCAAAAGATCTTCTGCACTGGAATGTTGATGTATTGAGGTTGAACGGACCGGCTGGAAATGAGATGTAAAGACACAGGAGGAAGCCATTTGGTCCATCAACCCTGTATTGATACTTGGTTGGCTTTACACCCTGTTGTTGCGGCATTTCCCTTCATAAAGAGGTATTCTACTCAGTGAATGGTAATAACCTTCAATTGGCTGTGTACAAGAGTGGTAAAAGTAGAAGCAGTCAGTGCTTTCAATGGGAAATTGGATGGGTACATGAAGGAAATAAACTTGCAGGGCTACAGGGAATGAGCTGGGGAGTAGGATTTACTGGACTGCTCCATGAGAGCCAACATGGACCTGAAGGGTCGAATGGCCTCCTTTTCTGCTGTAAATGACTCTGTGACTACACCATTTCCTCCCAAGTAAAACATCTATTCTTCTTTGAAAAGCTTCATTTGATTCTACATCAAAAAAAGCCTTTTGGGCAGTGTAGTGGGGGTGGAAGGGAAAAGAGTGCTGGAATAAAACAGGGAGTGGGTGCGGGGAGGGAATGGAAAGTTGAACTGGGAGAAGTTGAGAGAATGATGGTTGGAATTGTGGGAGGAAGTGGGGAGAGAAAGGTCAAAGCATCAATTGGACTGAACTGGGGCTGGGAACCTTGGCTATCCAATTAGCAGGGATGAACAGGTTGGTTAGCTGAATTGGCTGGACGGCTGGTTCATGACACGGAATGATGCCAACAAGTGTGAGTTCAATTCCCACACCAGCTGAGGTTATTCGTGAAGGCCCCGCCTTCTCAACCTTGCCCCTTGCCTGAGGTGTGGTGACCCTCAGGTTAAATCTCCACCAGTCAGCTCTCCCCCTCAAAGTGCAGAGCAGCCTATGGTCATTTGGGACTATGGCGACTTTACCCTTATACAATAGCTGTGCTGGTGGAAATTGTGCATTTTATATACAGCGTTTTTATATACATATTCATGATTCTATTGGAAGAAAAGACCCTGCTTGTATTCAGGTATAAAATATATAGAGACAAAAGTGTTCCCCACAATAAAAAGTTGAATTTGTTCCAGAAAATTGAAACAGATTTTAATCAAAATCCTTCCCCCATCTCTGTTGTTCTGTTCTTTTGTTCTCTCCATCACCTTTCTCTCTTGTGCCTCCCCTCTCCTGTTCTCCCTCTTGCCTCCCCTCTAGCTTGCTGACTCTCCCAGAACTTGTTTCCTTCCCTCTCTCTTCCTGCTCTGCCCATCTCTCACCTTTGCCCTGTCTCCCCTCCCCCCCCCACTTGTATCTTTGCCTTTTAACCCTTCTCCCGTTTCCCCTCTACCCCCTATCGCTCCCCTCCCTTCCTTCATCCATTCCCTTTGCTTCCCCCTCTCTCCCAAATCACTGGTGGGTGTTGGGGAGTCAGACTTCTAGCCTGATTCCTCCTTTTGCTGTCCATGGATTCTAAGACCAGCCGTCGCAGCCAGTGCTTCAGCTTGGCTGCCCAAACTCAACACACACTGGGGATGAAACTGGGAGCTTTATTGGTGTGCGGGATTCAGTTGTTCAGTGATCAAACGTGCCAACCCTTTCAGGGTGGATGTAAAGTTTTCTCCAATGTAGTCCGTTATTTGACTGAAGCAGTGTGATTCCAATTCTTTGCACAAAAGATGACGAATAACAACAGCCAGTACAATTAAAAGCTGAAATGGAAAAATGGACAGGGGAGTGGGAGGGTGTTACGTTATGTGTAATTTTCTTGGTTCTTTTGCGTCTTCCCAAAAAGTGTACAATTTAATTTTGTCCACAACAATTGCAACTCTCTTCACCTCGAACAGCAAATGGATGTGTGCAAAGCCTTGAAATGCAATGAAACAGTCCCGAATGAATGGTACCTTTGTTTTTTTTAACGCCTGTTACCTTTGCTCATCCTTAACTGTGATAATGGTACAGTGGAGGCGGTGAGTATCGTGCTGATTGTAGCCTTGCTGAATCTTGTGCTGAAAAAGGTCATTGATACCCAACTAAGTGGAACTAATTACAGATGGCAAAAGCGAGAGAAAAAAAATGGGTGCAACGCCACATGAAACCCTCTTCATTCAGAGAGAAGGGCAAGATAGCCAGTTCTGAAAAAGAAGTGGAATTAGGTTATTTAATCCATTCAAGCCGCAAGAAGGAAGGATTTTGTGCAGCTGTTCTATATCTGGATGCCTTTCCGTCTAGACGATATATTTCATCTCAATTAACAAGACAACTTCATTGTACTTTTTTAATAAACCCACAACTTCCTCATTGGCTCCTGGCTTATTTTTAATGGGGGTGCAATTCTTCCCCACTTGTTTTTTTACCCTGTCCAAGTTTCCTTGTGCCACCCCTAGCAGTGCTACTCTGAACCAGCTGTTTGCAGCCACAAACAGGTGATCTGGGCATGACTTCCCTTCAAATATTTTTCCTCCTCCTCCTCCTCCCCTCCCACTGACTTGGCAGGATTCAACAGCTTGCTTCTGGCAAAGTGGTTGACACATCAATCCATGTACCATTGCACTCCAGATTGTATTTAGCCCGACCTGATGGGTTATATCTGTCTCTAACCTCAATGAGATTAAAACAAAATAAATCAACAAGGTGATAGTCCAAATACACTGCATACAATATAGTCTATGTCTATGAATCCTCCCTTCCCACCCCTCCTTCCGTGCCTTCCTCCTTCCCTCCCTCTCTCCCTTCTTCCTCCTTCCCTCCCTCCCTCCCACCCTCCATCTCTCCCGCCCTCCATCTCTCTCACCATTTTGCATTAGCTCTCTCTTTTGTTGTCTCTTCTTTCTTTGACTTCTGTCTCATATTTGCAAACATTTACCAGTCTTGAGGATTGCCTATTTAATCCTTTAAATTTCTCACTGCATATCAGTCTTTGGCTCCCTGACCTCCCACTCTGCTGCTGCCTCCTGTGAGCAGCTGAGCCAGAGACACGACAGTGGGTCGGGGGTGGGGGGGAGGAGTTGGCAGGATTTCCTTCTAAAAATGGCACGAATGACCATAATTATCTCCTCGCTATTAACGGACAGGTTGCCGTCACTGATCTGAAGCTGCCTCTGGTAAAAGTAGGAGGAGGTGGAGAGGCAGCCAGACATATTTATTGCCATTTCCTAGGACGTCCCCCATCCCCATCTCCAAACCTGCCTCCAATGTGCGAGGAAAATTTCCCCCATTGTTGCAGAAAACCATTTCAGTCACACTCAAGAAATTTGCTACCTTTATAGAGTCGTAAAGGTTTACAGCGTGGAAACAGGCCCTTCGGCCCAACTTGTCCATGCCGCCCTTTTTTTTTAAACCACTAAGCTAGTCCCAATTGCCCGCATTTGGCCCATATCCCTCTATACCCGTCTTACCCATGTAACTGTCTAAATGCTTTTTAAAAGACAAAATTGTACACATGACCTTGCACGCTTATCCTGATCTGCATGCAAGTTAAATTCCTTCATTAAAACCATGCTGCCTTTTCTATATGTTTGTCCAATCTCTGCATTCATAAATTCCGCCACTTCACAGTTGCTACCTTGGGGGTATACACAGAACTCCCACAACGGTCTTAAATCCATTTCTGTTTCTTAATTCTATCCAGTGGACTCTGCTTCCCTCTCATTATAACCTCAGCATTGAAGTAATTTCATTCTAGATCACTAATGTTGTTCCTCACTCTTCACCAGTTTTCTGACCTTCCTGTAGACCTTATAATCTAGTAGATTCAGCTCCCAGCCCTGAGCTTGCAGCCAGGCCTCAGTACTGAAAGTTGGCACCCTGTTGATCGGGTTGTTAAGAAGGCATACGGTGTGTTAGCTTTTATTGGTAGAGGGATTAAGTTTCGGAGCCATGAGGTCATGCTGCAACTGTACAAAACCTTGGTGCAGCCGCACTTGGAGTATTGCGTACAGTTCTGGTCGCCGCATTATAGGAAAGATGTGGAAGCGTCGGAAAGGGTGCAGAGGAGATTTACCAGGACGTTGCCTGGTATGGTGGGAAGGTCTTATGAGGAAAGGCTGAGGGACTTGAGGTTGTTTTCGTTAGAGAGAAGAAGGTTAAGAGGTGACTTAATAGAGGCATACAAGATGATCAGAGGATTAGATAGGGTGGATAGTGAGAGCCTTTTTCCTCGGATGGTGATGGCTAACACGAGGGGACATAGCTTTAAATTGAGGGGGTGATAGATATAGGACAGATCTCAGAGAGTAGTAAGGGCGTGGAATGCCCTGCCTGCAGCAGTAGTGGACTCAAAGAACAAAGAACAGTACAGCACAGGAAACAGGCCCTTCGGCCCTCCAAGCCTGTGCCGCTCCTTGGTCCAACTAGACCAATCGTTTGTATCCCTCCATTCCCAGGCTGCTCATGTGACTATCCAGGTAAGTCTTAAACGATGTCAGCGTGCCTGCCTCCACCACCCTACTTGGCAGCGCATTCCAGGCCCCCACCACCCTCTGTGTCAAAAACATCCCTGTAATATCTGAGTTATAAGACCATAAGACATAGGAGCGGAAGTAAGGCCATTCGGCCCATCGAGTCCACTCCACCATTCAATCATGGTTGATTTCAACTCCATTTACCCGCTCTCTCCCCATAGCCCTTAATTCCTTGAGAAATCAAGAATTTATCAATTTCTGTCTTGAAGACGCTCAACGTCTCGGCCTCCACAGCCCTCTGTGGCAATGAATTCCACAGACCTACCACTCTCTGGCTGAAGAATTTCTCCTCATCTCTGTTCTAAAGTGACTCCCTTTTATTCTAAGGCTGTGCCCCCGCGTCCTAGTCTCCCCTGCTAATGGAAACAACTTCCCTACGTCCATCCTATCTAAGCCGTTCATTATCTTGTAAGTTTCTATTAGATCTCCCCTCAACCTCCTAAACTCCAATGAATATAATCCCACGATCCTCAGACGTTCATCGTATGTCAGGCCTACCATTCCTGGGATCATCCGTGTGAATATACTTCGCCCCTCTCACCTTGAGCCCGTGACCCCTCGTGAACGTCACTTCTGATCTGGGAAAAAGCTTCCCACCGTTCACCCTATCTATACCCTTCATAATCTTGTACATCTCTATTAGATCTCCCCTCATTCTCCGTCTTTCCAGGGAGAACAACCCCAGTTTACCCAATCTCTCCTCATAGCTAAGACCCTCCATACCAGGCAACATCCTGGTAAACCTTCTCTGCACTCTCTCTAACGCCTCCAAGTCCTTCTGGTAGTGCGGCGACCAGAACTGGACGCAGTACTCCAAATGTGGCCTAACCAGCGTTCTATACAGCTGCATCATCAGACTCCAGCTTTTATACTCTATACCCCGTCCTATAAAGGCAAGCATACCATATGCCTTCTTCACTACCTTCTCCACCTGTGTTGCCACCTTCAAGGATTTGTGGACTTGCACACCTAGGTCCCTCTGTGTTTCTATACTCCTGATGACTCTGCCATTTATTGTATAACTCGTCAACATTAAGAGCATTCAAATGGTTATTGGATGAACATATGGATGATATTGGAATAGTGTAGATTAGAGGGGCTTTAGATTGGTTTCACTGGTCGGCGCAACATCGAGGGCCGAAGGGCCTGTACTGCGCTGTAATGTTCTATGTTTTACTGGCCATCATGTCATACCTTCCATTGCACCTACATTTCATTCAATTTCCTTCTTATATTCCGCGCATTTGTTTAAAGAACCCTTATGTGGGCCATAATCTCTCACCTGTCTGCTGAAATACTGTTTTAGAAGGATGAGAGGGAATCTGATCGAGGTATATAAAATTTTAAAAGGGATTGATATAGTAAATGTAGACCAAATGTTTCCCCTTGTGGGGCGATCTCGAACAAGAGGTCACAGGTTTAGGTTGAGAGGCGGTAGATTTAAAACTGAGATGAGGAGGAACTACTCGCAGAGGGAGGTAAATTTGTGGGACTTGCAGCCCAAAGCATGGTGGAGTCTGAATCATTGAATGGTTTCAAGAAGGAGATCGATATATTTCGAATAAAAAAAGGGTTAAAGGGAGATGGGGAAGTGGATTTGAAACCAGGGAGAGATCAGCCATGATCTGATTGAATGGCGGAGCAGGCTCGAAGGGCTGAATTTGCCTACTTTGCTCCTAATTTCTATGTTCCTACGTTATTTGACCATTTCTTATTTTTCTCTCCTGATTTAATTATATTTTGCATTTTTTGCTTTTTCCTTTACGAAGATGATTGATGAGGGTAGGGCAGTGGATGTTGTCTACATGGACTTCAGTGAGGCCTTTGACAAGGTCCCTTTTGGCAGACTGGTGCAGAAGGTGAAGTCGCATGGGATCAGAGGTGAGCTGGCAAGGTGGATACAGAACTGGCTCGGTCATAGAAGACAGAGGGTAGCAATTCTGGTCGCCACACCAGAAGGATGTGGGGGCTTTGGAGAGGGTACAGAAAAGATTTACCAGGATGTTGCCTGGTATGGAGGGCACTAGCTATTAGGAGAGGTTGGAGAAACTTGTTTTGTTCTCACTGGAATCTCGGAGCTTGAGGGGTGACCTGATTGAAGTCCACAAGATTATGAGGGGCATGGACAGAGTGGATAGTCAGAAGCTTTTTCCCAGGGTGGAAGAGTCAATTACCAGGGGGCGTAGGTTTAAGGTGTGATGGGCAAGGTTTAAAGGAGATGTACGAGGCAAGTTTTTTACACAGAGGGTGGTGGGTGCTTGGAACTCGCTGCTGGGGGAAGTAGTGGAAGCAGATACGATTATGACTTTTAAGGGGTGTCTGGACAAATACATGAATAGGAAGAGTAGGGAGTTTTAGTTCAGTCGGGGAGCATGGTCGGTGCAGGCTTGGAGGGCCGAAGGGCCTGTTCCTGTGCTGTAATTTTCTTTGTTCTTTGTACCTCTGGTGCCTCGCATGAAAGTTCTAGCATTTATTCTACTTCCCTCCTTTTCATTTGATTTTGAATGATTATTTATGTCATCTTTTCAATTCGAGCCCTCCTCACTTTTCACTAATTTGTGACCACCCATATGGTCAGTGCAGGTGGAGCCTGTCCCACTGGAACAGTTCAGTCCTATCCCAGTATTGGTCCCATGAAATAGAACTTCTCTTTCCCACACCATTCCTAGCTGTTCACTTCCCTGATACTCTTTCCTAAAACACATTCAAGTTGTTATATGGATAATAATCCAGGGATTATAACACATTCAGCCCTGTTTTTTAAATTCAGTTCCTCTTCTGGAGATGGGAGCAAGGGAGGAGCATATCCTCTCGGTGTTAGTGCCAATGCTGTCCACAAGTTAGCAAACGTCAGTGCCCCATCAGCTCAGCTTGTCAATGGTAAATCCGGTGTAATTGGCATGGGGGAGTATATTTTCGATTACCCCTCTGTGAAGAGCCTTGGGATGTTTTTCTAATTTGAAGGTGCAACATAAATGCAAGTTGTTGTTAGAATAGTGACACTGGAATGTGGTGATGGAAATGGGTCATTTGGCCCCTCAGACTGGCTCTGCTATTCAGTTAGATCATGATTGATCTGTATCTTAGCTCCATATCCTGTTATACCCTTGTCTTGTCTGGCAAAAACTTAACAATTTCAGATTCATTGAGCTAACAACTACTGCTTATTGTAAGAGAAAGTTCCACATTTCCCTCATCCTTTGTGTGAAAAAGTATTTTCCAGGAATGGTAGGCCTGACATACGATGAACGTCTGAGGATCGTGGGATTATATTCATTGGAGTTTAGGAGGTTGAGGGGAGATCTGATAGAAACTTACAAGATAATGAATGGCTTAGATAGGATGGACGTAGGGAAGTTGTTTCCATTAACAGGGGAGACTAGGACGCGGGGGCACAGCCTTAGAATAAAAGGGAGTCACTTTAGAACAGAGATGAGGAGAAATTTCTTCAGCCAGAGAGTGGTGGGTCTGTGGAATTCATTGCCACAGAGGGCTGTGGAGGCCGAGACGTTGAGCGTCTTCAAGACAGAAATTGATAAATTCTTGATTTCTCGAGGAATTAAGGGCTATGGGGAGAGAGCGGGTAAATGGAGTTGAAATCAACCATGATTGAATGGTGGAGTGGACTCGATGGGCCGAATGGCCTTACTTCCGCTCCTATGTCTTATGGTCTTATGGTCTTCTCTCCTGCCTGGCCTGATTTGATTTTAGAGCTATGTTCCTTGTGCAAGTCTTCCCGACCAGCAGGAAATGCTTTTCTCCATCTATCTAATCAATTCCTTTCAAAATGCTAACAATAAACTCAATCAAATCATCCTTTAGTCTTCTTTACACTGCAGGCAGTTCTAAAAAAGTTCACTAGACTGACTTCTGGGGTGAAGCGGATGTCTTGTATTCATTGGAGTTTAGAAGAATGAAAGGTGATCCTATTGAAACATATAAGATTCTGAGGGAGTTTGGCAGGGTACACACAAGAATATATGAATTAGGAGCAGGGGTAGGCTATTCGACCCCTCGAGCCTGATCCACCATTCGATAAGACCATGGCTGATCAGGATATTGAATTCAATGATCAGCCATGATGAAGATGAATGGCGGAGCAGGCTCGAAGGGCCAAATGGCCTACTCCTGGTTCTAGTTTCTATGACCTGACTGTTGTCTCAACTCCAATTTCCTGTCAGCCGCCATAACCCTGGACTCCCTTGTCAATCAAAATCTGTCTATCTCAACCTTGGATATAATAAAGCCCAGCCTCCACAGATTTCTTAGAAAGAGAATTCCACAGACCAGTGACCTCTGAGAGAAAACACTTCTCACCCCAGTCTTTAATAGGAGACCTCATCTTTAAACGGTGTCTCCTATTTCTAGACCCTCCCACAAGGGGAAACATCCTCTTAACATCCATCCTGTCAAGTCCATTCAGGATCTTATATGTTTCAATGAGATCACCTCATTCTTCTGAACCCGAGTAAGTATAGGCCCAACCTTTCCTCATTAGATGCTGAGATTATGTTTTTTCTCATGGGGCAATCTGAACTAGGGGGCACAGTTTAATGAGAAGGGATTTCCCATTTAATACTGAAATGAGGAGGTTTTTTTTCCCTCAGAGGGTTGTTAATCTTTGGGGTCATTGAATACATTTGAGGCTGATATGGACAGATTTTAGATCGACAAACGAGTCGAGGGTTTTTGGGGACAGGACAGAAAGTGGAGTTAAGGCCACAATCAGATCAGCCATGATCTTACTGAATGTAGAGCAGGCTGGAAGGGATGAATGGCCCCCTCCTGCTCTTATTACTAATGTTATATTGCAGAGTATACCAACATAGATTGTGAGACATAGAAGGCTATATCAGATTTCAACAGATTTTTCAAAGAAATTGTGAAGAATATTGCGAGGAGGAGTGAGATTTTTTAAAAGATTGATTGCAGCTTAGTAGGTCAGCAATGCAACATTTTTCCTCAGAGTAAATATGCATTTATTAAAAGCGGGGCCGCTTTTTTGATCTTATCAAGGTTTGTCCTTTAATAAACTTTTGGGTTTTATAGTTAATGCTAAAGGACATCACTGCGAGAAAGCCTAGGATAACAACTTTACTGTGTCATGTTAATTAAGCAATGTTTATGAGGAAAATACTTTAAATTGAATCATTCTTCAGGGAGTCTTTTTAAATGGTCTATAAAATTGACTGTAAAATAAAATGAGGATGAAAATATTTTGACTGTGTAGTCCGCTGTTTACTCCTCGAGTGGCCAAACTTTGTTCACTTATGTTGGCATGGTGTACAATAAATACATCTTGAGCAAGTTCCACATTGTCCTATTCTGTGTTTTCCAAAATCTAATGTTTATGTTGAGTTGTGGGAAGTAGCAGCTATTCCTGGTTCCCCAGCTGAAGTAGTCTGTAAGTTGTGAATGAAAACAAATCTTCCGTGTTTCATGTATTTGTTTCCCAGGAGGAAGTTTTAATGTGAGTGTAAAAAGATTGTACAACAGTGTTTTCATTTTCCCTGCTGTAATAAACTTGTATTGGATTGCAGGAGATCAGTGGCAGGGATGTAGTTACTATGAAGATTTTCTTAGTACCTGGGTCATATCCTGGGAGCTAAGAAATGACAGTATATGCCTATCAGCCAGTCATCCAGGGCCCCAGAGTCTGTCGAACCTTTTTTCCTACCCAGTGCTTTCACAGCACCTATTGACTGCTGATGCTATCCTGGCGTGACATATTTATTTGTTAATGGGATATGGGTGTCGCTGGCAAGGCCAGCATTTATTGCCCATCTCTAATTGCCCTTGAAACGAGCGGCTTGGGCAGTTAAGAGTCACTACATTGCTGTAGTCCTGGAGTCACATGTAGGCCAGACCGGGTAAGGATGGCAAATTTATTTCCCTAAAGGACATTAGTGACCAGATGGGCTTTTCCAACAATCGACAATGGTTTCATGGTCATCAGTAGATTTTTAATTTCAGATATTCTTTTTTATTGAATTCAAATTCCACCATCTGCCGTGACGGAATTTGAACCCAGGTCCCCAGAACATTAGCTGGGTAACTGGATTAATAGTCCAGTGACAATGCCACTACGCCACCACCTCCCCTAATAGTCATGGAGTCATAACACCACATAAGAAGTCGATTCACCACATGGAATCCATGCCTGCTCTCTGGAAAGCAATCCAGTCAGTTCCATTCCCTTGCTCTACCCCTGTAACCCCACACATTTATTTCTCTCAAGTGTCCACCCAATTTCCTTTTGAAATTATTGATTATCTCTGTTTCCACTACCCCCGTAGGCAGTGTGTTCCAGCCAATTATTTGCTGTGTAAGAGATTCTTCCTCACACTTTAATTCCTCCCCTCTGTATCTTTCTTTAGTCCAGGACCTTAAATTTATGTCCCCTAGTCTTTATATCATTAGCCAATGGAAACAACTTTTCTTTATCAAACTCACCTGAGGCTGCCATAATTCTATACACCTCTTCACAGATCCCTGAAGTCGGCAGAGCAGATGAATAGGATAATTCAGAGGGCATATGGGACATTTGTTTTTATCAGTCGTGGCATCGAGTATAAGAGTAAAGGGGTAATGTTGGGTTTGTGCAGAGCGTTGGTTAGGCCACAGCTGGACTGCTGTGTGCAGTTCTGGTCACCTCTCTATAGTAAGGATGCGATTACACTCGATGGGGTACAGGGGAGATTCACCAGGATGTTGCCTGGGATGGAGCATTGGAACTATAAGGAGAGACTGGATAGGCTTTGATTGTTTTCTTTAGAGGGGAGACATAATTGAGGTGTATAAGATTATGAGGGGTATGGACAGGGTGAGTAGGGAGCAGCTGTTCCCCTTGGTTAAGGGGTCATTCACGAGGGGGCATAGTTTTAGGGTGAGTGGCAGAAGATTCAGAGGGGATTTGAGAAAAATATTTTTCATTCAAGAGTGTGGTGAGAATCTGGAATACACTGCCTGGGAAGATAGTGGAGGTGGGAAACCTTATAATCTTTAAAAAATATTTGGATGAGCACTTGAAATATCGTAACATTCAAGGATATGGGACAAGTGCTGGAAAATGGGGTTGGCACGCCTTTGCTGGTCATTATTGTCGGTGCAGACTCAATGGACCAAAGGCCTTTTCTGTGCTGTAGGACTCTATGACTCTTATCAGATTCCACTTCAACCTACTTTTCTCCACAATCCCAACATCTTCAAATTAACCTTATAACTAAATTCCTTCATCCCTTGACTATTCTGGTAACTCACCTCTGCACCCCCTCAAGGACACTCACATCCTTCCTAAAGCATGGTGACCAGAAACAGAGATGATTGAACCCACCATATGTAGCCACCTTTGACCAGACCACTACTACTCGGACAGTTGCTTGACCCGTTGCAACACTTTGGGTGAGACTTGACTGATCCTGGGAGCCATGGCAATGCTCAGATAAGAACAGGAAGAAATGATTCAGCCCCTCGAGCTTGTTCTGCCATTCGATTAGATCATGGCTGATCTGTATCAGAACTCCATCTACCAGCTTGGTTCTGTAGCCCTTAATAAACCATGCTGAGCAGAAGCCTTATTGTTCTCTGTTTTAACATTTTTTAGCTCAGCCCTCCCCAGCCTTGACAACCTTTTGGTGGAGGTAGTTCCAGATTTGTGTGAGGAAGTGCTTCCTGACATCATCGCTGAACAGCCTGGCTCGAATTTGAAGCTCCTGCCCCCTTGTTCTGTACTCCCCCTACCAGAGGAAAGAGTTTCTCTCTATCTACCCTTTCGAATCCTTTAATCATTGTATGGGTAGGGGGTGAGAAGAGAGAACATTATGGTGAGGCATGCGCTGCTTTGATTTTCCCCCACTTTCTTGAGATATGTCGCAGTGGGGGAGTGGTGCTGAATGGAAAATGAGGCGGTTCTCCACGGGGAGGGAGGGAAAAATTGACAGGAGAGCTTAAGCATCCTTTGTTCATGCTAACTTGTCTGTATATTATCTGTTGCTATGGAAGATGAGGGGAGAATAAAGCTGCTCGTCACGTGGCTTCTGCTGCAAATTGAAAATCACATTTCACCTCAAATGAATTTTGTCTTGATGTGAAAGATACTCACATCAGTTTGTTTCTCTGGGGACCCGAGCACTATAATCTGGACTGACACTTCAGTGCATTCCTGAGGGAGAGCTGTATTTTCACAAATCCCATCTTTCAGATAAGACTTAAACCAAAATCTGCTCTGTGAAAGACCATAAGATATAGGAGCAGAATTAGGCCATTCGGCCCATCGAGTCTGCTCCGCCATTCAATCATGGCATTCTCCTTCCTTTTCCCCATAACCCCTGATCCCCTTACTAATCAAGAACCTATCTATCTCTGTCTTAAAGACACTCAATGACCTGGCCTCCACAGCCTTCTGCGGCAAAGAATTCCACAAATTCACCACTCTCTGGCTGAAGAAATTCCTCCTCATCTCTGTTTTAAAGGATCGTCCCTTCACTCTGAGGTTGTGCCCTCGAGTTCTAACTCGTGGAAACATCCTTTCCACGCCCACTCTATTTAGGCCTCTCAGTATTTTGTAAGTTTCAATTTGATCCCCCCTCATCCTTGTAAACTCCATTGAGTGTAGACCCAGCCTCCTCAACCGCTCTTCCTATGACAAATCCTTCATTTCTGGGGTCTTACACTATTGCAAGACAAACAGGTGGTTCCTTCTGGTGTCCTTGCCAATATTTATCCCTCAACCAATGTCAACAAGACGCAGATTGTGGTACCATGGATCTCATTGTTATTTGTGGAACCTTGCTATTCACAAATTGATTGTTGCATTTCACTACATCACAACTTTGACTGCATTTCAAAAATATTTTGTTGGCTGTGATGCACTTTGAGAACTTTTGAGGTCGTGAAGGGCACAGTAAAAATGCATGCTGTTTCTTTACTGTAAACTTTTTATTCCCTGAAGCCTTGGCTTTGCCAAGTGATGAACTTCAGGAAATTGGATTACTTCCAATAAACTTAGGATTATTCTCCTTCGAGCAGGGAAGGTTGAAAACAGACTTAATAGAGGAGAGGTTTAATAGAGGTGTACAAAACTATGCAGAGTTTTGGGTGACAGAAAGGTCTGGAATGAAAGGACACAGATTTAAGATAATTGACCGAAGAACCAGAGGGGGTTGAAGTTTTTGTTTTAACTAAGTGAGTTGCTGTGATCTGGAATGTGCTGCTTGTTAAGCGCAGTGAAAGCAGATTCAATTTCACAGAGGAATTGGTCACATATTTGAAATGTAAAACAAAATGACTGTGCTTTGGGGAAAGAGCAGGGTAGTGGGGACTACAGAAGTTGGATAGTTATTTTAAGGAGCCAGCACAGGCCTGATGGGTTGAATGGTCTGCTGTGCTGCATGATTTTAATTTGATTTGATTTGATTTATTATTGTCACATGTATTAACATACAGTGAAAAGTATTGTTTCTTGCGCGCTATACAGACAAAGCATACCATTCATATAGAAGGAAACGAGAGAGTGCAGAATGTAGTGTTACAGTCATAGCTAGGGTGTAGAGAAAGATCAACTTAATGCAAGGTAGGTCCATTCAAAGGTCTGACAGCAGCAGGGAAGAAGCTGTTCCTGAGTCGGTTGGTACGTGACCTCAGACTTTTGTATCTTTTTCCCGAAGGAAGAAGGTGGAAGAGAGAAGGTACGTGTGGTCCTTAATTATGCTGGCTGCTTTGCCAAGGCAGCAGGAAGTGTAGACAGAGTCAATGAATGGGAGGCCGGTTTGCGTGATGGATTGGGCTACATTCACAACCTTTTGTAGTTCCTTGCGGTCTTGGGCAGAGCAGGAGGATTTGATTAATTCAGAATGTTGTGCAGAATATTTGTGTTTGCTGTCACCGTGTGCAGATCATGAGTCAAAATTATGGCCTCAATTTTTCGGAACGTGTCCCCATTGACTCACCCAGGCCCACCACCATTTTACACTCAAATGAACGTTGATTGCCAGCAAGGGGACTTCTCTCCACACTTGGAAAAAAACTCCGGCTTCGAGAGCTGTCGGCCAATCCGATTGGTCGACAGCTCTCCAGCCCATCCAGAAACAGCGCTGCAGTGGCTGGAAGAGGCACTGCGGTGCCATGTCTGGGACTAAGTGTCGGGACATGGAAGCCAGGTAAGTGATAGGGGTCCCAGGAAGGGGAAGGTAGGGAACTCCTGGGAGTGTCACGAGGGGGGATGATTGTCTTACTGTGGGATTGGCTGAAATGGGTGGGAAGGGGAGGGAGGTTTGGAGGTGTCTGGTTCTTGAGAGGAAGGTGCACCCAGTCAGAAGGGGACTTGCGATGGAAGCATACCACAGCTTCCCACCCGAGATTGAGGATTGAAAATGTTTCTGCTTTGAACCCTGATCCAACCAATGTCTGCCAGGCAAAAATTGAGGCTGTGTGAGAAAAGGCCCTCAAGTGGCCATAGAAAGATCTTAATTGGGACAAGGGCGGGCTTACCATCCAAGGCCCTGCCTGCCCAACGTAAAATGGTGTCTGGATCAGGATGGGTGAGAACCTGAAGGGAATTCCATCCATGTAACCCCCCCCATCCCCCCAGCCCGAACTCAATTGGGATGGTAGGGGGAGTGTAAAATTCAGGCCTCTGCTCCTTTAGTAGATATCATTTTATAACTGCTTGGTTTGCTGTTTACACTTTATGCACAGTGTTTGTACTCTTAAGGCAATGTATCTGTATAAGCAAATAATTTATCTGTGGATTGTTTTGTCTTGAAATTATTACTTATTCAGTGGGTTAAAGTTTAACATTTCTTGGCAATTTTTGTACACCCATCTGGACTGGATTTTTTTATTCCTTGACATAACGAATAATAGTGTTTTCTCTTGTGTATATTCAACAAAGCAGTCTTGCTGCAACTGCGACAACGTGTTGTGACAAGAAGAAAGTTTGGTTTCCTATATGAAGGTTATTTATGTCCAGATCAAAACATTATTGGATAATTGGCTTGCTGATAATTGATTTTAACCCTCTGAGATTTCCTATTGTGAGAAATTTTTTTTTTTTTTTCAGTGCCTTTCCCGAGATGCAGCTGGAAATATGAAAATTCAGTACCTGGGCACTGTGGTAAGTTGTTCAGCTCTCAAATGCTTTCAGTGATGTGGTGTAATGCATGCAGGGTTGCTGGTAAATGATGCCGCACTTACTTTCTCCATCCCCAATCCACTGGTAAGGAATTCTTCAGTAGATTCAGAACGTGTCGGTGAATGCACCATATGAATGTTGCAAAGGCATCTGAACCTGAAGGCCCCAGGTTTGGTTCTTGGGCTATGTGGTCTGTGTTGTCGTCTCATTATGATGAACCGGGGAACGTAAATGGGTGTTGCCCATATGGACTTTCAGAAGGGATTTGAGATGGCTCCGTAGAAGATATTATTAATAAGAATTCGAATGAGTGGAATTGGAGGTCACCTTGTGACACGGGGTTGGTTAGGAGATAGTAAACAAACAGTGAGGGTAAAGGATAGTCAGGATAGGACAAGTGATATTCCCCAAAGATGTACTCAAGCTTCTGCTTTTCAACATGTAAAGAAGTTGGATGAAGGAATAGAAAGTTGTACATCCAAATCTGGCAGGTGACATTAGTTTAGAAGGCACAGCAAGTACAAAGTTGCCAAGGGATGTGGATAGATGCTGGCAAATGGAGATCGTTGTGAGGAAGCGTATGGATCTGAGAAACCACATTGGTACAGTCCCTCTCGATGTTGAGAGACTAGGAGCTGTGGAGGAGCAAAGGGATTTGGGTGTCCGTGTACCCACATCACTAACAGATGGTGCACAGGAGTACAGAGTAATTAATGGTTGAATGGAATTTTGTCCTTTATCTCATGGGAGTTGGAATTTAATGGGGGAGAAAGTTATGCTTTAGCTGCACGGAGCCTTGGTCCATCTCAATCGAGAGTACCTGTTCAGTTTTGAACACCTTACCCCATGTGTCTTAGAGGGAGTACAATACAAATTCACCTGAGTGGTCCCAGGATTTAGACCTGAACAGGCCACATAAACTTGGTTTGTATTTCCTGCAACTTAGAATGTTGAAGATTGAACCAATGTATTTAAAATGATAAAGGGGGCGATCTTACTGCATCGTTATGCCATTAAGATCAGGCAAGAAACCGGCTTCGTGCCCAGTTTCTTGCCTCTCACGATGTTACTGGCTGCATTCTGCCAGCATAATCAGCCTTGGGTGCGAGGCTGATTTAAATATTTATTGCTTCATTTTAATATTATTCATGAGTCCGGGATGCAGTTGTCCGGGCTCACTTGCCTTAATGTCCTCGCCAATGGAGGTCCCCACCAGTGAGGATCATGTATAGTCCCCAGCAACGGGGACGTGACAGTGGGTCCAGAGGCCATTGAAGTCCCTTGGGGGCCGGGAGGGCAGTGCCCCATGGGCAGTGCCAGCCTGGCACCCTGATACAATCAGCCTGGCACCCTGATACTGCCAGCCTGGCACCCAGGCAGTGCCAACCTGGCACCTTGGCACTGCCCACCAGGCACCCTCCAGCACTTAGAATTTGTTTTTGTATGATTGCCCCGAAAGTGATTTAGTCTGAGCCTGAATGTTTTGGATGGCGGGGTCTTGTTTCCCGTCTGAAGAGTTGGCGGGACACATATCCCCTCTGACTGCGCTGCAGCCAATTTACATTTCATTGAGCGTTGATTGGCTGCAGGTGGAACTTCCGCACCTCCACTCGGGAGGAAGTCCCGCTTTAGAGAGCCGCCAGTTAGTATGATTGAGCAACAATGCTGTAGTAGACACCAACCAGGGGAAACATCCCATCTACATCTCCCATGTCATGCACAGTAAAAATTTTGTAAGTTTCAATAAGGTTACCTCTCATTCTGTACAGAATGCTCTGGATGTGGTCTCACCAAGCCTCGATACAATTACATCAAGACCTCTTTCATTCTTCATTGAAATCCCTTTGTGATGAAGGCCTTTGTAATTACTTGCTGCACATGCATGCTAGCATTCAGTGATTCACGAGCAAGGGCACCCAGGTCCCTTGAACATCAAAGTCCCTTTGGATGACCCGGCTGCTCAACATTTGACCCAGGACTCTGTGCTCAACAGGCTGTTCTCAGGGAACCATCAATTCTGTGAAAGTCACTCTATGGTCTGCATGAAACTTGCTGATTTTCCAGTGTAAAGAGTTGTTCATGATTGAGTGTTGCAGACTGGCACATTCCAAGCTCCAGGACTATGTGCTGAGGGACGCTATGGAGTTAGGGGCAGCCACCGCAGAGGCGGAGTGGGGAAAGGTCCCTCCCCAAAAAGCTGCGAATGCCAGCAATCAATTTGGAAATTTTCAAGACTGAGATTATTGGGCTTATGTTAGGTAAGGGTTATGACCCTAAAGTGGGCGAATGGAGCCGAGGTAAAGTTCAGCCACAATCGGTAAGTAAATCGGTGGAGCGTTCACAGAGAATAATGGATCACTGGATCAGATCAGTCTAGACAGTTGTTGCTGACTCATCGAGTTCCTTCAAGTGAGAGCTGGGTCTGTTTCTGGCTGAGTGGACATCTCCGCTTATAGAAGATAGATACTGAAGGCAATTCAGGGATAGAGTGACCTTATGGACGAGTTTTGATCATCTATATGGGCCACAGTGGAATTTCCCAGATGTTTATTCCCAAATTTGTCGTCAGATTGTACCTGTTTATTTGCCCCTCCCAGGAGATTTTTATACATACATAAAGAGCAAGAGGGTCACCAGGGAGAGGGTTGGCCCACTCAAGGACAGGGGATGGAATCTATGCGTGGAGCCAGAGGAAATGGGCGAGGTATTAAATGAGTACTTTGCGTCAGTATTCACCAAAGAGAAGGACTTGATGGATGATGAGTCTGGGGAAGGGTGTTTAGATAGTTTGAGTCATGTTGAGATCAAAAAGGAGGAGGTATTGGGGTTCTTGAGAAACATTAAGGTGGACAAGCCCCAGGGCCTGATACCCCTGAATACTGAGAGAGGCAAGGGAGGAAATTGCTGGGGCCTTGAGAGAAATCTTTGTATCCTCACTGGCTACAGGGAGGTCCCAGAGGATTGGAGAATAGCCAATGTTGTTCCTTTGTTTAAGAAGGGTAGCAAGAATAATCCAGGTAATTACAGGCGGTGAGCCTTACGTCAGTGACAGGGAAATTATTGGAGAGGATTCTTCGAGACAAGATATACTCCCACTTGGAAATAAGTGGACATATTAGCGAGAGGCAACATGGTTTTGTGAAGGAGAGGTCGTATCTCACTAACTTGATCGAGTTTTTCGAGGATGTGATAAAGATGATTGATGAGGGTAGGGCAGTGGATGTTGTCTACATGGACTTCAGTAAGGCCTTTGACAAGGTCCCTCATGGCAGACTGGTGCAGAAGGTGAAGTTGCATGGGATCAGAGGTGAGCTGGCAAGGTGGATACAGAATTGGCTCAGTCATAGAAGACAGAAGGTAGCAGTGGAAGGGTGCATTTCTGAATGGAGGGCTGTGACTAGTGGCGTTCCTCAGGGATCAGTGCTGGGACCTTTGCTGTTTGTAATATATATAAATGATTTGGAGGAAAATGTAACTGGTTTGATTAGTAAGTTTGCAGACGACACAAAGATTGGTGGATAGCGATGAGGACCGTCAGAGGATACAGCAGGATATAGATCAGTTGGAGACTTGGATGGAGAGATGGCAGATGGAGTTTAATCCGGACAAATGTGAGGTAATGCATTTTGGAAGGTCTAATACAGATAGGAAATATACAGTAAATGGCAGAACCGTTAAGAGTATTGAAAGGCAAAGGGATCTGGGTGTACAGGTACACAAGTCACTGAGAGTGGCAACGCAGGTGGAGAAGGTAGTCAAGAAGGCATACGGCATGCTTGTCGGCTGGGGCATTGAGTTTAAAAATTGGCAAGTCATGTTGCAGCTTTATAGAACCTTAGTTAGGCTGTACTTGGAATATAGTGTTCAATTCTGGTCAAACTACCAGAAGGATGTGGCGGCTTTGGAGAGGGTACAGAGAAGATTTACCAGGATGTTGCCTGGCATGGAGGGCATTAGCTATGAGGAGAGGTTGGAGAAACTTGTTTTGTTCTCACTGGAATGACAGAGGTTGAGGGGCGACCTGATAGAAGTCTACAAGATTATGAGGGGCATGGACAGAGTGGATAGTCAGAAGCTTTTTCCCAGGGTGGAAGAGTCAATTACCAGGGGGCATAGATTTAAGGTGTGAGGGGCAAGGTTTAAAGGAGATGTACGAGGCAAGTTTTTTACACAGAGGGATAGGGGGCTTTAGTTCAGTGGGATAGCATGGTCGGTGCAGGCTTAGAGGACTGAACGGCCTGTTCCTGTTCTGTAATTTTCTTTGTTCTTTGAAATCACGTTGTTTTGGGTGGGCTGGTGAGTGGATATATTGTGACACACATGGTATCATGGTTGTGTAGGACAAGCTGACTGGACCGGACGGTCTTTAGTAATTGTTTGTTTGGATGCTCTGGATGGGCTTGAACGGTTGTATGGCCTCTTCCACAGGGGGTTGTATGGCCTCTTCCACTCCCTGTGTCCCTAAGTCATTCAGTGCTAGAAAATCATATGATCGTTGAGCAGGAAGAACTTTCCAAGAAGTCATCCGAGAGGGTTAATGGCTGAGGGGATGTGGAGAGTGCTTTTGCCACTCACCTGCAGAGAAGATAGAAGCATGGAGGTTGTTTCCACTGGCGGGTGAAACTAGAACTAGGGGACATGGCCTCAAAATAAAGGGGAGCAGATTTAGGACTGAGTTGAGGAGAAACTTCTTCACACAAAGGGTTGTGAATCTGTGGAATTCCCTGCCCAGTGAAGCAGCTGAGGCTACCTCATTGAATGATAAATTTTTGAACAGTAAAGGAATTAAGGGTTATGGTGAGCGGGTGGGTAAGTGGAGCTGTGTCCACGAAAAGATCAGCCATCATCTTATTGAATGGCGGAGCAGACTCGAGGGGCCAGATGGCCTACTCCTGCTCCTAGTTCTTATTTCCTTATGGTTGTCAGGTTAGTTTTCTGAGGCCACAGGTATCCAGAAGCCCCCTCTCCACTCCTACATTTCATCCAGGAGCGGCTGAAGTTCGACAGAGTTCCGTGGTCACCGCTGCTGTTTGAAATCCCAGACGAGATCTTTGAAGCTTCAAAACTTCCAATCAATCCAGTTTTCTAAAAAAGTTCACCAATCCAAGTTCCAGTCCTTCAGCCCAGTTGCTGATGATGTATAAAGTGAGTGATGATTTTTGACGACTGTGCCTAATGTTTCCTCCATTGACGCACATTTACTGCAATGTTATCTGGGAGTCCCATTACACCAGTGCCAGTGAGAATACTGAACCAGGAGAGTACAGCTGAGTCAGTACTGGACTCGATTTGCAGTTCCCTATTTGTTTTCGTTTAGGACACTCCATAAAACCTATCTCTTTGACCAAGTTTATGGTCACCTATCCCACTATCTCCTTTGATGGCTTGATGTCAAATTTTGTTTGCTAATCTCTCCTGCAAAGTGTCCTGAGACATTTTATTACATTCAATGTGCTGTATAAAGATAGTCTAAGTAGCATTTTTTTCTATAATTACCATTATGCCTTCCTCAGCCACTATGTTATCTTTTCAGGGGATTGTATCAATATCCTAATATAAGCTTGTGCAGGTACAACAAAATCTATTTGGTTCTAAATCCAAAGCTGTGAAATCTTCTTTGAATGTTTCCAGTTCTGCCATCTTGCACATCCCCAATTTTGATCACTTTATCGTTGGTGGCCGTGCCTTAAACTGGCTGGCCCTCAGCTCTGGAATTCCCTTCCAAATCCTTTGGCATCTATACCGTGTTCTCTTTCTTTGAGGTACTCTTTAAAATGTATCTCCACACCTATCCTGATAACTCCGTCCACAACTAGTGTCATACTTTGTTGTTACTGCACCCATGTAACACTATGACGTTTTGACGATGATAAACGTGTTATATTAATACAAGTTGATGATGTTACTTACAGTGCAGAAGGAGGCCATTCAACCCATCAAGTTGACATGGACCACAGTCCCACTCAGGCCCTATCCCCATAACCTCACGCATTTAGCCTGCTAGTCCCTCGGCACTGAGACGCAATTCAGCATGGCCAATCAACCTAACCTGCATCTCTTGGAATGTGGGAGGAAATCCATACAGACACGGGGAGAACATGCAAACTCCACACAGTCACCCAAGACCGGAATTGAACCTGGGTCCCTGGCTCTGTGACACAGCAATGCTAATCACTGTGCCACCGTGCAGCTCCCTAAAACAGGTCAGCAGTTTGAACTGTACCCTTCCCTTCGAATCATAGAATCCCTACTGCAATCCCCTTAACCTACACATCTTGGGACAGTAAGGGGCAATTCAACATCATCAACCAACCTAACCGGTACATCTTTGGAGCACCCGGAGGAAACCCACGCAGACACGGGAAGAATGTACAAACTTCACACAGACAGTGACATAAGGCCAGAATTGAACCCGGGTCCCTGGCGCTGTGAGGCAGCAGTGCTATCCACTGTGCAAATTCTTGTTTGATAATGCTCCTTTGAAATGTTTTTCGACATTAAAGGTGCTGAATAAATGTGTGACCGTTAATATCAACATTGTAGTAACCTCAGATTTTTCCAAGGATGCAGTTTTGTGAGTGAATGCTAATTATGGAGATAAGCAGTCACTAACCACATTTAGTTCAGAGATGACTTCCACACAGACACACACATGACGTACATACGTGTGTGCACATGCATACTCACTTATATTCCTAATTCTGTAAAGATTTATTTGCTTTTCCACAATGATCAGTTGTGTGCTCTGAGCTCTGTGTAACAGAGTGCCCAATGGAAACCGCTGAAATGTTTTCCTGAAAAAAGAGACAAGTTGGCAATCTGGCAACCAATCAGCACTCTCTTCTCATGAAGTATGAATTGTTTTGATTTGATTTGATTTATTATTGTCACATGTATGAAAAGTATTGTTTCTTGCACACTATGACAAAAACGGTTGATGAAGGAAGGGCCGTGGATGTCGTCTATATGGATTTCAGTAAGGCATTTGACAGAGTCCCACATGGCAGGTTGGTTAAGAAGGTTAAGGCTCATGGGATACAAGGAGAAGTGGCTTGGCCATAGGAGACGGAGAGTAGTGGTCGAAGGGTCTTTTTCCGGCTGGAGGTCTGTGACCAGTGGTGTTCCGCAGGGCTCTGTACTGGCACCTCTGCTATTTGTGATATATATAAATGATTTGGAAGAAGGTGTAACTGGTGTAATCAGCAAGTTTGCGGATGACACGAAGATGGCTGGACTTGCGGATAGTGAAGAGCATTGTCGGACAATACAGCAGGATATAGATAGACTGGAAAATTGGGCGGAAAAGTGGCAGATGGAGTTTAATCCGGATAAATGCTAAGTGATGCATTTTGGAAGAAATAATGTAGGGAGGAGCTATACAATAAATGGCAGAGTCATCAGGAGTATAGAAACACAGGGGGACCTAGGTATGCAAGTCCACAAATCCTTGAAGGTGGCAACACAGGTGGAGAAGATGGTGAAGAAGGCATATGGTATGCTTGCCTTTATAGGACGGGGTATAGAGTATAAAAGCTGGAGTCTGATGATGCAGCTGTATAGAACGCTGGTTAGACAACATTTGGAGTACAGCGTCCAGTTCTGGTCGCCGCACTACCAGAAGGACGTGGAGGCGTTAGAGAGAGTGCAGAGAAGGTTTACCAGGATGTTGCCTGGTATGGAGGGTCTTAGCTATGAGGAGAGATTGGGTAAACTGGGGTTGTTCTCCCTGGAAAGACGGAGAATGAGGGGAGATCTAATAGAGGTGTACAAGATTATGAAGGGTATAGATAGGGTGAACAGTGGGAAGCTTTTTCCCAGGTCGGAGGTGACGATCATGAGGCGTCACGGGCTCAAGGTGAGAGGTGCGAAGTATAACTCAGATATCAGAGGGACATTTTTTTACACAGAGGGTGGTGGGGGCCTGGAATGCGCTGCCAAGTAGGGTGGTGGAGGCAGGCACGCTGACATCGTTTAAGACTTACCTGGATAGTCACATGAGCAGCCTGGGAATGGAGGGATATAAACGATTGGTCTAGTTGGACCAAGGAGCGGCACAGGCTTGGAGGGCCGAAGGGCCTGTTTCCTGTGCTGTACTGTTCTTTGTTCTTGTTCTTTGTTCTATACAGACAGAGCATACCGTTCATAGAGAAGGAAACAAGAAAGTGCAGAATGTAGTGTTACAGTCATAGCTAGGGTGTAGAGAAAGATCAACTTAATGCAAGGTAGGTCCATTCAAAAGTCTGATGGCAGCAGGGAAGAAGCTGTTCTTGAGTCGGTTGGTAAGTGACCTCAGAGTTTTGTATCTTTTTCCCAACGGAAAAAGGTGAAAGAGAGAATGTCCGGGGTGCGTGGGGTCCTTGATTATGCTGGCTGGTTTTCCGAGGCAGCGGGAAGTGTAGATGGGAATCAATGGATGGGAGGCTGGTTTGTGTGATGGATTGGGCTACATTCACGACCTTTTGTAGTTCCTTGCGGTCTTGGGCAGAGCAGGAGCCATACCAAACTGTGATACAACCAGAAAGAATGCTTTCTATGATGCATCTGTAAAAACTGGTGAGAGTCGTAGCTGACATGCCAAATTTCCCTTATTATTGATATTCTTTGTGAACTGTCCTGATACTCAAGCTCTGTACGACCAAATCACTATCTTTTGAAATAATGTTACTTGTAGAGGTGTGGGATCGAGCAGGAGGGTAAGGGGGCTTTTTGCAAGAGCTGGCACAGGTGTGATGGGTCCAATGGCCACCAGTTGTACTGTATGATTCTAATGGGTCCACTTCAATCCTTTATTCAATTGCCTTTAGAAAGTAATCCAGAATGCCAGATCATCATGACTCTGTGTTTTAAAAAACCTCATCTTGCCCCCTTTTGCCAATTTGTTAAATATCGATTCAGCTATTGAAACTAAATTCAGACTGCTGAATTCTACTTCCAATTAGTTTTAGTCCAGACGGTTTTCCTGTACAATTGTTAGCTCAGCGTATTGTTGCATCTTTGAACATGTGTTTCGCATTTTTAAGTTGCAACAAGCCACTCTGATGTGCCTCTTCTCACTGCTTTTGCGCTACCTGCTCTGTTTGGCTACCTGATCTACATTCGGCAAGTTCAGTGTGGCGTTTTGTGCATCAGTATTTTTTCCGGCTGTCAGTACCACTTCAGCTTCCTTTGCCAGCATGATGCTACTTAGCACGTACTCCACTGACCTTTGCATTGTAAGGGGACTGATTGTAAATCCAGTCCTGTTGCCAGTTAGAAGGGCATCAGCTGGGATATAATGATTCACTTGATTTACTGACATTAATGGCAAGCATAATTCTGCTGTTAGTTTTTTCAGTGAAGGCTTCAGACTCTGATTACTAATTATGCGTTATTTTATTACGCCTTGATTTTTTGGTGTTATGACTGAATTTATTCGCTGGCTATACTTTGATTTGCTTAATGTTTGCTACTTGTAAACTTGAGCTCACCCAAAGCTATGCTGCCGTGCCCATGTTGGCATCAGGTTCCTGTGCTTGCTAATCCATGTTGGCTCTACATTACGCAGAGCCGCAATTTTCAAATATTCCTCCTCGTTTCCAAACCTTCCTCCCCTCCCTGTCCCTGTAATCTCCTCTAGCCCCACAACCCTCTGAATCCTTCTAATTCAGGCCTCTTGAGCAACTCCCATTTTAATTGCTCCATCATTGGCCGTATCTTCAGGTACTGAGGCCCTAGGCTCTGAAATTTTCTTCTCAAAACCTCTTCTAAAGTGAAAGTTTATTTATTAGTCACATGTGGGCTAACATTAACACTGCAATGAAGTTACTGTCAAAATCCCCTGGTCGCCACACTCCGGTGCCTGTTCGGGTACACTGAGGGAGAATTTCGCATGGCCAATGCACCTAACCAGCATGTCTTTCAGACTGTGGGAGGAAACTGGAGCACCCGGAGGAAACCCACACAGACACGGGGAGAATGTGCAGAGTCCACACAGACAGTGACCCAAGCCAGGAATCAAACCTGGGTCCCTGGAGCTGTGAGACAGCAGTGCTAAACACTGTGCCACTGTGCTGCTCTCTATCTCATTCTCCTCCCTCACATTGCTCCTTAAAAATTATCCCCTTGACAAAGCTTCTGGTCACTTGCCCTATTATTTCCTTAAGACTCTGGGTGTCATGTTGCTTAATAACACTCCATTGAAGCACCTTGAGATGTTTTATTACGTTAAATCGGCCATTTAAAACAAGTTGTTGTTGTAGAGGTGGGATGAAGCTTGTGTGGAGGATGAAGCTTGTGTGGAGCATCAACACCAGCATAGGCCAGGTGGGCCGAATGGCCTGTTTTTGTGCTGTAGTTTCTGTGCAGTTCTATGCAATGGAATATCTGGTGAAATACCGTTCTCCTGTTATTGGTATTAATGTATCTCCTGGCAGGGAAATTAATACATCCCTTAAAGAATTCCCATGGAAGCATTTAACATTTGTTATCCTGAGCAATGGTCATGCTTAATTGTGGAGTTAAGCACAATCCAGTGTCTTAAACCAGCAAATGCCTGCTGCCCATTTTACTAGTAGCTAATAAAACTGTAGCTACCAGATTGTACTGCTTTTCTTCGTTCTTTTTTTTTGGTTTGATTTTGCTTCTGTCTTGGTGCTCACATCAATGAATAATTGCATCGGGGAATGAAACATCTTTCCTCTCGGCAGTGACAGCATCAACTCGTCCTAGGTCAGGAAGAGTGCAAGTTAGATGCAGGTTAGAGCTTCTCCTGCGCTGGTCCCTATAATGTTACTTGACCCATTCCGTAAAGGGTACCCCCCCACTGCAGTCACGCACCATTTTCATTTACATGATTAACTCTCGTAGCCTATTTACATTGACAGCTTAATAATGAAACAGGGTTGGCAGTTCTCTCAACTGAGCACGATCTAGGCAGCACATCCCATCCCAAGTTCCGATCTCCGAACTGATGTGGGGATTTCTCGAAAGGCATCACTCCGTGAGCTGGTATTTGTGTTGGTGCTTGTGTGGTGGCAGTACCTTGCCAACTACCTAACCTGTCATTCTTACAATGCAGTAACATGCACTGTTATCATGAGTAACTGGAGAATGGAGTGGAATAAAAACATTCAGTGTAATGAGAACATAATCTGCACAGTCCCAAAATGCTTTTTGCTTGTCAAGGTTAAATGTTACTTGATATTGCAGCATGAATCCTTTTTGAACCTGCTATGGATCCGTTACAGAGGGTTTTTTTTTGGCACCTCGTTAAAGAAAGGAGTCGGACTGATTAAAAATGTTCAACAAAATGACAACTATTGGTACTTATATAGCACTATTAATGTAATAAAAACATAACAAGGGAATAGCATAATTGGACAAGATTCAATACCGAATCAGTTAAAGTGGTATTAGGACAGGTAACCAGAGGCTTGGTCAGAGCAGTAAAGTTTAAGGAGTACTTTAAAGGAGAGAGGTGGCAGGGGGGTGGTTTAATTAAGAAAATCTGAAGCTTCAGATCTTGGCCACTGAAGGCCAGGCTGCCCTCTGATGATGGGTTGATGTGTATCAGGGATGCACAAGATTCTGGAATTGAGGTACACCAAAATCTTGAAGGGTGGTAAGGCTGGCCGCTACAGAGATGAGGAGGGGTGAGGCCATGGAGGGATTTGAAAACCAGGATGAGAATTTAAAAGTGGAGTCTTGCCAGACTGGGAGCTAATATATGTCAATGAGCACAGAGAGGGACGGGTGAATGGGGCTTTGGCATGGTTGGCACAGTGGTTAGCACTGCTGCATCACAGCGCCAGGGACCCAGATTCAATTCTGTCTGTGTGGAGTTTGCACATTCTCCCCGTATCTGCGTGCATTTCCTCCAGGTGCTCCGGTTTCCTCTCACAATCCCAAGATGTGCTGGCTAGGTGGATTGACGATGCTAAATTGTCCCTTAGTGTAATGGAGATTAGCAGGGTAAATACATGGGGTTATGGGGAAATGAACGGGTGGGATAGTCAGTGCAGGCTCGATGGACTGAATGACATCTTTCTGCACTGTAGGGATTCTATCATTCTAGTGTGAGCTGTGTGAGAGGCAGCGGAGCTCTGGATGAGCAGGATTGAGGTGTGAGAGCATTAGAATTGTTGAGTCTGGAGGTAACATACATGGATGAGAGTTTCAGCAGCCAATGAGCTCGGGTTCATTCGTATAATACTAAGGTCAGAGAATACATTTTGGTTAGAGATTTGGAAAAACTAAGGAAAAGTAAAGTTTATTTATTAGTGTCACAAGTGGGCTTACATTAACACTGCAATTAAGTTACTGTGGAAATCCCACTCCGGTGCCTTTTCAGGTAGACTGAGGGAGAATTTAGCACGGCCAACACGCCAAATCAGCACGTCTTTCAGACTGTGGGAGGAAACCGGAGCACCCGGAGGAAACCCACGCAGACACGGGGAGAACGTGCAGACTCCGCACAGACAGTGACCCAAGCCAGGAATGGAACCTGGGTCCCTGGCGCTGTGAGGCAGCAGTGCTAACCACTGTGCCACCGTGCCGCCCTAGATTTAACCAGTGCAGCAGTGAAGGACAAGGGGAATCTAGCAGAAGTATTCAAAATTATGAAAAGTTTTGGGAGAGAAAGATGATTTCCGTTGTTCGAGAATCGGTAACTGGGAGCCACAAATTTAAGATTTCCCCTAGAAAGACTAAAGTAGAAGATATTTTAACATAAAGCATAATTATTGAGGCAGACTTGAGGAAAATTAAGATGAAAAATATCAGCTGTATTGGAAAGATTAGGTAAAAGGCACTATTATAGCAGCAAGTTCCAGTACATTGTCAACAGCGACCCGGATGCTATGGTCCACAATTGTTTCCAATGTGTTCTAAATGCAGAACTTTCAGCTTTGTGGTGGGATCTAAAATGGAGGTTCCAACAGCTTCGGATCACTGTGTGAAGTTTGCACATTTCCCCGTGTCTGCGTGTGTTACTTCCGGGTGCTCCAGTTTCCTCCCACAGTCCCCAGATGTGCTGGTTAGGTTGATTGGCCATGATAAATTGTCCCTTAGTGTAAGGGAGATTAGCAGGGTAAATTCGTGGGGTTATGGAGAAATGGCCAGGCTCGATGGACTGAATGACTTCTTTCTGCACTGTAGGGATTCTATCATTCTAGTGTGAGTTGGCTGCCCGTTTAACACCCTGTATAAAATCATAGAAACCCTACAGTACAGAAAGAGGCCATTCGGCCCATCGAGTCTGCACCGACCACAAACCCACCCAGGCCCTACCCCCATATCCCTACGTATTTACCCACTAATCCCTCTAACCTACACATCTCAGGACACTAAGGGCAATTTTTAGCATGGCCAATCAACCTAACCTGCACATCTTTGGACTGTGGGAGGAAACCGGAGCACCCGGAGGAAACCCACGCAGACACGAGGAGAATGTGCAAACTCCACACAGACAGTGACCCAAGCCGGGAATCGAACCCAGGTCCCTGGAGCTATGAAGCAGCAGTGCTAACCACTGTGCTACCGTGCTGCCCCATTTTTGATTTGATTTGATTGTATCAATACTCGGTCTTGGCTCCCCTCTGCTGAATTGAAAGCCCTGGTATGTGTCACTTGGCTGAGCTCCTCTATAAGGACCAATGTTGTGCTCTGTCGTCACACCCACTGTGTCTGTGCATCACTTATGGTGCTTCAGAACTCAGAGGTGACACTTTTATGTTGCTGAGGGGTGGTGCGTGCCTGGCACTCCAATCGAATCCAGCAATATCAGCCTGGAACTGGATTGATCATTATCCTCAGCGTAAACAAGCTTATCGCGATTGCCCAGTTTGTGCCAAAATGATGGCCAGCTCTGCACCGGGGGCTCGCGTCCACTGGGGCCGCCTGAAAGGATTTCTGTTGGAAACCTTAATTGTCGTTTGTGATGAGACTTTCATCCATTGGTGCGAATGGGGCTCAGATCCAACTCCCTGAGGCAAATTGATAGTGTTCTATGATCCTCTGCACCACTCATCTATTATTCAAGACAGCTCTTAAATAGAATTTTCAAATGGATCCAGTTTAATCCTACTTAAGGGTATTTACATATCATGAATGAGACTGCTTTGAAAAAGCTCTTTGATGCAACAGGTAGACATAATCAGGAGTATTAAGTCACTTTTGGTTTATTTGAATAGTGAAAGCTGCAGATTGACCATGTATACTTGTGTTCATCACATTTTGAGTCATATTTTATTGGACCTGTGCTTGGTGCTGTTCCAGAACCATGTGCTTTGTGTCTTCTACAATCACCATTTTTTTAAAAAAAGTGCATTAATAAGGAAAACATCGTGCTTTACTTTTTTTTAACGAGAAATTGCTGTGTAGAAACACTTTGGTCACAGATAGGGTAGATTTGGTATTCTGCTGCTATATTCAGCAGCAGGGAGCTCTGAGATGGAAGCTGAAAATTGTTTTGTATTGTCAATCGCCTCACCTCACATCGCATTATTAATGCTCATTTCTGATCTCAAAGTGTGATCGTAGAGGAAAATGCTGCTCTGGGCATTGAGGTTTGGGCCGTGCCCCCACCACCTCTCCTCTGAAATGCACTCAGTTGAGGAGTTCCAAATTTGGAGGTACTAATGGGGTACATAAGGGCATTCAAGGGCATTCGGTAACCAGAAGCGCAGATTTAAGTAATTGGCAAAAACCTGGGGAGAGATGAGGAGAATTTTGTTTTAATGCAGTGAGTTATTGTGATCTGGAAGCAGATTCAATAGTAAGTTTTGAAAGGGTGTTGGATAAAATAATTTGCAGGGTTTTGAGGAAAGCACAGGGGCATCAGGACTAATTAGAGAGCTATTTCAAAGAGTTGGTGATGGGCTGAATGGCCTATTGAGCAATTTATGTATCCTAGCTATACAATGCAGTGTAGTTTAATTGTGTAAACCTTAGGTGGTGCTTCAATTACCATGGAATGATAAGTGATAGATTCAAGACTGTGGTTTTCCACATGACCAAATTATTGATCTTGGCTGTGCTACCATATCCTGTGTAGTTCCAGTCAGTGAAAAAATAAATAAACCAATGTGTGTTTTATTCATTGCTCAGAGTGGTTCAGATCAATGGCAAGCATCAGCCCATTTGGCTTTTTTTTATGCAGTGTGAGAAAGTATTAATGACAGAAAAGAAGGATTTGTATTTGTTTACCGCCTTTTCATGACTTCCCAAAATGCTTTTTGTAGCCAAATAAGTACCTTTGAAGTGTAGAATGTGGGAAAGCAGCAGACAATTTGGGCGCAGCAAACTCCCACAAACAGCAACGTGACAATGAACAGATAATCTGTTTTAGTGGTGTTGGTTGGGGGGGATAAATATTGACACTCAAACTTAGGACACCAGGGACAATCCCTGCCCCCCTTCACGCCTGCTCTTCTTTGAAGTAGTGCCCAGGGAACTTTTATAACTACCTGAGAATGGATGCAGCACCTCCAAGTCCCTCAATACTGCATTGGCGTATCTGCCTTCATTTTGTACCCTCGTTTTTGGAGTGGGGCTTCTTGGACCCATAACCGCCTTAGAAGCGAGAGTTAGTATAAATGATTTTTTAAAGAAAAGCTTGAGGAAAGGGTACCTTTTGTTGCACAATAATTTTCTGCAGTTGTAAACTGGACACATGGCGCTTCACTCGCACTGTAGTTTCCCTCCCCCTCTGTGGCGTGTTTCGCGGTGGGGGGAAGGCAGCACACGCTCACTGGCAGCGGCATCTTATAGTCTCATCGTTGTCCATGGAGTTTCCTGCTAAACATACTCCTCGCCACCAGGAAAGCCGCAGCGGGGGTGTGCCGTTGGCAGAACCGTAAGAGCTTGTTGGCATGAATGGCAGCAAGGTTGTGGCGAGTATATGTTCTTTTAGATCTAGAAGTCCTGTACTGAATGTACACCAGAGCAAGATTTGCAAGGGTGGATGGAGGTGGTTACTATTCAATAGATTCTGCTTTATGTAGAAACCTTTGTCAGCAACAAACCCTTTAGCCAGGAGTAGGCACTCTGTGCGCACAAAGTCCTTTAAAAAGAATTGTGATTAGCAGCAGTTGAATTTTAAGGGCACCAAGTTTGGGAAATTAATGTGGTTTTATTTGTTTATTTTTTTGCCCCCCTTCCGTTTTTAAACAGATTAATCAGGCCGTGCCCCAGCTAGCTGTGCGTCTGAAGAATTGATCAAACCTGTGCAACGAATCAGGCTAGTTGGAGTGATGGGCAGCTTTGGGAGTTGATTTGCAAAATTCTACTTGGGAGTCGGAGGCTCAGCCTGTTTGAGCTAACAGTTTACCCCAAGAGTATACTTCTGTTAATTGTATCATTTTGTGTGGCAAGGACACTCTATACATTAGAGTATTGTACAATAGTTGAGGCCCATTAATTGGGATGTCGTTGTGGAGATGTCTTTATCAGAACCATTCCCAGTCAGCATTGCTCATCAGGACTGATTAAATACAAAAGAACTCAATGTGATGCCTGAGAACATTACCTCTTAAGTAATCTCCTCATTAACCAGAACCTCATCAACTGTTTATTGAAAGAATGGAATCATTGATGATAGTTTATTTATAGGTATTCATCCTTCAATCTAAAAATCTATAATCTGTATAAATAAACTGCGCACTCTTCCCCAAATCTAATTAACTGTAACATGCTGGGTGGGACATGATATTCCAACCAAAAAATGCAGATTGTTCCACTGTGACCCGGGCTTTAGCTGCACAATTAGATCTCTGTATCTGCATTTAAGCTTTAGCATAAACTAATGACAAACCTCAAAAACAATTTGAAACTCAATCAGTTGAACTCAGGAGGGTAAATTTAATATGATAATTTGCCTCGTTGAATTATATTAGCCTGGCAGGGTAGCATGCAAATATATGACCCTTACTTAGTGTCTTCAGTGGTTGCTGCGCTGATGGATATTTCAGTTCTGATAAGGAACTTTGGGGGAACTTTGCAATTCTGTTGAATGTTCTCTTGGAGGTCTGAGATCTGAACTGGATCTCATACTGGGTTGATCTTCGTCTCCCCGTTTCCATAATTTGCCTCCATTCGCGATGTGACAGCAAGGCACAAATAACTGTTTCTAATAATATCAGATGGAGTTGTGGAGGACAGCATTTTAATGTAGTAAACGGCCTCCCTGTGGGGTTGTTATTGCCACTACAGAACATCAGTTACACAGTTGCAACAATAGTCTCTTAATTGATTCGTTTAATTAGCAGGAGATGAAGTTTGTGCTGCATCTTGTCATCCAGTATCACGGGAGGGGGGCTCAACAGCCTGTGCTGTCTGCCACCAAAGAATGTTTTCGCTTGTCATGTTCATATAAAGCTGTAATTATATGTAAATGAAAACTGCCAAAACCGTTTTAAATTTTATTTGACAACGCAAAGTGGTGTCGAGCGGTTTCAAGATGAGACATGTTAAATGTCGCTTCGTTTTTGGTCGCTCTGTATCATACCCACACGGATTGAATCAAGTTTCACCGGCAGCCAATGTGCCAAATGAAAGGAATTGATTTTGTTGTGCTCTCTTACTGACCCAGAAATTGCTCTGTTCGTAACATACAATGTGCGTGTTTTTAACGTGTTCTTGTACGTTTTCTGCAAGTTGACAAGTAAGGAAGCCAAAAATACATTACCTCAAGGATGGACAAAAGTCCCTGTTGCCATCAGACGTTTGAATGGGCCTACCTTATATTAAGCTGATCTTTCTGTACACCCTAGTTATGACTGTAACACTATATTCTGCACTCTCTCCTTTCCTTCCCTATGAACGGTATGCTTTGTTTAGCGTGCAAGAAAAAATTTTGGGTGTCATAAAATTCTTGTACCATTTTAAGGGGATGATAGGTTGAATTGCACTTGATTCTTACAGACTGAACTCTCTTTGGGTCAAATTTAAGTTTAATGTTGGTCAGAAAATTGTCTTTTCTTTAACTGAAGCCCTAAAGTTGGCATCAGCTTTTTACCCTTGTGCGTTCCTAAAGTGGCTGCTGTACTATCACATTAAAAACCTATTGAACCCTCCATTTTGCTTCTAAAAAGTATGGTTTCCCCGTGCGCCCTTGATTTACATATTTCGAATGTGCGGTAACTGTGCACAAAGTGGTGGACCTTTCTCCTGGGTGATTTCTTTTTAATGAGCAATATAAACCAAAGCATTGTTTTTCACATCTGCTGCATTATTCTTTTGACTTGTTAATCTCTGCTTCTGCTCCACGCACAAGTTTTGCTCAGGTTCTGTTGCTTAATTGCAATAAATTGCCATTTCAATTTGACCCTGTGACATCTGTGCCAAATGTTTTGTACACTTGGCTCTTATTTCCTGTTGTTCTTCTTCTTCCTGATTCTGCACTTCTGTGAAATCAGAGATTTGGTTTGAAAAATTTCAATTCTGTATAAATTTCATTCCTGGATGTGACTCTCACACTTACAGGCCATGTCCACAGCTACAGTTGACAGGAGAACTATAAAGGAGACTGCAATTGGTGGAACTCTGGAAACACGCAGTCAGCTAATCAGAGCCTCATTTTGTTACAGGTCCCCTTTTGACTGGGGATTTGATCTGACGGAAAGGTGGCTTGTTGCTTAACTTAGATGATCATCAAAAGCATTTTAAAAACAATATTCGAGAATGTTCTCCTTAGAATGAAGGAGGCTGAGAGGAGATTTGATGGAGGTGTTAAAATCCGGATGGATTTAGATGGAGGAAACAAAAATAATTTTCTGGTGTTTAAAAGGCCAATAACAAGAGGCCGCAGAGTTAGGGTGGTTCGCAATGCAATTGGCATCTGAAGTGGAAAGGAAACAGTTTATACATTTATACAGATAACTAAGAAACTACCGTTGAGTTATCTGGAAAAAGAGCTGGTGGGTGGGGAGACTCAATGGCCATTTGAACTCCTTTTATTATGTACATTCTAAGTTCAGTGAGATGTTTTCCTATATTGAGCACATTTGTCTTTCAGCTCTCAAATGTAGCTCTTGTGATCTGCATACATATTTTAGACTGCATAAAGTTGCTAAATAATTTTGAATAGTGTAAACTTGGTGACGATGGCCTTTACAGAAACCAAAGGTCTACTCTGAAGTCAGAAAACTCTTCAGTTGTTTCAACTAGTTCTTTGTTAACAAACTTCCTCCAGGTTTGCTATCCATATCTAGTGAGTGATAGATGTCTCTGATTTAGCTTGCTCCCTCATTAACAAACCCAGATTACGCCATCAACCACACAAACAAACGCCATTCTTAGGTTGTAAGATATGCTGTTTAGTAAATAAATTAAACCCTTCTCTGCTAAATCATCAAAGAGGAATCTAGAGACTGAAATTATGAGCTGACTCTTTTTTCAAATCGTTAATGCTAAAACAATTCAGGTTGTTTCAATGTTGACATTGGAGGACATCAAGTTGCCACAAACAGCAATGTGTGAATGGCCAAATGATTTGCTTTTGATGGCGTTGGGTTGATGAATAAATATTGGCCAGAAGGCGAGGGAGGAGGACTCTGCACTTCTTTACAATAGTGGCTGTGGGAATTTTGCATCCATCTGGTTGTGCAGATGGGGCCTCGGTTAACCACTCCATCTGAAATATGGCACATTTGACAGTGCAGCACTCCCTAACTACTGCATAGAAGCATTACCCTAGATTATGTGCCCAATGGAATGAGAAATATATGAGTAGGAACAGGACAAACAGGAACATTTAGCTGCTCAACCCTGTTCTGCAATTCAAACTGATGTCTGATGCTACATCTTAAATCCGTCTGGATGTCTTGTTTCTATAACAATTGTCTGAACTATGTCTATTTAATAATCATTCAAAGTTACCACAAAGAGGAGGACTACTATTTGTAATCAGACCTGATTGCAAGGGGGCTGGGATTGTTTGGTTAGAATCAAATGAGTTCTCGCCTAGCATAAAGCCTGTTGTTATGATCTGGAACGTAATGCGTACAAGGATGGAGGAAGTGAGTTCAATGATAACTTTCAGAAGGGAATTGGATAAATACTTGAAGGGAACTTTTACAATCACACACTACAGGAAAACTGTGCAGGACCTTAGGAAAAGAGCGAAGGAGTGGACCAGGGGTGCTCTGTACACCCCAAGTCCTGTATGGAATCCACCCCATTCTCTCAGTTCCTTCGCCTCCCTCACATCTGTTTCAATGATGCCACTTTCCAAAATGGCTCTGCTGATATGTCTTCCTTTTTCCTTTCATCATGATTTCCCACCCACTGTGGTTGACAGGGCTCACAACTGTGTCCGACCCACCTCCCGCACCACTTTCACCAGGACCCCTCCTTCCCAGAACCAGGACAGGGTCCTCTTGTCCTCATTTTTCACCCCACCAGCTTCCACATTCAAAGGATCATCTTCCGCCAACTCCAGCATGACGCCACCACCAAACACACCTTCCCCTCACTCCCCTTGTCAGCATTCTGCAGGGACTGTTCTGTCCGGGATACTCTGCTCCACTTCTCCATCGCACCCAACACCTCAGCCCCCTGCCTATGTCATCTTCCCATACAATCACAGAAGGTGCAACACTTGCCCCTTTACCTCCTCCCTGACCACCATCCAAGGGCCTAAACACTTCTTTCAGATGAAGCAGCACTTTGCATGTGCCTCCTTTAGTCTACTTTATTGTATTCGCTGCTACCAATGTGGTCTACTGAATACCGGAGAGACCAAATGCAGACTGGGTGATCACTTTGCTGAACACCTTCGGTCCATCCGCAAGCAGGAGCCAGACCTTCCTGTCGCTTGCTATTTCAATACACCGCCCTGCTCCCTTGTCTGTTCTCGGCCTTTTGCTGTGTTCCAGTGAAGCCCAATGCAAACTGGAGGAACAGCATCTCATCTTCCGATTGGGCACTTTACAGCCTTCCAGACTGAACATTGAGTTCAACAACTTCAGAGCGTGAACTCTCCCCTCCACCTTCACCCCATTTCCATTCATTTTATTCTATTTTATTTTGTTTTATTTTATTTATATATTTTAAACAATGTTTTTATTTTGATCTTCATTTCTTCCATCGTTTCATTTTTCCGCTTTTTGTAAATTTCACTTTCAATCTCTTCCTCCCCACTACAGTTTCCCCTCCTCTCACTTGACAAGGGCCACCTGTTACATGTCTCAGGTTGTCCTTTGACACTCTGCTTTTACCTTTGTTCTGCCATTTACAGATTCTGATCTCTTACTAGGGCACTACCAGAACCCTCCTTAGCCATGATCATCACCATTTACATTCCCTTTGTCTTTTTGTCTATGATATCTTTGTTAATTCCACCCTCCCATCTCTGACCCAAACACTATGAATATTATCCTATTTTTTTATTGCCTTCAGCCCTGACGAAGGATCATCCTGACTCGAAGCGTTAGCTCTATTCTCCACAGATGCTGTCAGATCTGCTGAGATTCTCCAGCATTTTCTGTTTTTGTTTGTCGTGTAAGAAGTGGAGTAAATGGGTAGCTCTTTTAAAGAGCTGGCACAGTTACTATGGGCTGAATGGCCTTTTTCTGTGCTAAATGATTCTATAAAACTATGACTATTGTCTGAAACTGTGGCCAGAATTCTCCCAATCCCCCGCTGCTGGGTTTGATGGTGGGTGTGTGGGGAGAATATGGCTGGATGCCCAGAAACCGGTTTCACGCTGGTGTGAATTTACAGTGGGATCTGCCGTTGGTGTCTGCCAGAGTGGGTCCGAAAACCCGCCAAAGGTCGGCATGAACCTCATTTCCATCCCGTTAATGGGATGCAGATGAAGGCTCAACACCCCCCACGCCAGATTCCCCGGGATAGAGTCATAGAGGTTTACCGTATGGATTCAGGCCCTTCGGCCTTCCCTGTCCATGCCGCCCCTTTTTGGAACAATGTAGCATGTGTGTGAACAAACCCTGGGGCTGCCTCCCGAGTTCAGGATGGAGGCCACCCGCAAACCTGGACCCCAGAACATCACAGCAGTGAATGGTGGGGGACGGGGATGGCGGGGTGGGGGGGGGGGAACTTCCACATGTGGAACTTTGGTTTTCCTTCAGGGACTCCATCTTCCAGCCTCTTTTTATTCATTCAGGGGACATGGACGTCGCTGGCTGGCCAGGATTTATTGCCTATCCCTTATTGCCGGAGGGCAGTTGAAAGTCAACCACATTACTCTTGCTCTGGAGTCACATGTAGGCCAGACCAGATATGGACAGCAGATTTCCTTCCCTAAAGGACCAGATTAGTGAACCAGATGGGTTTTTCCGACAATCGACAATGGTTTCATAGTCATCAGCAGATTCCTAATTCTAGATGTTTTTTATTGAATTCAAATTCCACCATCTGCCGTGGCAGGATTTGAACCCGGGTCCCTAGCTGCATTTCTGGATTAACAGTCTAGCGATAGTACCACTAGGCCAGCGCCTCCCCTAATTCCCGGAGATCTATCTTCTTCCTCTGGAGGTCCATCTTCCGGTCGCAGAATTGCCCCCAGAGATCTATCTTCAGTTTCAGGAGGTCCACCTTATTTCTTCAATGGTGAGTCAGTGATGTTGGACACCTTTTCAATATGGCGCCCGGACACATCGGTGGATTGCGTGTCATCCAGGTTTGTTCCACCTCGGAATCAGCGTGAGACACCCAGGTGTGTAATTAATGAGGTTGGGGCCAGAAGATTTGCTGCCGTAACGGGATACCCTCCACATTCCTGCCCCGCTACTGGACTTGGTCTCAAATTGGGAAAATTTCATCCTATGTCTACTTAACTTTAATTATTAACAGTCTTTAATAATTCTCTTATTCGTAACTCAAGCTCTGAGCATACAGATCAGCTTTTATGTCTAGATCCTACAATATTGACAGGCAAACGTCATGTGGAGGGGACACAGACTGAATACTTTCCTGCAATAAATTCCACTGTAACCACTGAGTCAGATGGAAGTGGTGAGCAGAGGTTGAATACTGCCCATAGGGAGAGAAAAAAACATTGAAGGACAAGTTGTCCTTCTTCATTGATATGCACACCTAGCACAAGCCGTGTTAGCAGAGTGAATTCTTCCCCAAAGGTGGAGTTTGTTCATTTTAGGAGTGACTGTCGGAGCACGAAAATGCATCCTAGTCTTGGGTCCGTGTTGTTGCATGTATGGAAAAGTTGGCATAATAACGAAATGGCTCATAAAGAGGCACTTTATGCCTTGCTGCCAGTCAAAGTACCAGTCGGACCTCCGTTACATTGTGATTAGCATTTCTGGAGTGCTCGAGGGTTGTGAAACAAAGGCTTTTGAAATAATCATGACCATTCCGACATGCTGAATTTGAATGTTCAAAAAGGGAACTTTTATCATTGTCCACTCAGTGTTTGGTACCTGATGTAGTTCATATTTCAGATTGAAAACCATAGTTTCCGTGACCCTGTTTAAACTGGAGAGTGGATGTACTTGTTGACCACTACAGCTGGGCTTTCCAACCTTTCAGCCGTCACTCCAGTTGGTTGACAGGATGTGGAGATGCCGGCGTTGGACTGGGGCGGGCACAGTAAGAAGTCTCACAATACCAGGTTAAAGTCCAACAGGTTTATTTGGTAACACAAGCTTTCGGAGTGCTGCTCCTTCTCACCTGATGAAGGGGCAGCACTCCGAAAGCTCGTGCCCCAAGTAAACCTATTGGTTGACAGCACTGTGTCCCATTCAGCCCACCTACCATTGGCTAAGCTGCAGTTGTTAGCTTGAGAGATGACCAATAAGACAAATCAGATAGTAATTTTGCTACACACTGGTTCGTTATGTCTCATGTATAGAATTATATACAGTTTACAGCACAGAAACAGGCCATTCAGCCCAGCTGCTCTATGCTGGTGTTCATGGTCCATGTGAGCCTCCTTCCACCTCTCTTTATTTCACCCAATCAGCTTATCCTTCTACTTAAAGAACAAAGAAAATTACAGCCCTCCAAACCTGCACCGACCATGCTGCCCGACTGAACTAAAAACCCCCTACCCTTCCGGGGACCATATTCCTCTATTACCATCCTATTCATGTATTTGTCCAGATGCCCCTTAAAACTCACTATCGTATCTGCTTCCGCAGTGAGTTCCAGGCACCCACCACCCTCTGTGTAAAATACTTGCCTCATACATCTCCTTTAAACCTTGCCCCTCGCACCTTAAACCTATGCCCCCTAGCAATTGACTCTTCCACCTGTGAAAAAACTTCTGACTATCCACTCTGTCCATGCCCCTCTTAATCTTGTAGACTTCTATCAGGTCGCCCGTCAACCTCCGTCGTTCCAGTGAGAACAAACCAAGTCTCTCCAACCTCTCCTCATAGCTAATGCCGTCCATGCCAGGCAACATCCTGGTAAATCTTTTCTGTACCCTCTCCAAAGCCTCCACATCCTTCTGGTAGTGTCGTGACCAGAATTGAACACTATATTCCAAGTGTGGCCTAACTAAGGTTCTATAAAGCTGTAACATGACTTGCCAATTTTTAAACTCAGTACCCAGGCCGATGGAGGCAAGCTACCGTATGCCTTCTTGACTACCTTCTCCCTCTGCATTGCCACTTTCAGTGACCTGTGTACCTGTACACCCAGATCCCTCTGCCTATCAATACTCTTAAGGGTTCTGCCATTTACTGTATAAGCTGTATGCTATACACAGCAATATAATACTCCTTTCTCCCTCATTTGTTTATCTAGCTTCCCCTTAACTGTATCTAAACCATTCACCTTATCCACTCGCTGTGAGAGTGAGTTCCACATTCTCGGCATTCTCTAGGTAAAGAAGTTTCTCCTGAATCAGATGCATTGGTTAATTTATTTATTGGTTTGTTCCTTCTTATTTGTGCCTGGCCTTCCCTGAGCATCTCAATCTTTTCGTTGACCATGTTCACTATAGCATCAGGTGGGAGCGTTTGTAAAGTGTGATATTTCAGAAAAAGTACTCGCTTGTTCTCTATCATCCCTTACCTAAGCAAAATGCTCCGCAGCGCTCCGAAAGCTGGTGCTACCTTTTGGACTTTAACCTGGTGTTGTGAGACTTCTTACTGTGCCCACCCCAGTCCAACCCTGGTATCTCCACATCCTGTCAACCAACTGGAGTGACAGCTGAAAGGTTGTATCATCCCAATACCTAAGAAAAACCAAGCAACGTGCCTTAATGACTATCGGCCGGTGACTCTGACATCCATCATTATGAAGTGCTTTGAAAGGTTAGTCATGGCACAAATCAATTCCAGCCTCCCGGACTACCTGGATCCACTTCAGTTTGCCTATCGCCGCAACATGCCCACAGCAGACGCCATTTCCCTGGACCTGCACTCAACCCTGGAACACCTAGATAACAAGGACACCTATGTCAGACTCCTATTTATTGACTACAGCTCAGTCTTCAACACTATTATTCCCACGAAACACATCTCCAAACTCTGTGGCCTGGGCCTCGGCACCTCCCTCTGCAACTGGATCCTGAACTTCCTAACTCACAGACCACAATCAATAAGGATAGGCAACAACACCTCCTCTGTGATAACCCTCAACACCAGTGCCCCAGAAGGCTGTGTTCTCAGCCCCCTACTATACTCTTTGTACACCTATGACTGTGTGGCCAAATTCCCCTCCAATTTGATTTTCAAGTTGGCTGATGACACCACCATAGTGGGTTGAATCTCAAACAATGACGAGACAGAGTACAGGAATGAGATAGAGAATCTGGTGAACTGATGTGGCAACAATAATCTCTCCCTCAATGTCAACAAAATGAAGGAGATTGTCATCGACTTCAGGAAGCGTAAAGGAGAACATGCCCCTGTCTACATCAACGGGGACAAAGTAGAAAGGGTCGAGAGCTTCAAGTCCAGATCACCAACATGCCGGCACTATAGTTAAGAAAGCCCACCAACGCCTCTACTTTCTCAGAAGACTAAGGAAATTTGGCATGTCAGCTACGACTCTCACCAACTTTTACAGATGCACCATAGAAAGCATTCTTTCTGGTTGTATCACAGCTTTGTATGGCTCCTGCTCTGCCCAAGATAGCAAGAAACTACAAAAGGTTGTGAATGTAGCCCAATCCATTGACTCTGTCTACACTTCCCGCTGCCTTGGCAAAGCAGCCAGCATAATTAAGGACCTCACGCACTCCGGACATTCTCTCTTCCAGCCTTTTCCTTTGGGAAAAAGATCCAAAAGTCCGACTCAAGAACAGCTTCTTCCCTGCTGCTGTCAGACTTTTGAATGGTCCTACCTTGCATTAAGTTGATCTTTCTCTACACCCTAGCTATGACTGTAACACTACATTCTTCATTCTCTCGTTTCCTTCTCTATGAACGGTATGTTTTGTCTGTACAGCGCGCAAGAAACAATACTTTTCACTGTATGCTTATACATGTGACAATAATAAATCAAATCAAATTAAATCTCTCCAGCATCTTTTCCTCTACAACAGAACGTACTTTGTCTCATAAAGGTAGTTGAGGTCACAATCTCTACTGCACTCCTTTCATCAGGGCTCCCTTAGGAATCACAAGCGCTCAGAAAAAGAATAACTGGACAAAGAAAAGAATGTTCCTCAGCCCGTTTGTAGACTAGGTCAGACAGATGTTCCTTTTCAGGGCACGCAAAACACTTAACAGCCAAAGGAAGTACTTTAGACGTGTAGTTATTGTTGCAATAACAAATCAAATTCAACAGCAAATCAGATGAGGGGGTATTAGGACAGGTGACCAAAATCTTGGTCAAAGAGGCAGATTTTAAGGAGTGCTTTAAAGGTGGAGAGAGACAGAGAAATAGGAAGGTGGAGAACTACGGGCCTTGGCAACTGAAGGCACTGTCACCCGGTAGAGCAAAGGAAATCAGGAATATTCTCGAGGTATCTTGGGAGGTTGTGGGGCATGGAGGGGCTTACCCAGATAGGGAAGGGGGAAGCCATGACCATGAAGCCATTGTCGATTGCTGTAAAAACCCATCTGGTTCACCAAAGACCTTTAAGAAAGGAAATCTACCGTCCTTACCTGATCTGACCTACGTGTGACCCCAAACCTACGGCAGTGTGGTTGACTCTCAAATGCCCTCTAAGATGGAGGGCAGTTAGTGACGGGTTATAAATGCTGGGCCAGCCAGCGATGCTGTCATCACATGAAATGACTATAATCCAAAACCTAGAGAATATTAAGAGCAGTAAGTTTTTACTGGACTCGGATCATATCATTCATATCTTCTCTTGTCTCAGCTTGCTAATTTTAGTTCAAAATCATTTCAATCATAAATTGTTTTCTTTTGAAAGGTTGCAAATTAGTTGAAATAATCTTTCCTTCTGTCCGAGATGTCACTCTCTAAAGGTGCTTTCTTCTCGTGAGAGAAAAAAGGTGATTTTGGTAAAACAAGAATGTTAAAAATTATGGCCCCCACATAAAGTTCATATACAGAATCACAAAGCTTTACAGTGCATTGAGCCCATCGAGTCACACTGGCTTTCTGAAAAAACATTCTCCAAAGTCTCACTCCCTTGCCTTATCCCTGTAACCTTGCACATTCTTTTCAGATAACAATCCAATTCCCTTCTGAATACCTCAATCGAACCTGCCTCCACCACCCTCTTAGGAAGTTCCTTCCAGACTCCAACCACCTCTAGGTGTCTTTGTTCCCCCTCACATCACCTTCACTCCTTTTGCGCATTATTTTGAATCTGTGCCCTTTAGTTCTTGATGCTCTCTTGAGTGGGAACAGTTTCTCACTATTCACCCTGTCCATACCGCGCAGGATCTTAAATACCTCCAATGAGTCTCCTCTCAGCCTTCTTTTCTCCAAGGAAAACAGTCCCAATCTCTCCAATCCTCATAGCTACAGCTGTTTGCCCCTGGGATCATTCTTGTGAATCTCCTCTGTACTCTCTCCAGTACCTTTGCATCCTTTCTCAATAATGTGTGTGTATATAAAGTGACTCAATTTGTTTCTTGCATGCTATCCAGACAAAGTATACCGTTCATAGAGTAAACAGTGGAGAAGAAAAGGAGAGGGTGCAGAATGTAGTGTTGCAGTCATAGCTAGGGTGTAGAGAAAGATCAACTTAATATAGAGTAGGTCCATTCAAAAGTCTGATAGCAGCAAGGAAGAAGCTGTTCTTGAGTCATTTGTTACGTGTTCTCAGACTTTTGTATCTTTTTCCTGATTGCAGGAGGTGGGAGAGAGAATGTCCGGAGTGCGTGGGGTCCTTAATTATGCTGGCTGCTTTTCCGAAGCAGCGGGAAGTGTAGATGGAGTCAATGAATGGGAGGGTGGTTTGCGTGATGGATTGGGCTACATTCACTTGTTTCAAAAATCAAACAGTCATTTTTTTAACAGCAACTTATATTTATATAGCACTTGGTAAAATGTTCTAAGATGCTGGATTAACATTTCAACCAATAATTTTGGTAAAATAACTAACAGCTGGCAAAGAAGCTCCCAGTTCCTAAAAAGTCACAACCAGCAACTGCAAGGTGCTCCTTTATCATCAGCCCAAATCTCAGCAGAAATCCAAATTTTTGTGTATTTTTAAAGTGGTGATTCTGTGGCTGTGAATGCCAAGCTAAAAGCTCTGAGAACACGCCACCCAATCAGAATACATCAAGAGAACTGGGAGAATGACAAGCTATTAAAAAAAGACTATTTTCATAATGAAGCATTGTAACTGACTTGGTTAAGAAAGCAGCATCCCAGCTCGTTTGAAACAGGTTGTAAATCGGCATGTTTTTCATCTCTTCTGAGTGGGATAATTAAATTCATTTATTCAGTTCAACAAAATTTGCATAAGTTTTACATAAATGTCCTGTGCATCATTTTGTCAGTGGTGGATACAACTGTTTGACGTTGGTATAAATTGGTATTGCTTCTCATATCTCCTCTGTGAATTCTCCGGATTAAATTATGCGCAATTTCTATAAAACCCCTGGACTCAAATATTGTGCTGTTACCTCCTTAGTGTGAACATATAAATGATCAGCATGATATAAACAACAGTTTTGCATTATGTTTTGTGTGTGTGTGTGTGTGTGTGTGTGTGTGAGTGAGAGAGAGTGTGTGTGAGTGTGTGTGTGAGTATGAATGAGTGTGTGTGTATGCCGTGTGCGTGTGCGAGAGATTGTGTGTGTGTATAGAAAAAAAATACACCCAATTTGTGCGTTTTCAATCACTTTACAGTGTCAAGAATTTGTCAGTATTTAAAGTGTAGCTCCATCACCCCGTCCCATCCCGAGTTATATGGGAGCACCACCACCCAGATGTTCCCCTTCAAGCCACTCACCATCCTCACTTGAAAATATATTACTGTCACTTGGTCAAAATCCCAGATCTGTCCCCCTCAACAGCACTCGAAGAAATATATCAGATCAGCCATGATCCCATTGAATGGCGAGCAGACTCAATGAGCCGAATGACCTACTTCTGTTCCTATGTCTTATGGACAGTATGGGTGTGCGGTTCAAGAAGGCAGCTTACCACCACCTTCTCAAGGGCAATTAGGGATGGGCAATGAATCTGATCTAGCCAGCACCATCCATATCTCATGAATGAATATATAAAAAACACACTGAGAGTGGCAGCAGGCTGCCCTCAGGCCATAGAAACCCAGAGCAACCTGCTTCCTGTTGGCTACTTTTCCGAGAGAGTGGTGAGCTTCTGCAGTAGATTGTTGACCTGTGCCAACTCACTACATTCCCTCCAAAAAGGAGCTGGACCAGCTGGAGCAGACATCGTATTGTATGGACTGTATTATGTCTCGAAACAATACAATATATAATACAAGTTCTTGTGTAACCGCTTGGACAGTTCTCAATCACCTGAGGAGGGAGTTGGAGAGGAATTTTCCGGTATAGGTTTTAAGGAGCATCTTAAAGAATGAGAGAGGGAGACAGAGGGGTTTAGGGAGGGAATTCCAGAGCTTGGAGCCCAAGAGACAGCCGCCAACGGCAAAGCAAAGATAACTGGGGATGTACAAGAAGCCAGAATTAGAGAAGCGCAGAGATCTCAGAGAGTTACAGGGCTGGAGGGGGAGGGATGAGGTTTTACTGGAGCAGGAGCAAGTGTAGATCAGCGAGCACGGGGGATGATGAGTGAACAGGATTTGCTAAGTACAAGTGAAGAGTGTTGACACACACGTTAGAAGTGCGAGTCTAAAAGGTGTGAAGGGGGGAGTTGAGCAAGGGTTAAACCAGCCCAAGATCCAAATGTGATTTTTTTAAAACTTGATTTTATTTATTATTGTCACATGTATTTGGACACAGTGAAAAGTATTGTTTCATGTATGCGCTATGCAGAGAAAGCATACCGTTCATAGAGTTATTATAAATCAGTTCAGAAACTCCAAAGTGTTTTATAAAGTCTGCCTGGATCATTAGTTTTGCAATTTGAATTTGGTTAGGGTGAGCATAAGATGTTTCACTTCCGGTATGATTCAACTGACCCACTAGGGAGCTTTTATCAAAGTTTATTTAAGAATGCACTTAACATATAGCAATAACTTTTATCAATTACAAACAAGAACAAAAACAACCACGATATTGCAGAAACCTTCACAACTATGTAAAAATTCCAGCCAAACAACCTCCTTTAAAAAAATCCCTTGCCACAAGTTTAGCACAGAAAATACGAATGCTCACGTAATGCTGGAACTTAGTCCTTTGGTTGGAGAATTGAAACTCTGACTTCCCAGTCTTGTAACCTCCAGCAACCCTCGAGATAGAGAGAATGCCACTGCTGGCTGCTAGCTTTCAGCCAGTGAACCAGTGCAAAAGATAGAATTCTCACTCCAGAAAGGCAAGAAGGCCAGCTTCCAGCTCGCCAGCAGAATTTACAATACCAGGGAGAGAGAGGTAGAACACTGCTTTTCCGCCTGATGTCCAAATACCTTCTAAACTAAAACAGCAAACAACCCAAAACTGAAAATCAAAGAACGCCAGTCACCTGACCTGTCAACCATTCTTTCTCCAACAATTCAGGGTCATTAAAAAATGCCAGAAAGTACCTGAAGCTCAGAGTAAAATTAAACAAAACCCCATTTAAACCATTGAAGCAGCAATAAAAGGATTTCTAGCAGACAGCTTGGCAACAATGGAAAAAACCAAAGCTGCTTGTAACTGCAGAGAATGTGATTTTAAAAAAATCTTAAAGACATGCTAGTGTCACAGAGTATATAGGAGAGAGGGAAAGGAGAGGGTGCCGAATGTAATGTTGCAGTTACAGTTGCCATGAACAAATGGGAAGGCTCACTAAATGATTGAAATAATGCAAATTAGATTCATGTAAGTGGAAAGAAATATAGAAGAACAGCAGAACAAACTGAAGGCAAGAGTCATGTAGAGCGGCTTATCTAACAGATTATTCACCATTCAGGATTATACGTACTTCAAATCTTTTCCAAAATGCTGGACAGGCTGAGTCAAAAGTTTCAAACTTCTCTAAATGGGAGAAAGCTGAGGGATAAACTATTAGAAGACTTTTGATAGGGTGTGATGGAGTAGAGTGAGAGGGGAGGCTGGTGTGTCGCACTGACCAGATGGACCGAATAGCCTGTTTCTGTGCTGTGCATTCCATGTGATGGGGACTAATTCAATAGCAAAAATGACCTTTGATTTTGATGATTAGAAGTTTCATCTTGCTCCCCTGTTGCCATGAGCAGGATACCATGGTGACTATTCTCAGCTTTAAGTTGCACTAATCTTTTTGTGATGGTGATTGGCACGATTTAAAAGAAATTTTACTGTGAGATTAGTTTATTTTAAAAATGCTGCGACCAGGGAATGATGACAAGATTTGCGGTAGAGTTCAAGTTTGAATTCTTGCACTTTTAAGTATTTAACTTGGCATTTGTGTTTTCCGCAGATGAGATGTTTTGAGACTAAGTAGTTTCTCCAACGCTTTTATGGCACTGCCTTGTTTTATGGGAGGTCAAACTGTGTCGGAAAGTCATTGTGCAGAAATTTTATGGTCAGCACAAAAAAGAAAGTTATTATTGCACACGTGCATTTTCTACCGTTAGTCTAAAATTTAATGGCATTTTGGAAGGTTCCTTGTTCAATCAGTTACCACATCAATATTGTTTTTGCTGGAAGTACCTTGTTCAGTAAAGACTGCTTTCCACGGTGGTTCAAGCACCCAGCCATCTGCTTTTCATTGGAAAAGAGTTAATTGATTGTCATGCGGCGAATGGTAAAACTCCCAAAGTGCGTGATGAACTTGTCTCTTTCTAGTTCATTGTAGTTCCTGTGAAGAAAATTAGATACTGGGTGGGATTTTTCTCCCTCTCTGCGATGTGTTTCATGGCAACAGGATTGCTGCTGATGGTGGGCTCTTATGGTTCTGCCAAAGTTCTTGTCAAAGAGGTATCCTGTTGAGTGCATCCCTTGCTGCCAGGAATCTCGCATTGGTGCAACCATAAGATCCGGCCGGCAGTAAGATTTCGGCAAATGTTTTGACATTACCTTAGTTCTTTATTCTTTGGACTCTGATGTTGCTGACTGTCCATTTTGTTATGTTTTCTACTTTTGCTGATTTGAGTCAATGCATGCATTAGAATTTGGCATGCCAAAATACAAGAGAAGCTAATTAATTTTGTACCAATTGTGATACATCAAATTACCGCACGGAAAAAGGCCATTCAGCCCAACAGGACCCTGTTGGTGTTTATGTTCCACATGAGCCTCTTCTCGTCCCAATTCACCCTATCGGTATATCCTTCTCGTCCTTTCTCTTTAATATATTTTCTAACTTCCTCTTAAATACATCTCTGCTACTCACATCAATCACCGCTTGTGGTAATGAGTTCCACGTTCTCACCACTCCCTGGGTAACAAGGCTTCTCCAGAATTCCTGATTGGATTCATTAGTCTTTCCTATGTTAATGACCCCGAGTTTTGAGCTGTCCCACAAGTGGAAACGTTTCCCTGTCTATCCAAAAAATCAATAGAACGCCTACAGTAGAAGAAGGCTTTTCAGCCCATCAAGTCTGCACCAACTCTGTGAAAGAGTATCCACATTGTGAAAGAGTATCGACATTTCTGTGAAATACTCTGTGAAAGAGTATCGACATTTCCACTCCAGCTGACGAAGGAGCAGCGCTCCGAAAGCTAATGGTGTTTGCTACCAAATAAACCTGTTGGACTTTAACCTGGTGTTGTTAAAACTCTTACTGTGTTCACCCCAGTCCAACGCCGGCATCTCCACATAAAGAGTATCTCACCCAGTGTCCGTTTCTCTGGTGTTGTTAAAACTCTTACTGTACTCAAAAGATGCCATAGAAGGAAAGCCAGAGATGATAGACTTGGCGTGTGGGCAGGTAATGCGGGATCAGAAGCAATGGAGAATTCTTCAAGAACTCCCACCACGTTTCCCTGCATTGGCTGCCGTCAAATGTATCCTGCATTCCTCGGCATCATTATTCCCCACGAGGTGGGAAATAGAGAGTCAGGGAAGCCAGCAAGAAGAGAAGAAAAGAGTGAATGAAAAGGACCAAGAACAGGAAGTCTGTCAATGAACAAGACCCAGGTGGAGAAACCCGATCTTGCCACCAGCAGTACCATGCAAAATCCAATAACAGTTAGCAAAACAATCAATTTCACCATTCAGAAAATGTTCCTCATGCAGTTCCTTAACACAGAAAACACTAGCGCAGTGTTAAAAAATTGAATTGTCTGGCAACTTGATTTTTAGTACTCGATTTGCACTACCTATCAATAGAATCTAGCATGGAAAGAGGCCATTCAGCGCATTGTGCCAGTGCTGGTTCTTGGAAACAGCTATCTAATTAGTCTCACTCCCCAAGCCTTTCTCTGTAGCCCTGCAGACTTTGTCCCTTCACATATTACAATTTCCTTTTGAAAGTTAGCATTGAATCTGCTTTCACCGTCCTTTCTGATAGTGCATTCCGGAACATAATGGCTTATTGCATTTCAAAAAAATCTGCTCATCTCACCTCTGGCTCTTTGCCAATTACCTTACCATTATCACTTATTTTTCTCAATTGCCATGATTGAATCATTCAGTTTTATTAGCCCATAAAATGGTGCTGCATTACTAAGAGGAAATGGAATTCATTCTGTGTTATCATGTATCAAATTTCCATACGTTCTGAGGAAATAGCAGGGTCAGTAATCAGAATTTTCCAAAATCCTTTGGAAACAGGGTTTGTACCATTAGACTGGAGGGTGGTGAATGTTACACCCCTGTCCAAAACAAAAGGGAAAGGCTAGATAACGATAGACCAATTAATCTCACATCAGCGGTGGGAACCTGCAAGAGATTGAGAGATAAGATGAGCGCAAACTTGGAAAATGTGGGCTGGATAAGAATAGTCAACATGGATTTGTAAATGGTAGGTCAGACTTGACAAATTTAGTTGAATTCTTTGAGAAAGCTGCTAAACAGGAGGAAAATTGGAACGCAAGGAAGTAATGTGTTTGAACTTCCAAAGTACATCTGATAAAGGCCACATCAGATACTAATTGTAAAGATTAAGGCCCAAAGATCATATAGATAAAGGCCAGAATTCTCCGTCTGTTCATGCCGGCAGATTCTCCAGTCCTGCTGGCAGTGCACCTCTACCCGTGTGTTTCCCGCCGACGTGGGGTGATGTCAATGGGCATTTCCTTTTTCAGTGGTGGGACCAGAGAATCCCGCCACTAGCAAACAACGCGCCACCTCCCACTGGCAGGAAACACGCGGCTGGGAGGCCAGAGAATTTTGACCAAAACGTTGATATAGATGCAGAAATGGTGCAAGGATAGCAAATGAAGAATGGGGTTTTGGCATGGTGGCACATGGCACTATGGGTCCTGGCTTCAATCTGGGTTCAATCACGGCTTTGGGTCACTGTCTATGTGCAATCTGCACGTTCTCCCCGTGTCTGCGTGGGTTTCCTCCGGGTGCTCTGGTTTCCTCCCACAGTCAAAAGATTTGCTGGTTCGGTGGATTGGCCATGCTAAATTGCCCCTTAGTGTCTCAAGATGTGCATGTTAGGGGGAATGGCGGGGTAAAAATACATGGGCTATGGGGTTGGGGCCTGGCTGGGATGCGATGGGCCGTATGGTCTCCTTCTGCACTGTAGGGTTTCTGTGAATTTGGGATAAGACATTAGATAGATGCAAATTCTGACAGTAAAGGTCTAAAACACAGACTATTCTATGAGAATTGTTGAGATAATGTTTTACCAACATTCTCTTTTGACACATATTTTAGTAAGAATGGAGTCTGCAATCCTTTGTTGAAAGCAAACTCAAATGAGTGTTTTTGAATAAGCTTTCGGAAGATAGGAACAGGAGTAGACCATTCAGCCCCTTAAACTTGCTCTTCCATTCAGCGATGTCTAATTCCATCCACCTATCTTGGCCAAGACCTCTTCACAGCCTTGGCTTGTAAAATAGTGTCAACAACATCCACCTTGGGCATTGACATGATTGTTGAATTGACTTGGAGGAATTTCACATGAATAGATTGAATTTCTTCCTGAATTCCCTCCCACCCTTTTTTCAACTTTTGGTAATCAATTGCTGTCCTTCCTTCCTTCTTTTCGACCCTCACTTTTTTTTTGAACAATACCAAAATACTGGTACAGATGCAAGACGAATACTTTACTATGACATTCTCGTATGGAAGACAGTTGAACTCCTGACATGTTTTGGAAACTATGATGACACCAAAGTCCAATTGTCTTGTTAGAGAATAAATTATTCAGCAGATGATACATTCCATGAAATATTATCCATTGGGCTTTGAAACTATCAGAATACTATGTAATACCAGAACTTGAATATTAAATTAATTCACCAATTGTTTCCCGCTTACAAGAAATGTGAACCCCCTACTAACTGGTCCAAGTCTTCATTTTTTTATAGAGTATATTCAGAGCAGATCAGAGGCTGAATCCTCTGAGATTGAGAATCCTGCGGTGAGTAACTCACCTCCTGACTCTCCAAAACCTGTCCACAGTCTGCAAGGTACAAGTCAGGAGTGTGTTGGAATTCTCTGCACTTGCCTGGATGAGTGCAGCTCCAACAACACTGATGGAACCTGACACCATCCAGGACAAAGCACCTCACTTGATTGGCACCCCATCCACAAACATTCATTCCCTTCACTGCTAACGCTCAATGTACCATCCACAAGATGCTCTGCAGGAACTCACCACGGCTCCTTAGATAGCGCCTTCCAAACCCATGACTACTACTACCTTCTAGAAGGGCAAGGACAGCAGATACCTGGGAATACCACCACCTGAAAGCTCCCCTCCAAGCCGCTCACCATTCTGACTTGGAAATATACCATCGTTCCTTCACTGTCGCTGGGTCAAAATCCTGGAACTCCCTCCCTCACAGCACTGTGGATGTACCTACACCTCGTGGACTGCAGTAGTCCAAGAAGGCAGTGAACCGCAAGGGCAATTAGGAATGGGCAATAAATCCTGACTTAGCCAATGACAACCACATCCTTTGAATGAATTTTAAGAAAGGGCTTTGGTAATTACATACATAGACAACAGAACAGTTAGAATCATGCCACTATTTATTTTAATAAAATTATTATAATTATAGCATCAAGCTATGTTTAAAAGCAAATTATCTGTACAGAAGTGCCAAGTTTTATAAAAGAAATGTCACTAATTATTTTATCCTTTATTTTGTCTGATAGTTCGATCTCTTCTCCTCATTATATTTAGTCACAGTAACACCCACTCACTACAACTCTTACTACAGCTCCCATTGTTTTCAATCAGCTTTAATATGATCTAAAGATATATCTTTCCTTTGAAGAAACATGAGAAACTTAACTGATGGAGGAGATGGTGGCGTGGTAGTAATGTCACTAGACTAGTATTCCAGAGGCCCGGCCTACTGCTCTGGGGGGCACAAGTGCACATTCCACCGCGACAGTGTTGTAATTTAAATTCAATTAATAAATCTGGAATTGAAATTATAGTCTCAGTAATGGTGACAATGAACCTATCATTGGCTTTCTAGTTCACTAATTTCCTTTGGTGGTGGGGGAGGGGAAGTCTGCCATCCTTACCCGGTCTGGCTTGCATGTGGTCAGATCCACGGCAATGGATTAACTGTCCCTTGAAATGGCCTAGCCAAGCGACTCATTTCCAGGACAATTAGGGATGGGCAACAAATGCTGGCATTGCCAGTGATGCCCATTTCCTGTGAAAGAATGAGATGCAAAACATGAAAATTGGCAAACAGGTACACCAAACAATGGGCAATGTGTTGCACGATAATTGAAATGTAGCAGTAAGAAAGTCTTGCTGCAATGATATGAAATTCTCCTGAAAGACTATGTACTGCACAGGTCTCCTTATCTCAGGAAAGATACAGTTGTCTAAGAGGGGACATTCCCAAAGGTTCATTGGACTGAGATGAGATGACTGTCCTTTGAGGAGAGATTGAGCAGACTGAGCCTATATTCTTTGGTGTTTAGCAGGATTAGAGGCAATCGCATTGCAACTTATAAAACGCTTAACCTGCTTGTCAGGATGGATGCTGAGAGGCTGTTCCCCTCTGAGTCTGGAACTGAGGGACATATTCTTAGGATAAGGGGTCGGCCATTTCGGACTGAGGTGAGACTTCGTTTTCATTCAGAACATTGTGAATTTTCGGGATTCTCTACCCCCCAGAACACTGTGGGTGCTCAGTCGATGAGTAGATTCAAGTCTAAGAGCGATGGGTTTGTGAGCACCAATGAAATTAGGGAATGTGGGGTTAGGGCAGCAAAGTGGAACTTGATAAAAGCAAATTACTGCGGATGCTGGAATCTGAAACCAAAAGAGAAAATGCTGGAAAATCTCAGCAGGTCTGGCAGCATCTGTAAGGAGAGAAAAGAGCTGACGTTTCGAGTCCAGATGACAGATGGCTTTGACAAAGGGTCATCTGGACTCGAAACGTCACCTCTTTTCTCTCCTTACAGATACTGCCAGACCTGCTGAGATTTTCCAGCATTCTTGCTCAAAGTGGAAGTTGAGTTGTCTCAGTGAATAGCAGAGGAGCCTCAACTTATTCCTGCTCCTATTTCTTATGTTCCCATCTAATAATATAACAAAAAGTTGCATTTATATAGTGCCTTTCATTACTGCTGGACGTTCCTAAGCACCTTACAGTCACTGGAGTCACTGTTGTAATCCATGAAATGTAGGAATCTAATTCCCACCAAGTAGAGCCCAGTTATTATTCTCATCCTTGTTGACCAATATTAATTTGTCATCCCACAGTGTGTGAAATTGAGAACTTGCCTTCAAACTCCTCCATTGTTTCCATTCAAAGTTTTCATTAACACCACTGTGTCAGCCTGTGAGCCAGTGGAGACTGGGCAGGGCTTGTGGCAGGATTCACAATAAACAGTCGATTGTACAGCACACAGGGGAGGCGATGGCCTCATGGTATTATCACTAGACTATTAATCCAGAAACTCAGCTAATATTCTGAGGACCCGGGTTCGAATCCCGCCACGGCAGGTGGTGGAATTAGAATTCAATAAAAAAATCTGGAATTAAGAATCTACTGATGACCATGAAACCATTGTCGATTGTCGGAAAAACCCATCTGGTTCACTAATGTTCTTTAGGGAAGGAAATCTGACGTCCTTACCCGGTCTGGCCTACATGTGTCTCCAGAGCCATAGCAATGTGGTTGAATCTCAACTGCCCTCCAAGGGCAACTAGGGATAGGCAATAAATGCTGGCCAGCTAGCGATGCCCATGTCCCATCAATTTTTAAAAAGTATCGCTGTAATGTCCTCCAGCCTGACAACCTTCCAAGATCCCTGTGACCGTCCAATTCTGACCTCTTGTGCATCCCCTATTATAATCACTCCTCCATTGGTAGTTTTGCCTTCAGCCAGCAGGGCCACGCGTTTTGAAATTCCCTTCTTAAATGTCTCCATCGTGCTACCTCTCACGTGCTGGTGCAGACTCGATGGGCTGAAGGGCCTCTTCTACCCTAAAGGATTCTATGATTCTATACTGTAAAAGTCTGTGTATCTACAACCAGGGGGCATGGCCTCAAAATAAGGGGGAGCAGATTTAGGACTGAGTTGAGGAGGAACTTCTTCACCCAAAAGGTTGTGGATCTGTGGAATTCCCTGCCCAATGAAGCAGTTGAGGCTACCTCATTGAATTTTAAGGCAAGGATAGATAAATTTTTGAACAGTAAAGGAATTAAGTGTTTTGGTGAGCGGGTGGGTAAGTGGAGCTGAGTCCATGAAAAGATCAGCCATGATCTTATTGAATGGCGGAGCAGGCTCGAGGGGCCAGATGGCCTATGATATGTTCTTATGATTCTTTATCAGTAATTGGATAGGAAAATCAAGGGGACTCTTGTCTGATCTAATGTAATAAAAAAAAGCTTTCTGGAAGTGTGAAGTTGACATTAATTTCATTAAAATTTATCAGCTTATTTATGAATCAGGCTGGGCTGGAATGGGGAGGCGGATCATCCGTTATCTGTGTGTAACTTTCTTTCAGATCAAGTCAAATTATCAAAAATAGAATTGATCTGCTCTGAGCTCCATGGTATTGTTGAACAGTTTACGTTGATAATTTGAGAAAGGTTTAAGTAATGTTTAAGTAAAGTTACTTGATGTTTAAGTAAACCATGTAACAAAAACTGATGACTGCATGATTTCTGCTGCCAGGATAAAAATTGTAGCTTTGCAGCAAAGTATTTCTTTTCAATGGCAATAATTGCTGTTTGACCCCAACCAAAAGCACTGGGATTTCCTGTAAGGCACTGACAAACGTGCAACTTTGCACTAAGGCTTACCCTTGCAGACTTGTTTCTCGAATGCTGAGCTGGGGACTGGCTCCGTGCTAATAATACCACCAACAAAAGCCAAAGTTTAATTACTAGGATGAACATTTGACCCTGCCCTGTTTACATTGGTGTGAGATATGGATTTTTACAGCAACAAACCAGTGACGCCCTGATTAGTGCTGACTTTGGTGCCATAACTGGCGAACGCGTTAAATTTAGAAAATTGAATTGCTATCTGAACCTGGACTTACTGGCATTATTTAACCAGGAGGGCATGACTGAGTATTACAATGAGCTTTTAAATTTTATAATGTAAGAAAAGGATCCATTTACTAACAATCAGAGTTCCCTCAGGAATTGTGAAATATCAATTGAGGAAATTTAGCTAATTTTAGTTGTAGTAAATCTCATTGACTGGTAAAATGAGATTCTTTACATCCTGCCCCTATTTATGGAACCCAACATCCTGTGGGCTTTATCATTGCATTTTCACTTTCACAGAATCTTGTATTTGAACTCCTAGATTTCTGACTTCTCATCATCCTTTGGTAGTTTTCCAAGATATGTTCCCTCACACCTAACTGGAAAGGCAAGTTAAAGTGAACCTAGCACAGACTTCTGGTGTCCAATCCCTCTCCAATTTAAACAACCCCAGTTTGCCCTTTGTTTGCTTCCTGTGTGTCAGTCAACCTTCTACTCATTCTGCTGCACCTCCTATTCTTTATACCTGGGCCTTTCTAACCAGCCTGTTGTAAGACATCATATCTAACATCTTCAGAAAGTCCAGATACGCAAGATCTGCTTCCCTGTGGCCCATTGTCACATGCTCAGAAGTCATCCCTTCCTCTCTGGCCTCTCACTGATACCCCTGTTCTTAAACAAAGTTTGAAGTTAAAGTTTATTAGTGTCACAAGTTGGCTTACATTAACACTGCAATGAAGTTACTGTGAAAATCCCCTAGTCGTCACACTCCGGTGCCGGTTCAAGCACACTGAGGGAGAATTTAGCATGGCCAATGCACCTAACCAGCACATCTTTCGGACTGTGGGAGGAAACCGGAGCACCTGGAGGAAACCCATGCAGACTTGGGGAAAATATGTAGACTCCGCACAGACAGTCACGCAAGACCGGAAATCAAACCTGGGTCCCTGACGCTGAGAGGCAGCAGTGCTAACCACTGTGCCACGCTGCCGCCCTGACACGAACATGATTCCACTAATAGTATCAATATCAGGAACCGAGCATCTCCTTTCTCTCGAACAGAGAAGACTGAGGGGTGACAGAAGTCTTGAAAATTCTAGAAGGTTTTGCTAGGGTAGATATAGAAAAACTATTTCCACTTGTGGGGGGAGACTAAAACTTGGGTCCATAGAAATAAGATAGACATGAATAAATCAAATAGGTAACTCAGGAGAAACTACTTTATGCAATGAGTAGTGAGAACGGGGGACTCAGTACCACAGGGAGTGGGTGATGTGAATGATGCATTTAAGGAATAGTTGAATAAATACATGAGGAAGAAGGGAATGCTGAGAGGATTCACTGAAGTGGATGCAAGAACACACATGCGGAGCATAAAACCAGCATACCCCAGTTGGGCTGAATGGCCTCTTTCTGTGCTATAACACACACGGGCAGGGATCCTCTGGCCGTTCATGCCCCGCTGCAAGGAAGGACGGAGAAGTTCACGCTCAGCCAAATCTCCGTTCACTGCAGCGGGACCAGAAAATCCCGCTGGCGTGAGCGGCCGGAGGATTCCCCCCGTGATGTTTTGTTTCAGTTGGTAAATAATTAAATGTTTGAAAATTCATTGCACTTCTAAATCAATGATGTTCAGTGCTGCTTCTCACTTGTTTTTGTATTTGTTGATGTGATCTTGGAGATCTGACGTTATTGGCCCCAGTATGACTTTTACTAACCCGCTTTACCTAACACCAATTATACTAATGAGCATTGGGACTGGCTTGTATCATAAATCGAAGTGCAGACGATTTGTTCTGCTCTATGAATCTGCTGATGGTGGCTGGTTGTAATATTGCCGCTTTAATGGTTAGCATTTTATTAGAGGAACTAATTACGTGAAGAATTTCTGTCTGCGGTATTTTCAAGTTTTTCTAATGATGCATTAAATTTGGTATAATTTAAAATACAACTTTGTTGTATCAGTGCATAATTAATATAAAAGACATGTTTATTTTTAATGCAGTATATTTGTTTACACACTTAGCTATTCATCCACATTATAAAGATTCTGTCTCCTCCCATCTCATACATACACAATGTTAGTACAATGATATCATCAATTTGATTTATTATTGTCACATGTATTAGTATACAATGAAAAGTATTGTTTCTTGCGTGCTATACAGACAAAGCATACCATTCATAGAGAAGGAAAGGAGATAGCGCAGAATCTATTGTTACACTCATAGCTAGGTTGTAGAGAAAGATCAACTTAGTGCGAAGTAGGACCATTCAAAAGTCTAATGGCAGCAGGGAAGAAGCTGTTCTTGAGTCGGTTGGTACATAATCTCAGACTTTTGTATCTTTTTCCCGACGGAAGAAGGTGGAAGAGAGAATGTCCGGGGTGCGTGGGGTCCTTGATTATGGTGGCTGCTTTACCGAGGCAGCGGGAAGTGTAGACAGAGTCAATGGATGGGAGGCTGGTTTGCGTGATGGATTGGGCTACATTTATGACTTTTTGTAGTTCCTTGCAGTCTTGGGCAGTTCAGGAGCCATCCAAGCTGTGATACAACCAGAAAGAATGCTTTCTATTGTGCATCTGTAAAAGTTGGTGAGAGTCGTGGCTGACATGCCAAATTTCCTTAGTCTTCTGAGAAAGTAGAGGTGTTGGTGGGCTTTTTTAACTATCGTGTCAGCATGGGGGGGACCAGGGCAGGTTGTTCGTGATCTGGACATGTAAAAACCTGAAGCTCTCGACCATTTCTACTTCGTCCCTATTGATGTAGACAGGGGCATGTTCTCCACTACACTTCCTGAAATCGATGACTATCCTCATTTTCTCAGACAGAGTCTCAGGATCAGGGATGAATTGTTTTCACTGTGGTCCGATGGGTTCTGAGATAGCTGATAAATCCAGTGTGTGATCTGCAGCCTCTGCCACATGTGGGCAAGTGATGCTTGAAGGGGCAGGTGGATGAGTGGTCGGGAGATTTGTGCATTGTCTCTGCCACCTTGGCTTCTCCTCTGCACGATCCCCACAAAATTTCGAGATGTGTTCGGCGCCTTCCTGAATGAACCTTCTCCATTTTGGTTGGTCACAAGCCAGAGACTCCCATGAGTCTGTAGGTGTGTTTGATCATTTCGAGGATGCTTTGAGAACATCCCAAAAGTGTTTCCACTGTCCTCCTGGGAGTTTCCTGCCACAGCCAAGTTCCGAGTGGCGCAGTTGCTTTGGGATGAAGGCAAAATACTGCGGATGCTGAAATCTGAAACAAAAAGAGAAAATGCTGGAAAATCTCAGCAGGGCTGACTGTGGAGAGAGAATAGAGCCAACGTTTCGAGTGTGGATGACCCTTGGTCAGAGCTTTGGGAGTTTGATGTCAGGCATTGGAGCAAACGATATGTCCCGCCCAGTGGAGCTGATTTTGAGTGATTAGCGCCTGGAGGCTGGGCATATTGGCTTGGAAGAGGACACTGCTGTTGGACTGCCTTTCTTGCCACTGAATTTGGAGGATTTTGTGAAGGCATCACTGTTGGTACTTCTTTGGTGCTTTGAGGTGCCTGCTGTCAGTTGTCCAAGTCTCCAAAGCACACAGGAGTACTGGAATCACTGCTACCGAGTAAAACCATGGCCTTAATCTCAGTTTGAGCTCCTGATCCTCAAATACTCTTTTCCTCAATTGGTCAAAGACTGAACTGGCACATTGGGGACAATGATTCAGTTCCAGTTGCCTCAGCCAAGCAGCAGTATACAGGTGGAATATGTACATAACGTGACAGCAGAATTGAGACGTTGAAGGCCATCACTGTGGATATTCTAATCCTTCCAATTGTAGGAACAGCTCTCCCAACCATGTATTTCAAGAGCTGGGGGAGATGATTGGAAATATGGGCAAAGTCTTATGTTTTGAGAGAAGGTAGAGAGATTGAAAGGTAGGGGGAGCTTGGGAAATGACACCTCAGTGTAAGGACAAGAAGTCTGGAGACCTCTGCTGAAGTGAGATGGAACAAGGTGGAGGGGGGCAAAGGAAGAGGAGATAATCGGAAAAGAGGGCGTTCTCTAAGACAGAGCGCTAGAGGGGGTTGCAGAGGTTCAGAGGCATGAGGCTGTGGAGGAACATGTCGAAGAATCAAGTTGAGGACAAAGATTTTGAATGAGATCGACTGGGGATACATGCCAGCGGAACTTGACGAGCCTCACCACCTCTCTGCTTCTTTCTCTTCCTCCTTAAGACATTCCGTAAAGCCTACCTCTTTTGACCAAGCTTTTGGTCACTTGTTCGAAGTTCTATGTGACTCAGTACCAAACTTTGCTCCTGTGAAACACCTTTGGATTTATTTTACCATGTTAAAAGTGCTATATAAATGCAGATTGTTGTTGTTAGCTGCTGACATTGTTGTGTAACCATGATTTAGAATTGCCGGCGTTGAACTGGGGTGGGTACAGTAAGAAGTCTCACAACACCAGGTTAAAGTCCAACAGGTTTATTTGGAATCACGAGCTTTTGGAGCGCTGCTCCTTCATCAGGTGAGTGGCTATTCATCTGATGAAGGAGCAGTGCTCCGAAGCTCAGGATTCCAAATAAACCTGTTGAACTTTAACCTGGTGTTGTGAGACTTCTTATTGTTGTGTAAAGTGATCTTATTATTCCTCTGTTGATTGTATTTATACTTAAGATTACTTAACAACGCGCTGTTCTTAGAATTATTCCTTATGTAGAGTTAGATGACAAAACCATATCCTGCAGACCAAAATTATATTGCATTTATACTCCTGGAACAGTAAAGCACATAAGAAACACAAGAAATAGAAACAGGAGTGGGCCATTCGGCCCTTCAAACCTGTCCCACCATTCAGTACGATTATGGATGATCTATGCTGGCCTCAGCTCCTTTTCTGGGCCATTTCCCCATCGCCCTCAATTCCTCGATCGGTCAAATATTTATCCACCTCCACTTTAAATACTTCTAACGAGCCTTTGGGGCAGAGAATTCCAGAGATTCACCACTCTCTGCGAGAAGGAATTTCTACGCACCTCAGTTTTAAATGACCGGCCCCTTATCTTGTGGCTTTGTCCCCTTGTTTGAGACTCTCACACTGGTGAAAACATCTCACCATCTACCCAGGTAAACCCCCTCACGATCTTGTATGTTTGAATAAGGCTTGATTAAAAGAAAGACTTTGCTAAATTTAGTAGCTGCCCCATTGCACAACGTACACACTTTCCAGAAACATCTTTGCACTACTAACACTTGTTCAAATGCCAACCCAGATCACCTTGAAGAGAAGAGTCTCTTTGAGCCACAATGCGTTTACAATCCAGAGGTTGGACCTATATCACAAATTAATCTGCTAATCTTGCATCAGTGCAGAGCGGAAATGGCTTCACCTTGGTGTAAAAGCAATGGTGCAGGCAGTGTAGGCCCAAATTCTCCGGTCTCGCATTCCCCACTGCCAGTGAGAACGGAGAGTTAGGCACTCGGCCAAATCACCATTTACAGCAGCGGGATTGGGAAATCCCAGTTGCGGGTGGGGTCAGAGAATTCGGCCGTAATCTCAACCACAGCTGAAAGAAGGTTTTGAATTTATACACCGTCCTTCATGATGTTAGGATGTTCTGAAGCATGATGTGGAGATGCCGGCGTTGGACTGGGGTGAACACAGTAAGAGTTTTAACAACACCAGGTTAAAGTCCAACAGGTTTACTTGGTAGCAAATAATGGTATTTGCTACCAAATAAACCTGTTGGACTTTAACCTGGTGTTGTTAAAACTCTTACTGTGTTCTGAAGCATGTCACTGAAGCAGGAGTGGGCCACTCATTGCCAATGATGTACTGTTGATGTGTAGTTGTACACTGTTGTAATGTAGGAAACACAGCAACCAGTTTACAGACAGCAAGCTCCCACAAACATAAACAAAATAAATGACCAGGTAATCTATTTTAATGATGTTGGTTGAGAGATAAATATTGGCCAAGACACCCTGCTCATCTTCAAAATAATACCAAGGAATCTTCGATATCCGTCTGAGAGGGCAGACAGGGTCTTGGTGTAATGTCTCCACTGAAAGTCTACATTCATTTTACTAAGCAATCCCAACTCAAACAGCAATTGACACAACAGATAGGGGAGGCGATGGCCTAGTGGTATTATCGCTAGACTATTAATCCAGAAACTCAGCGAATGTTCTGGGGGACCCGGGTTCGAATCCCGCCATGGCAGATGGTGGAATTTGAATTCAATAAAAACAAAATCTGGAATTAAAAATCATTGTCGATTGTCATTAAAACCCATCTCGTTCACTAATGTCCCTTAGGAAAGGAAATCTGCCATCCTTATCTGGTCTGGCCTACCTGTGACACCAGAGCCACAGCAATGTGGTTGATGCTCAACTACACTCGGGCAACTATGGATGGGCAATAAATGCTGGCCAGCCAGCGACGCCCATGTCCCATAAAATGAATAAAAAGGAAAGAGAACAAAAGTGAAAAGGAAAAATGTGGGATGTAGGAAACAGGAAAATGACAGGTAGAAAGAGGAAGAAATAATGATAAACAAAGTTATGCATAATGAAGGAACTGTGGAATTGTGAACTGTGTGTGAAAGCTCTTTATAGCTCTTAAGTTACAAGTGAATTATAATGATCTTCCTTCTAATTTGGACACATTCTATGTTGCACAGTTTTCCCTATTGGGTAGTTTGTTTATACAGTGCATGTTTTGTGTAATATAGCATTGAACCTTAAAGCCTACTTTGTAAATCAAGCTTTACAAATTAGTGGTTGGAAAGGTAGAAATAACAAAGAAGCAACTTGTATTTATACAACAATTTCCATAACCCAAAGTGTTTGAAGCCAATAAATGATGGTGTATTTATGGTTGCCGTCAATTTGTGCACAGCAAGCTCCCAAAATACAGGTAAGCAATAAAGTTAGATAACCAGCCTCCCACCCACTGACTCTGTCTACACTTCCCGCTGCCTCGGAAAAGCAGCCAGCATAATTGAGGACTCCACACACCCCGGACATTCTCTTTTCCACCTTCTTCCGTCGGGAAAAAGATACCAAAGTCTGAGGTCACGTACCAACTGACTCGAGAACAACTTCTTCCCTGCTGCCGTCAGACTTTTGAATGGACCTACCTCGCATCAAGTTGATCTTTCTCTACACCCTAGCTGTGACTGTAACACCACATTCTGCACTCTCTCCTTTCCTTCTCTATGAATGGTATTCTTTGACTAGTAGGCTTTTTCCACTGAGGCTAGGGGAGAAAAAAACCAGAGGGCATGGGTTAAGGGTGAAAGGAGAAAAGTTTAAAGGGAATATTAGGGGAGGGCTTCTTCACGCAGAGAGTGGTGGGAGTGTGGAATGAGCTGCCGGATAAAGTGGTAAATGCGGGGTCACTTTTAACATTTAAGAAAAACGTGGACGGGTTCATGGATGAGAGGGGTGTGGAGGGATATGGTCCAAGTGCAGGTCAGTGGGACTAGGCAAAAAATGGTTCGGCACAGACAAGAAGGGCCAAAAGGCCTGTTTCTGAGCTGTTAATTTTCTATGGTTCTATGGTTCTATAGCGTGCAAGAAACAATACTTTTTACTGTATACTATACAGTAACGTGCAAGAAACAATACTTTTTACTGTATACTATACAGTAACGTGCAAGAAACAATACTTTTTACTGTATAATATATATGACAATAATAAATCAAGTCAAATCAAAAAAATCTATGTAGGAATTTAGGAACATAGCAAATAGGAGCTGGAGTAGAGCATTCGTTCCCTCAAGTGTGCTCTGCCATTCAATTGGGTCACGACTGATCTTGTACCTCAATGTCCATTTTCCCGCATGCTCCCCATATCCATTGAAGTCCTTACTATCCAGAAAGCTATCAATCTCTGCCTTGAACATGCTCAATGATTGAGCCTCTGATGTTCCATGGGGGAGGGAATTCTGAAGGTTCACCACTCTTTAAGTTAAGAAATTGCACCTCACCTCAATCCTCTGATAAGAACGTACAAAATAGGAGCAGGAGTGGGCCTCTCAGTCTTTGAGCCCACTTCGCCGTTTAATGAGATCATGGCTGACCTTCTACTTCAACACCATTTTCCTGCACTATCCCTGTATCCCTTAATGTTTTTTAATATGTAGAAATCTATCGATCTCTGTCTTGAACATACTCAGTAACTGAGCTTCCACAGCCCTCGGGGGGCAGAGAATTCCGAAGATCCCCCATCCTCTGAGCGAAGAAAATCTTCCTAATCTCAGTCCTAAATAATAATTCTGAGACTGTGGCCCCTGGTTCTAAACTCCTTTAGTCATGATGTGGAGATGCCGGCGTTGGACTGGGGTAAACACAGTAAGAGTTTTAACAACACCAGGTTAAAGTCCAGCAGGTTTATTTGGTAGCAAATGCCATTAGCTTTCCTAAGCTAATGGCATTTGCTACCAAATAAACCTGTTGGACTTTAACCTGGTGTTGTTAAAACTCTTACTGTCTAAACTCCTTTACCGGGAGGAAACATCCTTCCTGCATCTACCCTGTTGAACCCTGTAGGAATTCTGTATGTTTGAATGAAATCACCTCTTATTCTTCTAAACTCCCGAGAGTAACATTCTATTTAATGTTTCCCTCTATCCCCAGGAATTAATCTGTGAACCTTTGTTGCATACCCTCTCTGTCAAGTATATTTTTCCTCGGGTAAGGAGACCAGAATTGCACACAAGACTCCAAGTGCGGATTTATCAAGACTGTATATAATTACAATAAGACATCTTTAATCCTTTACGAAAATCCTGTTATTATAAGAGACCAACATACCATTTGCCTTCTTAATTGCTTACTGTACATGCACGTTAGCTTTCAGTGACTCATGAACAAAGACCCAAGTTCCATTGATATTCTACATTTCCCAGCCTCTCATTATTTAAAAAATACTGTGTATTTCTGTTTTTCTTCCCAAAGTGAATATCTCACATTTACCCACATTTTATTCCATCTGTCAATTTTTAGCCCACTCACTTAGCCTCTTCAAATATCCTTGAAGTATCTTTGCATTCTCCTGACAATTCACACTTCCACTTAGTTTTGTGTCATCTGCAAACTTGTAGATATTACATTTAATACCCTCATCCAAATCATTGATATAGATTGTTAATAGCTGAGGCTTCACGTATTGATCCTTGAGGTAGCTCACTAGTCAGCTTGAAAATGACCCATTTATTCCTACTCTCTGCATTCCGTACATTAGCCAGTTCTCAGTCAAAGTCTGCCTCCAATTCTATGTGCTCTAGTTTTGTTACCAGCCTCTTACATGGGACCTTATCAAAAGCTTTTTGAAAATCTAAATGTACCACATCCACTGGTTTCCCCCATATTTATTCTGCGAGTTTACATCCTCAAGAAACTCCAACGGATTTGTTAAAGATGATTTTCCTTTCATAAACCCATAATGACTCTGCCCAATTCTACCATTATTAAGTGTCCTGTTGTCACATCCTTTATTACAGATTCTAATTCTAATACAGATTATTCTGAGATGACATCCCCTGGTTGTAGACTTTCTCTGGCTGTTCATGTCAGTGGAATTCTCTGATCCCTACTGTAGGTTTCCTGGTGGCATTGGGGTGGCCTCAATGGGACATCCCATTGACAGCGGTGGGACAAGAAGATCCTGCCGCCAGCAAACGGCATGGTGCTTCCCACCCCTGAGAAAAACGCTGAGGGGAGACCAAAGAATCTCGCCCCACATCTCATTCGTCTAGACTGTAAAGAATACAGGTCCATTCTCCTCAATCTCTCCTCATAAGTCAATCCCGCCATCCCAAGGAATCGGTCTGGTGAACATTTATCGCACTACCTCTATGGCAAGTATATCCAAAACTGTATGCAGTACTCCAGGTGCAATCTCACTGGGGCGCTATACTATACAATTACTGTAAGACATCTTTACTCCTGTACTCAAATTCTCTTGCAATAAAGGCCAGCATACCATTTGCTTTCCTAATTGCTTGCTGCACCTGCGAGTTGACTCATGACAAGGACATCCAGATGCCGTCAGAGATCAACACTTACCAATCTCCTCATCACTTACAAACAAGTCTGCTTTTTTGTTTTTCCTACTAAAGTGGCAACTTCACATTTTTCATGTCGTATTCCATCTGCCATGTTCTTGTCCACTTGATTATCCTGTCCAAATATTTTAAGCCCCTTTGCATCCTTCTCACAATTCACATTACCAACTAGTTCTGTGTTTTCATCAAACATGAAAATATTACATTTGGTCCTCACATCCAAATCATTGATAAAGATTGTGAACAGCTGGGGCCCAAACACTGAATCTTATGGTACGTCACCAGTCACAGCCCTCCAACCTGAGAATGACCTGTTTATTCCTACTCTGTTTTCTGTCTATTAACTAATTCTCAATCCATGCCAGTATATTACCCCCAATCTCATGGACTCTGATTTTGTGGGACATTGAGTGGGACATTAACAAAAGCCTTCTAAAGATCCAAATATTCAAAAGTCCAAATTATTTTCTAAATGTCCTAATATCATATCCATGATAATAGATTATCACATTTTCTCTACTACTAATGTCAGGCTAACAGGTCTGTAGTTCCTTGTTTTCTCTTTCTCTCCTTTCTTAAATAGTGGGGTCACATTTGCCACCTTCCAATCTACAGGAACCATTCCAGAACTTATAGAATTCACTATCTCAATAGCCACCTTTTTCAACACTCTGGGATGTAGATCATCAGGTCCAGGGGATTTATCAACTTTCAATACCATTCATTTCTCCAAGAGCACTTTTTTACTCATGCTAATTTCTTTTCAGTCCTCGTTCCGATAGTCCCTTGGGGTCTCTGGTATTTCTGGGAGGACTCTTGTGCCTTCTGCTTTGAAGACAGACTCCTGCCCAGCCGGGAATGGAAAATTTCCAAAATTCCATGACTTTTTGTGGCACAGGAAAATCCCGCCCAAAGTATTTGGTTAGTAAAATCTGTCAACTCAGTAAATTTGTCCAGTGGTGTTGGTTGAGGGATAAATTTTGACCAGGATTCCAAGGAGACCCCCCTCCCTGTCCACCTTTGTAATAACTTTGTAGGATCTTTAACATCCACCTGAGAGGGTAGACTGGACCTGAGTTTAATGTCAGAACAGAAAGACAGCACCTCTGATGGTGTAGCACTTCCCTCAGTACTGCAGTGCAAGTGTCAGCTTCAGTTTTGTGCTCAGATCTCTGGAGTGAGACTTGGGTACACGCCACCTGGACTCAGAGACTGCAGTGTCCATTGAGCCACAGGAAGCAGAATGCAAGGAAAAGCAAAAGAAACATTATCTGTAAACAGATGTTTTTGTTCCTCTACGTTCTTTTTTATTCTTTTCACGGGTCCTTGAGTGATGCTGGTTAGGCCCTCTCAACTGTCCTCCAAGGGCAACTAGGGATGGGCAATAAATGCTGGTCAGCCAGCAACGCCCATGTCCCGTGAATGAATTAAAAAATTATTAGGGATGGGCAATAAAGATGCTGGTCTAACCAGCGACGTCCAACGTCCCGTGAAAAGAATAAAAGAAAACTTGGAGGAACAAAAACATCGTAGGCAAATTCAAAAATTTGGAGGCCGCAGATTTTTTTCATTCATTCGTGGGACATGGGCTGGCCAGCATTTATTGCCCATCCCTAGTTTCCCTTGGAGGGCACTTGAGATTCAACCACATTGCCATGGCTCTGAAGTCACATGTAGGCCAGACCGGGTAAGGACGGCAGATTTCCTTCCTTAAAGGACATTAGTGAACCAGATGGGTTTTTCCGACAATCGACAATAGTTTCATGGTCATCAGTAGATTCTTACTTCCAAATTTTTTCTTGTTGAATTCAAATTCCACCATCTGTTGTGGTGGGATTCGAACCCGGGTCCCCAGAACATTAGCTGAGTTTCTGGATTAATAGTCTAGCGATAATACCACGAGGCCAGTGCCTCCCCAAATTGCCCTTGAGAAGGTGGTGGTGAGCTGCCTTCCTGAACCTCAGCAGTCCTTGCAACAGTAATTGATGAAAAGGGTCAAAAACAACACAGACAGACACCTGGCAATATTTTCAAGATATTTTGAAGTATTCTTGGTGGTGGGGGGTGGTAATATGATAGGTCTGGTTTGATTAATAACAGAAGACTAGATGAGCTATGAATAAGAAGAAGTTTTAATGACGTATAATCAATTTTTAAAAGAGATACAGCAAGAACGGACTACATAATATGGCTGCTTATAATTAAATCGAATAATTGCTGCCATGAATATTTAATTTGCATCCTACTGGCTGTCATTTGCCAGAATCTGTATTTTAACACAGACTACATGTGTGTGATGATTTGTGGATTTTATGCACACACAGTCCTTTTAGTTCACTAATTAATTTTGTTGCTTTGCTAGTCAACCGTTTCAGTTCCCCAAGCCTGCAGTTAGCAGCGAAAACAATTAAAGAATTGGTGTCACAAATGTGAAAAAAGCAGGAAAAGGAAATAATTCATTCACCACAACAGGACATGATGCAGCAGAGGATAACCTGCCTTCAAAGATTTCACTTGAATGGTTATAAAAGCTGCTAAGTAGCTGACTTCAAAGGACTGCATTGCTTCCAAGTTCAGCAGCTTTCCTGCTATTCTTGTTAGCTGGGCTCATGGTTGCTATAAGTAACCCATATCCTGGCCCCCGTGGTCTCAGGTGGTTGGGCTTTTGTTATTGCAGCTCACTCTGCACCAGAAACAGTCGTCACTATTTCCAGTCAAATTGTCCAACTTGCTTGAGTTATCGGTGGTGCCACTATACCCAGTCGGATAATTGCCACTGTTTCAACGCTGGAGGGAAATAACAGTGATTTGTTGTTGCGCTAGCTTTGGTCTGGTATCTCCTGTGTGGATTCATCTTAACCTGATCCACAGTTTAATTTGTTCTCCAACTTGTGTAAGTGAGCAACACGCATTGGGCGACATAGTGGCACAGTGGTTAGCACTGCTGCCTCACAGCGCCAGGAACACCGGTTCGATTCCCGGCTTGGCTCACTGTCTGCGTGGAGTTTGCACATTCTCCCCATGTCAACGTGGGTTTTCTCCTGGTACCCCGGTTTCCTCCCACAGTCCAAAGATGTATTGGTTAGGTGCATTGGCCATGCTAACAAAGATGTATTGGTTAGGTGCATTGGCCATGCTAACAAAGATGTATTGGTTAGGTGCATTGGCCATGCTAACAAAGATGTATTGGTTAGGTGCATTGGCCATGCTAACAAAGATGTGTTGGTTAGGTGGACTGGCCATACAAAATTTCCCCTTCGTGTCAGGGGGGGATGAGCTAGGATAAATACATGGGGTTATGGGGATAGCGGCTGGGTGGGATTGTAGTCGGTGCAGACTCGATGGGCTGAATGGCCTCCTTCTACACTATAGGATTCTGTGATTCTTTACGCACGGCCAAGTGTCCATTGCCTGGATGAATCTTATTTGTCAACATCTGACAGGGAGCCAAGTGGCAGCTGTTCTGAGGGCCATTCTCGCAGCCACGTTGTAACCTGAGAGCAAAGTACTGCAGTTGATGGAAATCTGAAATAAAAACAGAAAATGCTGGGAAAACCTCAGCAGCTCAGATAGCGCCTGCACAGAGAAACAGAGTTAACAGGGTGACCTTATGGACTCGCCGTTACCAATAGGGTTTCCCAGGAAACCCGCGGCTGAGGGGTGCCTTAGACAGGACCACAAGATCCCGCTGGCTAAAGTTTATTTCTTAGTGTCATAAGTAGACTTACATTAACACTGCAATGAAGTTACTGGGAAAATCCCCGAGTCGCCACACTCCGGCACCTGTTCAGGTACACTGAGGGAGAATTTAGCACGGTCAATGCACCTAATCGGAATGTCTTTCGGACTGAGAGAGGAAACCGCGAGCACCCGGAGGAAACCCACGAAGACACAGGGAGAACGTGCAGACTCTGCACAAACAGTGACCCAAGCCAGGAATCGAACCCGGGTCCCTGGTGCTGTGAGGCAGCAGTGCTAACCACTGTGCTACCGTGTTGCCCGTGGCGTAAACGTCAGCAGGATTTCGGCGAACATTTCAGGTTGAGATGACCCAACGCCAGAACCCACTACAACCAGCATCATTGCGGACACACTTAAGAAATCAAGCACACTCCAAGTTAGCAACATGATCGTGTACAGCCTCAGGAGAAGCAGTATGTTAATAGGGACTAGAATTTATAGAGCACTTTTAATATATTAAGACATTTCATAAGAAAATAGGAAATAGGAGCAGGTGCATCTTGGGAGCATTGTCAAACAAAATCTCTCACTGCATAGAATCCCTACAGTGCAGAAGGAGACCATTCGGCCCGTCAAATCTGCACCACATTGTTCATACTGAACCACATAAAGACATATTGGGGTAGGTTTTAATGTGTGCCTTAAAGGAGGAGAGAGAGGCAGTGAGGTTTAGAGAGGGAATTCTGGAGCTTTAGGGCTCTGACAGTTCAAGGCACGACCACCAATGGCAGAGCAATGGAAGCCGGGGGTGTCCGAGAGGCCAGAATTGGAAGAGCCCTCCAAATGGGGAGGGATGGTTGGAGGTTCACAGTTAGGTACCTCCTCCCTCTCCTTCCCACCCCACCTCCCCAGCCATAAGCAGTTCAGTGCTAATAAGGGGAAAACTCTTCTACAACCCTCTTAGACAATTGAAGCCAGTCCAGGAGATTACACAGACCGAGTGCTAGCTCTAAAAGAATTTAGCCTCTGTATGAGATAACTGGCTCAGTGAGATATTGGGCCAGCTCCTTAAAGACAACGCAGAGAGTCGGTATCCTCCAAACTAGCCAACAGTATATTTCAGAGGCTCAGTGTTCTCAGGGAACACATAAAGTTAGCACAAAAACCAGCGATCAAGGCCAAGAACCTTGCTGGTCTGAAGGATTCTGCCTATCACTGCATAAACCGACTGTGTCACAGAAGGAGCTCAATCTGGTGTAGGTATGATGGACCTCACTCTGCCTTATCATTCTGCAGAGTTTCTTTCTCAATAAGCACTACAAAGAACAGTACGGCACAGGAACAGGCCCTTTGGCCTTCCAAACCTGCTCCGATCACGACCAACCACTTATGTCCCTCTGTTCCCCGTTTGTTCATATGTCTATGAAGGTAAGTCTTAAATGTTGCTAACGTAACTGCCTCAACTTGGCAGTGCATTCCAGGCCCCCATCACCTACTGTGTAAAAAAACTTCCACTGCACATCTCCACTGAACCTTTTCCCCCTTACCTTGAATTTGTGCCCCCTTGTAATTGTCATTTCTGCCCTGGGGACAAAGCTTCCAACTGTTCACCCTATCTATACCCCTCATAATTTTATAAACTTCTATCAGGTCGCCCCTCAGCCTCCGACTTTCCAGGGAGAACAATTTCAACCTCTCCTCATAGTTAATACCCTCCATACCAGGCAACGTCCTGGTAAACCTTTTCTGCACTCTCTCCAAAGCCTCCACGTCCTTCTGGTACTGTGGTGAGCAGGATTGGACACAGTATTCCAAATGTGGCCTAACCAATGTTTTATATAACTAACATAAACACTACTCCTTTGTGGCAGAATAATGGATTGGAATGCCAAACATTCGTAATTCCAGTCTCATGTATTAATAATATTTTCAGCTGTTCAGGGAGTCTTGAGAACCTGGTTGAGATCACACTTGAAGATTCCAGTAATGTGTGGGCGAGTTGAGGCCAGATGTCCAGCGTTCTGAGGTGGCTCGAGCAGTATTGCACACAGATGCCGTTTACATCCAAAGGATGTTTTTGATTTCTTCTGGCGAGCCATTTAAAATGCTGTTTTTCATTTGACTTGCATGATTTTCATCTGCTGTTAATATTTTTCCATGGAAATTCCATGACCTCAGTGCCATGTACTTTCCCTTCCTGGATTAGGGACACACTGGCTAATTACTGCTTGGGAACTAAGTGCTGGGAGCTATCCGGGAAAGATTGTTTGCAGATACCTATTAGGTACTATGGGATTGTCACAGCAAGTGCATATGAGATTTAAAGGTCACCCATTCAAACAGAGAGGTGCACGGGCACTTCCATTGAGGTTTCTGTTGGCTGTGAATATTGTCATTTGTTCGGATGTGAAAGTAACATTTATACTGGCAAATTGCTTTTGTCATGTAATTACCTGTCTTGGCTACCTGTGAGCAGCATGTATTTTAACCACACCTGCAAGTATTGTTGCCTACAAAAGCAGACACAAACAAGTTGTCTTAGTTGTGTCTCTCACTGAAATAAATCCGAAGACTTGTAACTTATAGTTACCCAGCAATTATAACTAAACAAGGATTGCTCTTTAAAATGAAAAGGGTTGGAGTTGATGTACTTTCTTATTTTTATTCAATGTTGTGGTTTTAAAAGTACAACTTGAATTTTAATTTTTTTTATTTATTGTCACAAGTAGGCTTACTTGTAACACTGCAGTGAAGTTACTGTGAAAATCCCCTAGTCGCCACACTCCGGTGTCTGTTCGGGATACACTGAGGGAGAATTTAGCATGGCCAATTCACCTAACCAGCACATCTTTCGGACTGTGGAAGGAAACCGGAGCACCCGGAGGAAACCCACGCAGACACGGGGAGAACGTGCAAGTTCTGCACAGACAGTGACCCAAGCCGGGAATTGAACCCGGGTCCCTGACGCTGTGAGGCAGCAATACTAACCACCGTGCCATGGTGCCATTTCCTTGAATCTCAATATGGTGGCCACACACACTTCGAGCAACTTAGAGGTTGTTTGTTCAGGCACCATCAAGGCCAATTGTGAAACTGAATTTTAATAGTTCAGATCCAGCATATGAATGATTGGCCAAATGGACTCCTGTGCTGTGTCATTCGGTGCGATGTCGTACTATGATTGTGAATGACACACAAATCCAATGCCCTTGCTCAGTTATAAACAAAACAAAGAAAAAGTATGATAGCATAGTTGGTGTACCTCTGGACAATCCAGAACCTGGGCAAAGGATCCAGAAACATGAGTTCAAATCCCACCATCAAACCTGGGGAATTTATATTTAATTAATAAAATCTGGGATCAAAAGCTAAAATCAGTAATAGTGATCGTGGCACAATTGGATTGTTGTAAAATCACATCTGGTTCACTCATCTCCTTTTGAGGAAGCAATCTACCAACCTTATGTGTTCTGGCCTAGGATTCTGAAAAAATATTAGTCAAAGCAGAAATGGTGGGGGTAAAGGATGGGGGTGAAGATTGATAAGTAGGATCTATTGGCTGTACTTAGAGTAGATGTGTCACCTGATCTAGATGGCTGCCATCCTAGATTGGAAAAGGAAGCGGGAGATGGAGATATCAGAAGGACTTGCCGTAATCTTCAAATCTTCCCGAGATACGGGGAAGGTTCCAGAGATTGGAGAGTGGCAGGAGTGACATCCTTATTCAAGAAAGGGACATTCCTAGTCATTATGAGCTGGTCAGTTTGACGTCAGTATTGGTAAGGTTTTAGAAACAGAAACCTGGGGAAAAGAAACAACAGGCACATTTTAAAAATTCTTTCATGGGATGTGGGTGTCACTGGCAAGGCAGCATTTGTTGCCCATTCCTATTGAACTGAGTGACTTGCTCGGCCATTTCAGAGAGCAGTTAAGAGTTGATGGCATTGCTGTGGGTCTGGAGTCACATGTAGGCCAGGCCAGATAAGGGCGGCAGATTTCCTTCCCTAAAGGATGTTGATGAGCCAGCTGGGTTTTTATGACAATCGATAATATTTCATGAGATTAGTTTTCAATTCCTGATTCATTAATAGCATTTATATTTCACAGCTGCAATGATGGGATTTGAATCCATGATCTTGGGCCTTTGGATTATTAGTCTGGATTATTAGTTTGGATTATTACCACTACACCATCATCTGAGTTAATTAAGCAAAACCAGCATGAATAAAAGTGGATTGAGTTTGACTAATTTCATTGAATGTTTTGATGAAGTAACTGAGAACATCGATGAAGGAAAAGCAATAGATGTTGTCTATATGGATCTTGAAAAGACGTTCGGCAAAATGGCCATAAAAGGCTGGTTAACAAAATTGAGGCTCATGAGACAGGAAGGTCAACTTGGATTTAAAAAAAAAATGATTTAAGGACAGAAAGCAGTAAGCCCTGGTAGATTAAATCTTCGGGTAAGCGTTCTCCAAAGCGGCCTTCACAACACACGACAACGCAGAATCGCTGAGCAGAAACTGATAGCCAAGTTCCGCACACATGAGGACGGCCTCAACCGGGATCTTGGGTTCATGTCACACTATCTGTAACCCCCACAGCTTGCCTGGGCTTGCAAAATCTCACTAACTGTCCTGTCTGGAGACAATACACATCTCTTTAACCTGTGCTTAACCTTCTCTCCACTCACATTGTCTGTACCTGTAAAGACTTGATTACCTGTAAAGACTCGCATTCCAACCATTATCTTGTAAATTGAGTCTGTGTCTATGTATGCCCTGTTTGTGAACACAACTCTTCACTCAGGTGAGGAAGGAGCAACATTCCGAAAGCTTGTGCTACCAAATAAACCTGTTGGACTTTAACCTGGTGTTGTGAGGCTTCTTACTGTGCTTATCCCGGTCCAACGCCGGCATCTCCACATCAAGATTAAATCAAATCAGAAAATGCTGGAAACACTCAGCAGGTCTGGTGGCATCTGTGGAGAGAAAAACAAAGTCAATGGTTCAGATCGATGACCTGAGCCTGATATTCTGAAACAAATGCACTTCAATGGTGGGGTTTTGGTGAAGATGAGTGTTTGGGGTGGGTGTAGATGTAAGGAAGGACCTGACCATGTAGGTAAATCATATAGGGTGGAATAAAGGTAAAGTCGTCATAGTTCCAGATGACCATTGGCTGACTGGTGGTGATTTAACCTGAGGATCACCACACCTCAGGCAAGGGGCAAAGTTGAGAAGAAGGGGCCTTCATGAATACCCTCAGGCGGTGCAGGAATTGAACCCATGCAGTTGGCGTTGCACTGCATCACGAACCAACTGTCCAGCCAACTGAGCTAAACCAACCTCCATAGGATGAAGTATGAGTGGGAGATTTGATGGAATGTTATGAAGGCTGATAACTGAGTGTGATTTTACAGGGTTCAATGCTGGGATCTAATTTGTATGCAATGCCACATAGAAGACTTGGACTGATCAGTATGTTAGGGCCTTGTGATAAGAGATCCCTATTTTTAATAATCTAGATTGGATCATGGACTGAGAATAAACGTTAAAACCATTTACCAATGAAACGTGTTGAGTTACTATCTTTGAGACTGACTGCTGTTTCTTTGTGATTATATATTGGGACTATTGTTCAGTAATAATTACAGGTCAGACTTTACCTACAGAGGGCCCTTGGAGCTGTAAGCTAGGTAATGAAATGAAGTTTTATATTCATTTACAAAATCAAAAAGTTAAGTAACTTGCTCGTGCAATGTGAGATTATACAGTGGAAATAAAATTTGAGCGCATGCTTCACATTTCAACTACATCACTCCGGTACCTAAATATTGAACGTGGAGCAGAATTTAAAGCCTTGTACGGTACAGATACTTTGCTGGCTAAGACTGCATTGATATTATATTTTGAATTAGCTCCCTTTGGTGGTGAACCGTCACAACATTGAGTCATTTCTGCAAGGAGCGAGAAAGCAGTGAATTAGCAAATAATTCTTGACTTGCAAGGTACCTCAAGAAGAGAAAGGGGTTCTGAGTTGGGCCTGTTTTTTTAATGATTGGTGTTCACAATCCTTACCCCTTCACCTAACTGGCTTCTTAACATGGAAGCGTGAAAAAAAAATTGTTGGATGTGTCAGAGCACTTGAAAAGGATTTCCCATTTCCATTGCCTCTGGCAGTTATATCAATCCCTACACTTGGGAGGTATGATTGTAGGAGTTGAAAAAAAAGCGTTTATCTTGCTGTCTTTTGTTTCCATTTGAGTGATCCCTCTGGTTTTATAGATATGGAAAAGGACAACTCTAATGTTGACTTACCTTATAAAGAGGATTAAACTGTAACCTTTAGCAGCCAATTTGGAACATTGATGTGAGATCTCCTGTAATTTGCCAAAAGTCCAATAAGATTAAAATATTTCCACCAACTGAATAATCTCTTGTATATCAAACAATTTCATGACGTGCATCTTGATTTTTTCTCCCTAAGGATGATTTGTAATCATCCAAAACCAACACATTTTTAAATTTCAGTTGATATTAAAGTATTTCATATTTGGACCTCAGCCTTTTTGTCTTTTTTCTTTGATAAGATGTAGATGTTGCTGGCAAGGCCAGCATTTCCTGTCTATTCCTAATTACTCTTGAACTGAGTGTCTCACTAGGCCATTTCAGAGGGCATTTTAAGAATTAACCATATCACCGTGGATCTGGTGTCACATGTCGGCCAGGCCGGGTAAGGACGGCAGATTTCCTTCCCTAAAGGACATGAGTGAACCGCATGGGTGTTTATGACAATTGATGACAATTGTTAGTGTCAACATGTGACACCAGATCCAGTAATGGATAGCCTCACCATTACTGAGACTATCTTTTCAGTGACAGAATTTTTGTTAAATGAACTGAATTTAAACTTCACCAGCTGCTGTGGTGGGATTTAAATTCCAGACCATTAATTTGGGCCCCTAGATTATTAATCCAGTGTCGTTACCACAATGCCCCCGCAGTACCAGAGTGACTCATCAAGGTTCTGCTATCTGGTACCTCACTGCTTTACTTCTTAAGATTTTGATATCAGATACACATTGCATAGTTGGAGCCACCATCAGTTTCTCAAACATTTCATTCAGTGCTGACAGTGTTTGAAGAATTCAGCTCATAAAAATTGTTGTCTGTTGAATCCCTTTTCCTTTTTCAACTCATTAAATGTCCGATCCCCGTCATTATTTTATTGAGGACTTAAATCTGTTCTTTGAATTTGGACTAATGTTTACTATAGTTAATACCAGAAACTTTTAAAAATTATTTTAAAAGCTTTTAAATACTTTTTTGTGTTTGACACATCATCTTCAGTTGGATGGGGAAGGTTGGGCATGTTCTTGATGAGGGAGAGAGCACACAATGTGGTAATAGGAACAGAAGTAGGCCATTCGGCCCCTTGAGCCTGCTCTTTCATTCAGTAAGAACATGGCTGATCTGTTTGTGTTTCAAATTCCACATTACCATCTAGCCACGAATACCTTTTGATTCCCTTGTTTATCAAGAATCTATCTACCTCCGCCGCCTCCTGAAGCAGAGAGTTTCAGAACTGCACAATTCTCTGAGAGAAAAAAATTCTGTCCTATAAGGGTGACACCTAATTTGTAAACAGTGCCACCTAGTTCTGGACTCACTCACAAGAGAAAACATACTTTCTATGTCCACCTTGTCAAGACCATTCAGGATCTTATGTAACTCAATTCATATTCTCTTTTCTCTTTCTTTATCAGTTTCTTGGTCCTCTTTTGCTAAATTCTGAACTGCTCCCAATCCTCTGGTTTACCATTTTTTCTGGCAACCTTACAACCCACTTTCTTTGATCTAATACAATTCTGAACTATTTTGCGAGCCACGATTCATTCACCTTTCCTGTGGGCTTTTGTGTCTTAGAGAAATGTATATTTGTTGAAAGACCTTGTCATGCTTCTTAAAATATTATCCCTTGCCCATTTACCATCAATCTTTTAGCATTTTTTTCCCAATCCACCATAGCCAATTTGCCCATTGTACATTCATAGCTCCCTTTGTTCGGATTTAAGACCCTAATTTCAGAATGAACTATACCACTTTCAAACTTACTGTAAAATTCTATCATGTTATGATCACTATTTCCTAAAGGCTCCTTTTAAAAAAGGTTATGAATTAGACCTTTGCAGAGGTTTTTAAAAGGCTGCATTTGCTGCCAATGTGGCGCTTGTACAGTTCTATTGTTTCTCCGGCATGTTTACTGTTTGACAGACTCACACAGCCATGAGTACCAGACTAGCAACAGAACTTAGATCTGAATCTGCGAGATTGAAATTCAGAAACTAACTTTTGCAACTTTTAATGCAAAAATAAAGTGGTTAATCTAAAGCAGCAAACTGATGAACAGAAACTCTTACATTGAATGCCACGAGAGTTTTCCGTTTTGAGTTGCATCAGCAATATTTCCTTGTCTCTTTCATGAATGGTTAATGATGGCTCTTTGACAATTATTCTATATAATTGGAAGCAGTCCGGCCATGGTGAGAGTGTAGCTTTTGTTTGATGTCCGTGCTACTTGAACATTGTTAGTGGAAATGTGCCTATTTAATCATTTTTCTGCCATTTATCAGTTGTTATAAAATATTAAAAATCTTAAGGCGTTAGGACGTGCATTTGTTTCCTGCCTATATAACCCATGTTTTGGGTAGAGCATAGGGATATCCTTGTGGACCAGTGCCCATGCGCAGATGGCCATATTGCATTGGCAGGAGACACAGGCTGGAATCTTATCACCGTTCACGCTGGCAGGATTTTCCCATCCCACTGCAGTGAACAGAGATTTGGCTGGCCGCTAAATTGTCCAACCTCACTGCAGTGGGAGCGTGATGTGAACAGCCAGTAAGATCGTGCTCCCACAGTGTTTTTGAAATTGTGAAGGGATTTAGTTGGGTAAAGGTGGAGAAGATCTTTCCATTTGCAGGTGAGTTCAAGCCTAGGGAACCCGATTTGTTAATTCAGGAGAAACTTTCTTACCCAGAGAGTGGTCAGAATGTGGAACTCGCCACCACAGGGAGAGGTTAAAATGATTAGTATAGATGCATTTAAGTGCATCTTAACTGCTGGAGGGAGAAAAATAATGTTGATGGGGAGTTGAAGTAAATCGAGTGGGAGGAAGTTTTTTTGTTCATTTGTGGGACATGGGCATAGCTGGCTGGCCAGCATTTATTGCCCATTCCAAGTTGCCCTTGAGAAGATGGCGGTGAGCTGTTGCTGCAGTCCATGTGCTGTGGGTTGATCACAATGCCGTTCGGGAGGTATTCCTAGATTTTGACCCAACGATTGCGAAGGAACGGCGATATATTTCCAAGTCAGGATGGTGAGTGGCTTGGAGGGGAACTTGCAGGTGGTGGCATTCCCATTTATCTGCTGTCCTTGTCCATCGAGATGCAAGTGGTTGTGTGTTTGGAAGGTGCTGTCTAAGAATCTTTGTACATCGTTGTCCATCTTGTTGATGGTACGCACTGCTGCTACTGTGCGTCGGTGGGGGAGGGAGTGGGTGTTTGTGGATGTGGTGCCAATCAAGCAGGCTGCTTAGTCCTGGATGGTGTCACGTTTCTTGAGCATTGTTGGAGCTGCACCCATCCAGGCAAGTGATAAAAACCCACATTTGTGTGGGGCATAAACACATTTCAACATTTCCAATACTGAATAGCTAATGGAGGTGGAGGACTACATGAAACATTTGATAATTTTGGAAATACCAGCAAATCATAGCTCCAAAATTGTAATGTTCTAAAGACTTTGTAGACATTGCTTTACTGTACATGATGTCCAATACAATTTGCACAAAATTGATAAGACACTGGTACTAGTAGATTTTTAAGGACCAAAAGGTTTAAATTAAGAGGAGTGGACTAGATGGCCTGAATTATTGCCGAGTTGGAAGGACTCCACACCTTAGCCAAAGTGATGTGTCCGGAATCTGGAGGTCCCAACCCAAAACTGCTCCCCACTATTTTCGCCGGGAGAGAGGGATGGGGGTAGGAGGTATATCACAGATCTGCAGTTCACAGAAGCAGAAGCACATTTAAAAGTATAGCTGCCTTCAGTCAGAAGCGATTTGCACCACCAAGATTTCCAAAACGTGGACTTCAGACATTTGGAGTGAAAGTCTAAACATACCCGGTGCTCTTTTGAGAATGATGGTACCCTTTTGGAGAGATCCAGGTACTCCTTTGGTGAGGTCAGGTACCTGTGGGAAATGTCCGGGTACCCCTTTGGGATTGTTAAGAAGAGATATGAATGTACATAAAAACTGGATAAGGTCTGTGGAACTGTCAAGCTGTCAAGTTTTAAAAATCTTTGCTTTAAATTCTGAAAAATAAACCAGCCTGCTGTTGGAAAGTTTGAATATGCTTGCAATTTCAGTATCTGGCTGTTGGCATAATTGTGAGGGTTATCATTATAGAATTAGTGCTGCTTGACTGTTTCTACAACCTATAGTTATCAGAGTGGGGGCTTGAAAGTTCATAGTTTTATTGACAGCTCTAAGTGTGATAAAGAGATGAGCTGTCATTGATGTGGAGCTATGAATACAAATATTTGTTTTCTAAGCGATTAAGTACTTGAAGGGATTTCAATGTATCGAATGGGTTGTTATCAACGAGAATATTTTTTAATATAGCGAAGACTGTAACAGAACTTAGAACCTGATTTTATTTCACCTTATTGTTACTGAGATCTGTCACGGTGGATACTTGGTGAGTTGTCACGGAGACGTAAGGGCAAACGGTGGTGGGGTGGGTTGGCAGTAAGTCAACTGGGGACTATAAAGTGGAGGAATAGGGTGGATAGGGCATAGGTTGGCATGGAGGGTATGCGGGGGAATGGGGTGGGTGCAAGGGTGGCATGAGTTTGCATGGGTGGGGTATGAGGATTGTGTGAGGGCAAGGGCTAAAGGGTTTATATTATAACTGGGATGAAATCCAGGACTCCTGTGGCAAGCTTTCCACACAACCCGCTTCAACACTCAGAAATACTGTGGCTGCCTTTGCGTTTTTTCTGGGGTTGGCCAGCTCGACTCCAGATTGCACCTGCCCATCAGAATGAAAATCCGGCCATTCAGGGAAGTTTTTCCCAAGTTGTGGTTGTGGAGTCGGGAAATTTCCCAACTCTGTGTACCCGACTCAGGAGCAAATATTTGATCCGATACATACGAAAATTAAGGGTCTATTTAATGGGTGGTTAGCATTGCTGCCTCACAGCACCAGGGACCTGGGTTCAATTCTGATCTCGGGTCACTGTCTATGTGGAGTTTGCACATTCTCCCCATGTCTGTTTCCTCCGGGTGCTCCGGTTTCCTCCTGCAGTCCAAAGATGTGCAGGTTAGGTGGAGTAGTCATGCGAAATGTGTGAAGATAGGGCTGGGGAGAAGGTCTGGGTAAGGTTAGGTTGATTGGCCTTGCTAAAATTGCCCTTAGTGTCCTGGGATGCGTAGGTTAGAGGGATTAGTGGGTAAATATGTAGGGATATGGGGATAGGGCCTGGGTGGGATTGTGGTCGGTGCAGACTTGATGGGCCAAATGGCCTCTTTCTGTGCTGTAGGGTTTCTAAGATTCTAAGAAGATACTCTGTCAGAGAGTCGGTGCAGACTCAATGGGCCGAATGGCCTCTTCTGCACTATAGGGATTCTATGATTCTATAATTGAGGTGTCAAAGACAGTTAAAGGATTCGACAGGGTTAATAAAAATGATTTCCTCTAGTGACAGGTGGGGAGTCCAGGGGGGGGGGGGGGGGGTAATGTCAGGAAGTGCTTCCTCACACGAAGGGGATCAAGTGTTCTGGAACCAAGACAGGTAGATGAAGTAAAGATCAAAATCAGCCATGATCAAATGGAAAGGTGACACAGACTCAAGGGGCTGAATGGCCTCCTCCTATTCCTGTGTTTTTGTGTAAAAGAATTTGGATTTTTTTCACCTGAAACGAATCTTGATGTAGTTGTGATTAATGTTATTGATGCAAACCTCATTGACTTTTCAGGAATTTGGATTATTTAAAATTGAATGCACTTCCAGAATAAGTTTATCATAAATTGATTTGAACTATTGGTGATACATTTAGGAATAAAACCGAGAGGACAATCTAAACGGCCTGTAATCTGTTATTTATTCACTTTTGGGAAAACAATTAGAAGTTTCGCATCATCAGATAAGTTCTTAATCTTGGTCAAAATTTGTCAAGACAATTAGAGGAGCATTGGTTTTAGATTTAAAATATCTGTAAATTTTGGGTTAAATTTTTTAATTCAAATGCAGCGAGCTTTTTGGAGGGACCAGTTTTTAAAAGACCTGATGATCCAAAATACATTGAGAGAGTCCCTCAAATAGGCACAGATTCATTTTGCTAAAAACATGGGATACATGCCTTAAAAATGCTCATGTTTAAATGTTTTTGAGATAAATTTGCTTATAATTTAGTACTACTTGCATCTAGGAGCCAAGAATATGTAGGCAGTCCTTTGCTTTTGTTTCTTGTTCAACACCAGACCAACCTTTTGAAGAATTTGCCATTCCATCCTCCGTTGTAAAGAAAAGAAACAAAATTAATTTTCCACACGCAGTTGGTATGTTAGTCTGTGAAGTACTGCTTGTGGATAAGAGGAAGTGTTTTCAAAGGAGTGCCTTTTCCGTATGGCTTTGCTTGATAATTCTTTCTCCGCCATCTTTCCTTCTCATTCACATGCTTCCTTGCCTGTGGCTACGTCTCTTTCTTGATATCAATTAGCACAGTGATTAATACAACAAAGCAAGCAGATTAGAGGTAATGGTCCACAATTAACATCACATTCTGCAGCAAAGGGTATGCCAAATACCCTAGCCACTGCTTTCTGTGGAATTAAAATAAGTGTTCTCCTGATTCATCTGCTGGTTAATGTGAAGTGGGTCTGCTTTATTCTGCAAAACACCATTCATCACATTGCAGATAGCTGCAACTGAGGTGCTGTAAGCGCGTATTGACTGAATGAAATGCAAGCCTTTGAATTCTGCATAATGCAGTCAAGGAAGATCACAGTATGTGGAAATGCAGAAGGAGAGAAAAAAAAAACAGATCTGAATATATTCAGACCTGTAGCTTTGTTCTAATTACAACAGCAGTGCTAAACAACTGGGCATGTCTATAAATAGAGCTGTAGATGTGCTGTCATGTGGTTTATATAGAACTCCTTAGAGTGTTGTTGGATTAAATGATGCATTGTGATTGACAGCTACCTTGAGATTTCGCTGATGGAGTTGTCAAAGCATTATGCTAACAGGCTGCTTCAGCGACTGCAGCTGTACACATCCTCACAGCTCTACCCGGCTAGCCACTGTTCCATGTACAAGCATGCGTTTTGGCATTTTTTTATGGAGGAGAAAGAGAGATTCTCATATTTACAATTACGTTACTGCCTTGGGCAGATTTTCTAATTGAGTTTAAGTTTATTTATTAGTGTCACAAGTAGGCTTTCATTAACCCTGCAATGAAGTTACTGTGAAAACCCCCGAGTCGCCACATTCCAGCGCCTGTTCAAGTACACTGAGGGAGAATTTAGCACGGCCAATATACCTAACCAGCATGTCTTTCGGATTGTGGGAGGAAACCGGAGCACCCGGAGGAAGACGTGCTGGTTAGGTGCATTGGCCGTGCTAAATTCTCCCTCAGTGTACCTGAACAGGCGCTGGAGTGTGGCGTCTAGAGGCTTTTCACAGTAACTTCACTGCAATGTTAAAGTAAGCCTACTTGTGACAATAGTAAATAAACTTTAAACTTTAAAACGTGGAAACCCAGAATTTGTCAGGGATTCTTCATCTTCCTGAAGGGTGCATTGTTGAGGCGGCCCCAGATTGCAATCAGAAGTTGAATCTTGCTGAAGCTTTTTGTCTTGCACTCATCAGGGCAAACACAAGAATGCCAAATATCAAACAATGACAACAGTTTGCATTGCGGGGGAGAGGTTTCACGTTGCTTTCTCCATGGTAACATCTTGGCCAATCAGAGTCAACTTGTCCACCAATCAGCACCCATTTTCTCCTGTGGAATAAATTGTTGTTCCCTTTGCATGTAGCAGCATAGGATTTAGGAGCAGAAGTGGACCATTCGGCCCTTTGAGCCTGATCCACAGTCAATAAGATCATGGCCTATCTGATTGTGGTCTCAACTCTACTTTCTGTCAGCTTCCCTACCCACCCCCGCCAACCCTCGATCCTTGACCCCTTTGTCTATTAAAAATCTGTATAACTCAGCCTTGAATAAATTTGAAGACCCAGCCTCCACTACCTTCTGGGGAAGAGAATTCCACACTCTAATAGCCCTCTGAAAGAAAGAAATCTCCTCATCTCTGTCTTGAAATGGATACCTCTTATTCTTAAACTATGTCCCCAAATTCTAGTTTCCTCACAAGTGGGAAAATCCTCCGGGTGATCACCCCATCAAGTCCCCTCAGGATCTATATGTTTCAATGAGATCACCTCTCATTCTTCTAAACTCCAATGAGTAAAGGTCCTACCTGTCAACCTTTCTTCATAAGGTAAGCCCTTCATCCCAGGGATGAGTCATGTGAACCTTCTCTCAACTTCTAAAACAATTATATCCTTTTTCAAATAACAAGACCAAAACTGTACACAGTACTCCAGATGTGGTCTCACCAAGGCCTTGTACAGCGGCAGTAAAACGTCCTAACTTTTATACTCCATTCTCCTTGCACAATGCCAACATTCCATTTGCCTTCCTAATCACTTGCTGTACCTGCATACTAACTTTATGTGATTTATGTACCAGGACAACGAGATCAGCCTCTGCATTCTGCAATCTTTCTCCATCTAAATCTGCCATTCTTCCTTTTGTCCTGATGAGTGCAAGATGAAAAGTTTCGGCAACATGTCTCTCTTGTCAACAACACAGTGCAATGAATTAGAAAGCACTGAACTGATGAGAAATTGTCCTTTTTAGTCTCACTCTAAAAAACCTTGAAAGAAATGTCAGCCTTGTTGAATAATGTGTAACCGGGTTTCTAATTACATCTGAACCAACTTTCTGGCCCTGAAAAACTTATTTTATATTCATAAAGTGTCATTTTGTTTTGCATTATAACTAAAAACTTCTGGGTTTTAATTCATAATATTGTTTAAAGCATGTTTATGATATTTCAGCATCTACCTTAATCCCACATGCTTGTCCCAATTATTTATTTTGCTCTGTGTAAAATAAAATTAAAAGGTTAAGATATCAGTGCATTTCACTTTCTGGTTTACTGTCTATGAGAATACATCAATATGATTGGCTGCCCTACTGATGACATAGCTGTTGCTGGATGACTGAAGATCCTGTTGACTTGACACCAGATTCAAAATTCAATTGAGAATTCAGGATATGCTTCTTTATCCACAGAGTGGTGAGAATATGGAACTTGATACCACCGGGATTGGTTGAGGCAAATAGCATAGATGCATTTAAGGGGAAACTTGATAAACACGAGAGAGAAAGGGATTGAAGGATATCCTGATGGGGTGTGATGAATCAGGTGAGGGGAGACTCAAGTGTAGCCTGAACGACAATCAGTTGGGCCGAATGGCCTGTTTCTCTTCTGTGGACTCGAATAAAACTTTATATAAATATTAGAAAAGTGGATTGTGCAGATAAATGCTTCTTATCCCTGTGGTGTTTTTTTCTCTCCTTCATCGGTTCTGTCCAGTTCATATTTCGAGTTGACGATACCACTTGCTGCTTCTTAAATAAGATGAGCTTAAGTTATATCAATCTTTGTTCCTCGCAGTCAGGAGTCTACAGCACAAAAATACCCATAATTGGCAAAAATTGGACAATCTCACTTCGGAAGACCAACTTGCATTAACAGTATGGAGAAACAGAAATGTCAAACTATAATGTCAGATTGTATGCTCTAACGATTTAAGGTGAACTGCATATTGCAGCTAACGCATAGTCTTACCTCAGGGACTTATATTGTCACTGAATGTGAAAAGAAGGGGAAAAATTAAATTTACCCAGAGTGCCTCCTAAAATGTTTGTGCTACTATGATGGAACCAAAGAAAATTCAGGCAGCGCGCCTTAATGACTATCATCCGGTGGCTTTAACATCCATCATTATGAAGTGTTTCGAAAGTTTAGTCATGGCACAAATCAATTCTAGCCTCCCAGACTACCTGGATCCACTACAGTTCGCTACCGCCGCAACAGGTCCACAACAGACACATCTCCCTGGCCCTGCACTCAACCCTAGAACACCTAGATAACAAAGCCACCTATGACAGACTCCTATTTATTGACTACAGCTCAGCCTTCAACACCAATATTCTTACGAAACTCATCTTCAAACTCCGTGGCCTGGGTCTCGGCTCCTCCCTCTGCGACTGGATCTTGAACTTCCTAACCCACAGACTGCAATCAGTAAGGGTAGGCAACAACGCCTCTTCCATGATCATCCTCAACACCAGTGCCCCACAAGGTTGTGTCCTCAGCCCCTTACTGTACTCCTTATACACCTATGACTGTGTGGCCAAATTCCCCTCCAACTCTATTTTCAAGTTTGCTGATGATACCACCGTAATGGGTTGGATCTCAAACAATGATGAGACAGAGTACAGGAAAGAAATAGAGAATCTGGTGAACTAGTGTGACAACAATAATCTCTCCCTCAATGTCAACAACCGAAGGAGATAGTCATCGACTTCAGGAAGCGTAGTGGAGGATATGCCCCTGTCTACATCAATGGAGATGAAGTGGAAAAGGTTGAGAGCTTCAAGTTTCTAGGTATCCAGATCACCAACAACCTGTCCTCGTCCCTCCACGCCGCGCTATAGTCAAGAAAGCTCACTAATGCCACTTCTTTCTCAGAGGCTAAGGAAATTTGGCATGTCTGCTACAACTCTCACTAACTTTTACAGATGCACCATAGAAAGCATTCTTCCCAGATGTATCACAACTTGGTATGGCTCCTGCTCTGACCAAAACTGCAAGAAACTACAAAGGATTGTGAATGTAGCCCTGTCCATCAGTCAAACCAGTCTCCCATCCATTGACTCTGTCTGCACTTCCTGCTGTCTCGGAAAAGCAACCAGCATAATCGAGAACCCCACGCACCCGAGACATTCTCTCTTCCACCTTCTTCCGTCGGGAAAAGAATATAAAAGTCTGAGGACAGGTACCAACCGACTCAAGAACAGCTTCTTCCCTGCTGCTGTCAGACTTTTGAATGATCCCATCTTGCATTAAGTTGATCTTTCTCTACACCCTAGCTATATCTGTAACACTACATTCTGCACAGTTTCCTTTTCTTCTCCACTATTTACTCTATAAACGGTATGCTTTGTCTGTATTGCGCGCATACTTTTCACTGTATACTAATACACGTGACAACAAATAAATCAAATTAATTGAAATGCACCATTAAATAGAAGACAAATAAATTCAATTTTTCAAACTGTGGAATTGAAAATTAGTATCAGTAATGGCAGCCCTGAAACTATCATTGATTACTTTAAAATCCATCTGGTTTACTAATGTCCTTTAGGGTAGGAAATCTGCTGTCCTTACCTAGTCTGGCCTACACGTGACTCCAGACCCACAGCAATGTGATTGACTGCTGTCAAGGGCAGCTAGGAACAAATAAAGTAAAGTAAAGTTTATTTGTTAGTCACAAGTAAGGCTTACATTAACACTGTAATGAAGTTACTGTGAAATTCTCCTTGTCACCACACTCCGGCTCCTGTTTGGGTCAATGCACCCTAACCAGCACGTCTTTCAGAATGCGGGAGGAAACTGGAGCATCCGGAGGAAACCCACACAGACACGCGGAGAACATGCAAACTCCACACAGACGGTGACCCAAGCCGGGAATTGAACCAGGGTCCCTGGTGCTGTGAGGCAGCAGTGCTAACCACTGGGCCACCGTGTCGCCTTGCCAGCAACGTTCACATTCCATTAAATAATTTTAAAAAACAAAAATGTGCTAATTGAGGTGTGTTGTGGTTATGCTGTAATCTACAGGCCTGGGATAATCATTCAGAGTTCAGGTTTTTAAAAATACATTCTTGTGATGTGAGTGTCACTGGCTGGGCCAGCATTTATTACCCATCTTTAATTGCCCTTGAGAAGGTTATGAGCCGCCTTGTTGAACCGCTGCACTCCATGTGGTGTAGGTACACCTATAGTGCTATTTGGAATGGAGTACCAGGATTTTGACCCAATGACAGTGAAGGAGCAGCAATATATTTCCAAATCAAGATGGTGAGTGGCTCTTTTGTCCATGTTTGAACTAAGGCTCTAATGAGGTGAGAAGCTGCGTGGCTCTGGTCCAACCTAAACTGAGAAGTTTATTGCTGAGGATGTGCAGCTTGAAAGCCCTGTCGACATCACCTTCCTTTACTTCACTGACCATCCATCAAGAGTAGCCAGATGGGCTGGTATTTTGCCGGGTTGGATTTGTCCTGCTTTTTGTGACACCTTTTATGGAATTACCATTGATCAGAAACTTAACTGGACCAAATATATAAATACTGTGGTTACAAGTGCAGGTCAGAGGTTGGGAATTCTCCGGTGAGTAACTCACCTCCTGACTCCCCATAGCCTGTCCTCCATCTACAAGGCACAAGTCAGGAGTGTGATGGAATACTCCTTGCCTGGATGGGTGCAGCTGCAACAACACCCAAGAAGCTTGACACCATCCAGGACAAAGCAGCCCACTTAATTGGCACCCCATCCACCACGTTTAACATTCACTCCCTCCACCACCAACGCACAGTAGCAGCAGCGTGTATCATCCATAAGATACACTGCAGCAACTCACTAAAGCTTCACCAGCACCTTCCAAACCCTTGGCCACTTCCATCTAGAAGGACAAGGGCAACATACATGGGAACACCACCACCTGCAAGTTCCCCTCCAAGCTACTCACCATCCTGACTTGGAAATGTACCACCGTTCCTTTGTAGTCACTGGGTCAAAATCCTGGAATTCCCTCCCTAACGGCATTGTGGGTCAACCCACAGGACATGGACTGCAGCGATTCAAGAAGTCAGCTCACCACCACCTTCTCAAGGGTAAATAAGGATGGACAATAAATGCTGGTCAGCCAGCGACGCCCATGTCCCATGAATGAATAAGAAAAGATGGATGAGCAAAGTCATTGTTCATGGCGTACGAAACTGGCTGAGTGACAGGAAACAGGTTAATGGACGTCTCTTTCAGGCCGGAGGAAGGTCCGTACTGGAGTTCCCCTGTTGGGACTCTTGCTTTTCCTGATTATATATTAATGACCTAGATCTTGATATACAGGGCACAGTTTCAAAATTTGTGGATGATACAAAACGTGGAAATATTATGAACTGTGCGGAGGACAGTGTAGAACTTCAAAGGGGCAAAGACAAGTTGGTGGAGTGGGTGGACAGGTGGCAGATAAAGTTCAATGCAGAGAAATGTGAAGTGATGAATATAGACGAAAGGCACACTTCTAAAGGAGGTGCAGGAGCAGAGGGACCTGGGTGTATATGTGCATGAGTCATTTGAAGTTGGTAAAACAGGTCGAGAGTGTGGTAAACAAAGTATGTGGTATTCCAGGCTTAATTTATAGGGGCATTGAGTACAAGAGCAAGGAGGTTATATTGGACTTGTATGAGACACTAGTTCAGCCGCAGCTGGAATATTGTGTCCAGTTCTGGGCACTGCACTGTAAGAAGAATGTGAAGACATTGGAGAGAGTGCAGAATGGATTCACAAGAATCGTTCCAGTCATGACGAAATTCAGATATGAAGATAGATTAGAGATGTTAGGGCTATTTATTATTCTTGGAAAAGAGAAGGTTAAGAGGAGATTTGATTGCGGTGTTCAAAATCATGAAGGGTCTGGAAAGAGCAGATAGAGAGAAACTGTTTGTGAAAGGATCGCGAACAAGAGGTGACAGGTTCAAAGTAATTGGGAAAAGAAGCAAAAGAGATATGAGAAAATAAAGTGTGGTGGATGCAGATTCAATCGAGACATTCAAAAGGGAATTCGACTGTTACCTGAAAAAGAAGAATGTGCAAGGGTTATGGGGAGAAGGCGGGAGAATGGCAGTAAATAAATTGCTGATTCGGAGAGCCAGTACAAACACAATGGGCCAAACGGGTTCCTCCTGCACTATAACAATGCTGTGATTAGGACAGGTGACCAAAGGTTTGATCAGATGGGTAGGTTTAAAGGAGGGTGTTAGATTGCAGAGCATTAGGTGTTGTCAACTTTGTTCTTCAATTATTGCGAACGTTGCTAGCGTTGTTGTCATTTGCTAAATACTGCTTCAGAAATCTTCCTGCAAATGTTAACAGCACCTGATCTGAGGTTGCTGTCACCATGAATCTAAGCTAAGAAAATCCTAGGAATTTCTTCCATTTGATGAGATGGAGAATGCATGTGGTGACAAATTGTTCATGATTGGTTCTGGGGAGGAAAAAACCCACGCAATTTCCTTTGTCATATAAAGTTCAGAGGTTACACTCTCGCTTGGGAAATATTACAGAAACATTTTGGTGCTGAGAGATGTGTGAGATTTCACAGGCTAGGATTCCCGCCATCAAATGAGACAGACAAGAAGGCAGTTTAATTTCTGGTGCTGTTAAAAATGAGTTTTGTATGATTTGTAACATTGAAGAGCTCATTGCCAAATCAGCCAAGTCTTAGGCAATATCATTTTAACACTAAAGCATTTCCATTTCCATCTGAGGCGCTCAGCATTAAATGTGGCAATAACAAATCATCTTAAAAAAGAAAGACTTGTATTTATAAGGTGCCTTTCATGATCTCAGGACACCCACAAAGTTCTTTGCAGTCAAAGAAGTGCTTTTGAAGTGTGGTTACTGTTTGCACTCACAACCTTTCACAGCAGCAATGTGGTAATATGTTTCTCAGTGATATTGGTCACAGGACAAACTTTGGACAGGGCACTGGAGGTAACTCCCCTGCCCTTCTTCACAATTGTGTTTTGAGAACTTTTACATTCACCTGAAGGGGAAGATGGGGCCTTGGTTGAATTTTTCAACAATGCAACATTCTTCGACAATGCAGCACCCTTTCAGCACTGCACTCTACTGTTAGCCTAGATTTTTGTGCTCAAGTCCCGGAGTGGGATTTGAACTCTCAGACTTCTGTCTCAGCAAAGTGTGGACAAGTGGGCCACAGCTGACTCGTCTTAGCTGACTTCAAATGCTTCAAACTTAAAACAAACACTATCTATTTATCCCTCAACCAATATGATTAACAGGTTATCATGTTGTTGTAATCTCACTGAGGTCTGTGGGAGCTTTCTGTGAATAAATTGGTTGCCGTATTTCCCATATTACATCTTAAACTATCTTATTGAGCATTTTGGGACATCCAGAGATGCTATAGAAATGCAGGCTCTTCTGACCTTATAACCCCCCCCCCAGCATTTCCTTTTGGCAACGCCCCCTACTTTCCCAAAGGGGTACAGTTTCAAAGGCACTAGCTATCCTCTTGGGTGGCACAGTGGTTGGCACTGCTGCCTCACAGCACCAAGGACCCGGGTTCAAATCCCAGCTTGGGTCACTGTGCGGAGTTTGCACATTCTCCCCGTGTCTGCGTGGGTTTCCTCCGGGTGCTCCGGTTTCCTCCCACAGTCTGAAATACATGCTGGTTAGGTGCATGGGCTATGCTAAATTCTCCCTCAGTGTACCCGAACAGGTGCCAAAGTGTGGCGACTAGAGGATTTTCACAGTAACTTCACTGCGGTGTTAATGTAAGCCTAGTTGTGACACTAATAAATAAATAAGTAATTAACATAAATTGCCAGTTGTTTGATGAGAGCTGATGTAATCTGTGACAGCAGACTATTGGACTAGCTTCATGCAGAATATATATTGGCACCACTGTGCTAGCCAGTGAATTGAACGTGGGTTGGGATTTACGCCATAATTTGAGATGGTGGTGGTGAGCTACCTCCAGGACTACAGCCCGAGTAGTCCAGGAGGTAGCTCACCACTCAAACAGGAGTAGTTTGATGGGAGATTTTAGAGAGCATATGGGCCAGACCAAGTAAGAATGGCAGATTTCCTTCCCGAAAGGAACTTAGTGAACCAGATGGGTTTTTACGACAATCAATAGTTTTGTGGTCACCATAAGTGATAATAACCTTTAAAATTCCAGATTTATTTATTTAATTGAACTTAAATTCCTGTGGTGGAATTTGAACTTACCACTCCAGATCCAGGTCTCTGGATTACGAACCCGAAACTGCAGCAACCTCCCCGAAGACCAGGATTATTTCTTCAGCAAACTACGATCAGTGGAGGACAGTAAGATAATTCAAATGATTGACATGGAACCAATCCCAATTTGCAGCAGTGTGGCATGGTTAAAGGGGACGGATGTTCTCTCCATTCTGGCTGGGAGTAGAAGCACCATTACTCAATACAGCTTTAATTAACAAGAAATTCAATTTTGTAGCAAACATCATCATCTGACAGGGATTGAAGAAAGTCTAAAGGTGAGAAACTCCAAGCGATTGCAGCTCTTTCAGTGTGAACTTCTGGATTTTTTCCCTTCGTGGGAACATGCCTTAAGTTTGTACGGAATTTGAGAATTAGGAATTTGCCAAATCAGCGGACACAGCATGCACAATAAAACTGGCACATCAGGCGTTTTGAGGGATGCCTAGATGTTAATGTGATAGTTTTGTTTGTTATGTCACTCGCCAGTTCCATTGTTGATGAACAAACCTGTGTGTGTGATACAGCGACAGATGGTACAGAGTTTAACCTGTCTCTATAACAGCCTTAGCCATAGTTGACTTCACTTTTGCATTGACACACTGGAATAGATACTTGCATTTTGGCAGGATCTCAAGGTTTAAGCTGGAAAGAGGACTTCATGCAATTCAATTTGATATTAAAAGAGTGTGCAATGTTTTAATAGCGTTATGGCTAGATAAAACTACAATAAATATTTATTCAAAATTGAGTCTGTCTGATGGATCAGGTTAATTTTTGAAGTGTAATCACAGTTGGAATGTAGGAAACACAGCAGCTAATTTACACGCAGCAAACTCCCACTACAAGCAATATGATAATTACCTATTATTCTGTTTGATGGTGATAGCGGATAGCGGAGGGATAAATATTGGCCATTGCGCTTTTTAATATTCATTCATTAGGATATTAGTGAACCAGATGGGTTTTTAACGACAATGGTTTCATGGTCACCATTAGACTTTTAATTCCAAATTTTTATTAAATTCAAATTTCACCACCTGCTGTGGTGGGATTTGAACCCAGGTCCACAGAGCATTACCTTGGGTCCCTGGATTACTAGTCCAGTGACAACACCACAAGGCCACTGCCTCCCCGATCGAAGTAATGGCTTTTATATCTACCCAATAAGGCTGACAGGGCCTCGATTTGACTTCTCATCTCAAGGCAGTGCAGCACTCTCTCAGTATTGCACTGAGTGTCCCAGCCTAGATTATGTGCTCAAGGGTGGCACAGTGGTCAGCGCTGCGTCACAGCGCCAGGGATCCGGCCCAATTCTGGCCTGGAGTTACTGTCCGTGTGGAGTTTGCACATTCTCCCCATGGCTGCTTGGGTTTCCTCCAGGTGCTCCAGTTTCCTCCCACATTCCAAAGATGTGTGGGTTAGCTTGACTGGCCATGCTAACTTGACCCTAGTGCCAGGGAGATTAGCAGGGTAAATATGCAGGGATACGGGGATTGGGCCTGGGTGGGATTGTAGACGGTACAGACTCGATGGGCCAAATGGCCTCCTCCTGTACTGTAGGGATTCTAAGATTCAATGAAGTCTCCAGAATGGGACTTGAACCCATGACTGTTTGACTTGGGGAGTTATGATTACAAGCAGACACATATACCATCAGAAATTAAGAAATGAATGTTTAATTTTCTGTCCAAGCTCCACAAATGAACAAAATTTAATTTCAGTAATGCCGGAAACTTTTGGTTCAGCAGCTGTTAATTTACAGAAAAACACCTGGTAAATTCTGCGGGATGATAAAATGTGGGGGAGGGGGCAATATTTTGGTGAAAAGCAATGATTTGACCAAAGATGCCCCATCTGTACCTTCACAGTCTTAAACTCTGCTTAGTCGAGATTTGAAAACAAAAGATAAGTGATAATTTTGCTGGTTCCCTGTCAGTACCAAAGATGTAACGATCTTTTGATGGTTGAAGTTGGGTCTTTGGTAGACTCGATACAGCTGTAGGCTGACAGTATGTAAAACATGCAAAGAGAAGTTACAGTGCAAACTGACAGTCAGCATAATCCAATTATGGTTAAGTGCAAAACATTACATTTTATATCAAAAAAATGCTAATCCATCTTTCCTTGCACCCACTAGGATAAAATTGACAAAGAACTTTAAAAGACACAACTTAAAGGCCTGTGTGATCACTGCAAAACAATATGCCAGTGATGTTTTGCTAAGATGGACTGCTTTAGATTTCTTTTGGGTCCTGCTGAATAATTTAAAACTCAACAATAGAATAATCTTTTAGAATCATACAGCACAGCAGCAGGCCATTCAGCCCATTGAGCCGATGCCAGCTCTCTGTACACTGTAACAAAAAGAACAGCTACTTCCATTTATCCAGGAGCTCTTTGTTGATTTTGAAGTATTTTCCTACGTCTTATCGTCATGAAGGTTGTGACATATCAAACACGTCGTTCTTTTTTTACAGCACTCTTGTGAAGAAGGTAAAGGAAAGATGGATTTGGGCAGCACAGTGGTTAGCACTGCTGCCTCGCAGCACCAGGGACCCGACTTCGATTCCAGCCTCGGGTTTGCACGTTCTCCCAGTGTCTGCGTGGGCTTCCTCTGGGTGCTCCGGTTTCCTCCTACAGTCCAAAAGATGTGCGGTTAAGTTGATTGGCTATGCTAAAATGACCCTAGTGTCAGGGGGATTAGCAAGGTAAATATGTGGGATTACGAGAATAGGGCCTGGGTGGGATTGTGGTCGAGGTTGATTGGTCTCCTTCTGCACTGCAGTGATTCTCTGACTCTAGTATTCTATGGAAAGTTTCCCTGGTGTCATGGCCAACATTTACCCTCATGGCCAAATTTAGCCATGGCTAATCCAGCTAACCTGTGCATCCATTGGAAACTAAGGAGCAATTTAACATGGCCAAACCACCTAACCTGCACATCACTGGAGTGTGGGAGGAAACTGGAGCACCTGGAGGAAACCCACGCAGACACGGGGAGAACATGCAAACTCCACACAGACCGTGTCGCCTTTGGGATTCTACTAAGCACAATTTAGCTGCTGCATTTCCCAGTACTGTAACAGCAGACTGCTCTTTAATGGAAGCATTTGTCAGTTCAATCAACAAAATGCGTGGGGGATTGAGATTACGTAGGTGACTCTTTCAAAGTGGCGTCATCACAGACATGATGGGCTGAATGGTCTCCTGTGCTGTGTTATTTTATTCTCTGACTCGCGCACGAAGTATGGCTCCAACCAAGAGGGGCAGAATGCGATGTTTCGTATTGTGAACGTGGTTTCGCAACCCCTGTGAGGACCACAATAACTCAGTGCGAATTATCCCCAGCAGCGGATGATTAAAGAGCGAAATGAAATCAAATTAATATAGCGGTTTTAAAAAAAACAATTGGAATCTCAAGCCATTGTAAAGACTCAGTCTTATAGAGGAAGGGCAGAGAAGAAAGGGGAATGTTTTTCAGTCTTGCCGGGGTCATCTTGTGGCAGGCGTTGTTGGGGAGGGGGGGAAGGGAATGGCGGAAGAAAGGGAGTGAAAGCTTTGTTAATCACACTGGGTTGCCTCTTGTTGAATCAGCAAAGAAATTGTTCTGCTATTCTTGGACAAGAACCACGTTAACTCTTTTTATCCTGTGCTTACAGAGGACATGCACACACTCTGGTCAAAGCAAAGGGGGAAGAGGCAGAAAATAACAGTCATTAAAACAATTCTCTGCTAATTTCCCTCAATTCTTACCCAGTCCCCATTTCACACGCGAACAAGAGTTGGGACAAACTTTGAGCAGTGACTGCTGCCATCTACAGACCATGTCGTGCAAATGACAGTCTCAAAACCACCACTTTACAGAGGTCATTTATCTTCTTGAGGAGCTGAACAGGGAAAATTCAAAATGGGGAGTCATCACTTTTATTTTTTTTTTAAGATTTCAGAGTTAATTGTAGTGAGGACAAACAGCCCGCACGGTGGCACAGTGGTTAGCACCGCTGCCTCACAGCGCCAGGGACCCGGGTTCGATTCCCAGCTTGGCTCACTGTCTGTGCAGAGTTTGCACGTTCTCCCCGTGTCTGCGTGGGTTTCCTCCGAAAGACGTGCTGGTTAGGTGCATTGGCCATGCTAAATTCTCCCTCAGTGTGCCCGAACAGACACTGTAGTGTGGCGACTAGGGGAATTTCACAGTAACTTCATTGCAGTGTTAATGTAAGCCGTACTTGTGACTAATAAATAAATAAATTTTAACTTTTAACTGTTTATGCAGTGAGTTATGATCTGGCAGACATGGGAATGAACTGAGGTGGCTGATTTCTCCCATGGGCCCACTGAAGATGGTAATTCCAGTACAGAACGTGTAGACACTGAATCTAACCCTACACCCTGTGGAAGAAATTGGTGGTAGCAGTTATAGCATGTCTTCAGATTTGTGATATGGTAATAAATTTGTGTATTCGGCATTTTTATTAAACAGAATATCTACTCATTATCAATTTAGTGTTTGTGGGAGCTTGCTGTGCACAAACTGACTGCTGCATTTCAACAGTGGCCAAAGCCCAGAAGTAGTTCATCGGCTGAAGAGCTGTTTGGGACTTCTTAAGGTCATAAAAGTCGCTGTGGGTTTCCTCCGGGTGCTCCGATTTCCTCCCAAAGTTCAAAGATGCGTAGGCTAGGTGGATTGGCCATGGTCACACGGGGATAGGCCAGAGGGGAGGGCCTGGGTGGAATGATCTTTCGGAGAGTTGACTCAGACACGATGGGCCGAATGGCCTCTTTCTGCACTGTAGGGATTTAATGGTTCTTTGTTCTAATGCTTCCGCCAATCAACCAACCATTCTCTTTTCATGCAATATGAATTGTTTTTCCCACAACTGTTGTTTGGTAATTTCTTGTGAGCTGTCCTGATGAATACAAGATGAAAAGCTTCAATAGCATGTCTCAAAATACTCTGGCTTTGTATTATTCAGCTACTAATTTAAACACCCTCTAAGCTTTCGAGTTTAATGTGACAAACAAGAACAGGAATCAACTCTTCATTCTCTTAACAAGCTTCGTTTATTTAACACTTTAGGTACCAACTCAAACTTAAAGCTGTTGCAGCACTTCAACTCTTTTACTGAACTTTAATTTTTAACTGAACATGAGCTGTTTAACTAAAAACAAACACTACCCGGTTAGAATGAAGCGGCCAAGTCCGTTCCCAATGTAGAATCTGTGCTCATGGTCTCTCTGAAGCAGGGCACACTTCTTATTGCGATGGTTGATCTCCAGAGTTGTCGCTAAAAACAAAGGACTGAAACATCTCTTTTATCCACAAAATTGTTTCACATGCTTCCAGAAGATTCTCTGGCACCCAGCCAATGGTGTAACTGGAAACCAATCACATGGCTCAAACAGCCAATGAAATTTCTTGTAAATGATGCCATCATACTTGGTTCAGACAGCATGTAGCCCACATAAAACCCATAAAGCTCGATGCCATCATGTCTAACTCAACGTAAACAACTTCCTATATTTGGTCAACACAGAAAGTTTCAGGTCACAGTTCCCAGACCAGGTCATGGCTCACAGCAATTTTACAACCTGCACCTGGTTTTAATTATAAGTTGACCAAAAATGCCAGCATGCTTTACTCTCAGTCAGAATAGCCATTTTAAAGCCAATATTGCCATTATTGTTGTAGCCATTCTTTCTTCTTCTACAGTTGTGGCTGTTTAACATTTTGTTAGGAGTCTTGAACTCTGCATGTCTGAGGGTTTTAGAGTTGGAAACTTAGCTTCCTTCTACCTTGATCTGCATCCACTTCTGCAGCTATAATCTAGGATCCAAAGATGTTGACCAGTAAAGATTTCCATTTCTACAGCGCCTTTCAAGGCCTCAGGAGATGTTTTACAACCAATGAAGTACTGTTAAAGTGTAGTGGCTAACTCACGCCCAGCGAGCTCCCCCAGGCAGCAATACGATAATGCAGTAGGTTGAGGAATTAAATGGATGGCACGGTGGCACAGTGGTTAGCACGGCTGCCTCACAGCGCCAGGGATCTAGGTTCAATTCCCAGCTTGGGTCACTGTGCAGAGTCTGCACGTTCTCGCCGTGTCTGCGTGGGTTTCCTCCGGGTGCTCCGATTTCCTCCCACAATCTGAAAGACGTGCTGGTTAGGTGAATTGATCCGAACAGGCGCCGGACTGTGGCGACATGGGGAATTTCACAGTAACTTCATTGCAGTGTTAATGTCAACCTTACTCGTGATTAATAAATAAACTTTAAATGTTGGCCAGGACAAGAAAGCACTTGCTCTTTGTCGAGATTGAGGATGTATTGCCCATCCCTAATTGCCTTTGAGCAGGTGCTGGTGAGCCGTCTTCTTGAACTGCTGCAGTCCCAGAGGTGCAGATACACCCAGAATGCTGTTAAGGAGGGAGTTCCAGGATTTTGACCCAGCGACAGTACAGGAACAGTGATAGTGAACCTGTCTTGGAAATAGGGCAAATAACATATATTTTGAAAGAGATTGATGGTACAACCCTAGCTTGTTCATTTTAATTGTACAACTGGTTAAAATACTTATATATTCTTTCTTTTCTAGTACAATGTCCGAGTACTGACCAAGCTAGCAGCAGAACTGAATAAATACATGCTTGAGAAAGTGCCAGAAGATACTAGCAAGACCCTGACATCACCAATGCCTGGATCAGTTGTTAGTATAGCTGTTACTCCAGGAAGTGAGGTAAGGATCACTATTGTATTTTCCATTTGTTACACTCACTGTCTTAGATGAGTGTTCTTGCTATTGCATGCGATACAAAGAACAAAGCAAATTACAGCGCAGGAACAGGCCCTTCGGCCCTCCAAGCCTGCACCGACCATGCTGCCCGACTTAACTAAAACCCCCTACCCTTCCGGGGACCATATCCCTCTATTCCCATCCTATTCGTGAATTTGTCCAGACGCCCCTTAAAACTCACGATCGTATCTGCTTCCACTACCTCCCCCGACGACGAGTTCCAGGCACCCACCACCCTCTGTGTAAAAAACCTGCCTCGTACATCTTTAAACCTTGCCCCTCGCACCTTAAACCTATGCCCCCTAGTAATTGACTCTTCCACCCTGGGAAAAAGCTTCTGACTATCCACTCTGTCCATGCCTCTCATAATCTTGTAGACTTCTATCAGGTCGCCCCCTCAACCTCTGTCATTCCAGTGAGAACAAACCAAGTTTTTCCAACCTCTCCTCATAGCTAATGCCTTCCATGCCAGGTAACATCCTGGTAAATCTTTTCTGTACCCTCTCCAAAACCTCCACATCCTTCTGGTAGTGTGGCGACCAGAATTGAACACTGTATTCCAAGTGCGGCCTAACTAAGGTTCCATAAAGCTGCAACATGACTTGCCAATTTTTAAACTCAGTGCCCCGGCTGATGAAGGCAAGCATGCCATATGCCTTCTTGACTACCTTCTCCACCTTTTAGTGACCTGTGTCCCTGTACACCCAGATCCCTCTGCCTATCGGTACTCTTAAGGGTTCTGCCATTTACTATATATTTTCCATCTGTATTAGACCTTCCAAAATGCATTACCTCACGTTTGTCCGGATTAAACTCCATCTGCCATCTCTCTGCCAAGTCTCCAACCGATCTATAACCTGCTGAATCCTCTGATGATCCTCATCGCGATCCGTAAATCCACCAACCTTTGTGTCATTCGTAAACTTACTAATCAAACCAGCTACATTTTCCTCCAAGTCATTTATATATATTACGAACAGCAAACAGCGATGTTGAATCTCTCAGAGCCAATCTATTCATCTTTACAGTCTTTCGATTTTCACTGGACTATAAAATTTTACTTGGCTAAGCTTATGATTCAATGCATTTACATTTCTGTGTCGCAGCATGATAGTCTCTGATGTTTCACATGCTTTTTGTACTAGGTAAGAGTCATTGCTCGATTGTAATGACATTTCTAAATAATTCAGCTGATTTCTTGTGCATTGTATTAAAACATATCAACCTGCCCAGATCTGAGGGGCTTATCATGATAAAAAAAAGGTTGAATGGGTTGGGCCTTTGACGTTTAGAAGAATGAGAGGTGATCTTATTAAAGATGTGGAGATGCCGGCGTCCACTCACCTGATGAAGGAGCAGCACTCCGAAAGCTCGTGATTCCAAATAAACCTGTTGGACTTTAACCTGATCTTATTATAACGTAAGATCCTGAGGGGGCTTAATAGGGTGAATGCAGGGAGGATCTTTCCTCATGTGGGAGGGACTAGAACTCGGAGACACATTTTGAGAATGAGGGATCTCTCTTTTAAGTGGGAGATGAGGAGAAGTTTTTTCTTCCAGAGGATGGTTAGCCTGTGGAATTCTCTCCCCCAACGAGCATTGGAGGCTGTGGGTCATTGAATATATCCAAGGCTGAGTTGGATGGATTTCTGATGACTGATGGTTTGAGTTATAAGGAGAGGCTGGATAGACTGGGACTTCTTTCTCTGGAGCGCAGGAGGCTGAGGGGCGACCTTATAGAGGTCTATAAAATAATGAGGGGCATAGATCAGCTAGATAGTCAATATCTTTTCCCAAAGGTAGGGGAGTCTAAAACTAGAGGGTATAGATTTAAGGGGAGAGCTACACAAGGGTCCAGAGGGCAATTCTCTCACGCAGAGGGTGGTGAGTGTCTGGAACAAGCTGCCAGAGGTGGTAGTAGAGGCGGGTACAATTTTGTCTTTTAAAAAGCGTTTAGACAGTTACATGGGTAAGATGGGTATAGAGTGATATGGGACAAACGTGGGCAATTGGGACTAGCTTAGTGGTTAAAACTGGGTGGCACGAACATGTTGGGCCGAAGGGCCTATTTCCATGCTGTAAACCTCTATGACTCTATTGACTCTCTAGGGAAGTGGCATGGGTTATTGAGGGCAGATAGGAAAGCTTGATTTGATTTATTAATTTCACATGTATTAATATACAGAGAAAAGTATTGTTTCTTGTGCGCTATACAGACAAAACATATCGTTCATAGAGAAGGAAATGAGAGAGTGCAGAATGTAGTGATAGTCATAGCTAGGGTGTAGAGAAAGATCAACTTAATGCAAGGTAAGTGCATTCAAAAGTCTGATGGCAGCAGGGAAGAAGCTGTTCTTGAGACGGTTGGTGCGTGACCTCAGACTTTTGTATCTTTTTTTCCGACGGAAGAAGGTGGAAGAGAGAATGTCCGGGGTGCGTGGGGTCCTTAATTATGCTGGCTGCTTTTCCGAGACAGCGGGAAATGTAGACAGAGTCAATGGGTGGGAGGCTGGTTTGTGTGATGGATTAGTGGGATTGAGATCACAGCCATGATCTTATCGAAGGACTGAACGGCCTATTTCTGCTCCTAAATTCTGAGTTCCTTTTAAACCGGTGAATTTTGTTGATTGTATATTAATTGGGTGTTTAATTGTATTCAGATGATAGGTATTATTAACTGGAGATTCAGTGCACCTTTACATAGGAGCTTAAACTGTAGTTGATGGGTTTGGAGGTGCAGGTGTGTAATGGAGATCTCTGTAAATAAAAGCTTACAAAGAGCAGGGTGTGGACAATTGTTCACTGCTTGGGTGTCTGGTGTGTCACTAACCTATCTGCAAGCTGTTTAGATATAGGTCTGAGTAACATAACAAGTAGGTATCCTATCCCACTGCACGTAACTGGAGCTTTGTGCAGTCTCTTAATTACACCTAAGTCTATTAATAGTCCACTGATTACATTAGGTTTGACCTTTCTGAGTGTCATAATGACCTGAGTCCACAAATTTTCATGCAGTCTCATTTGATGAAAAATTAGCATTGAGAAATTAACTCCGTTATTTGCATCTGAGTTTTATTTTTGAACATTATTGTGTGTTTGATGTGCTGTAACTTTGAACAAAGCTCCCTCTAATTCTTTCACATTGTCCCGCTGCTTTATAGCTAAAGATAGGATCAAGCAGATTATCTATTGACAGCACTGCATTAGCCTAAGAGTCAGAGGCTGGGCACCAGAACACTCAGAAAACTTTCTATTTTACAGCAAACTAAGTTTATTCACACAGCAAACAAGTTCTATTCTCGAAAGTAAATAGAGTTTGTCCAAGCAGCACATCTCAGTCTACAGAGTCTATTTAAAAAGAACCTCTGCAAACAACAGCAAACAGAACTGATGACCAGAACTGCAGCCAAGTCTCCAGTAAAGTGCAGTGACTGGGGGATAATAACAGAATGCAAATTAAATGTGCAGAATCAATCCCAGTCATTTATAGCAGTGTGGTCTTGAGCCATCACCGACAGCGAAATTAGCCAATCACCTTCATTCTGGCTGGGAATAGTCATGTCCTTGTATTGCTGAAATAAAAGACATACTGCCGAAGTTTTATGCCTTGCACTCATCAGAACAGATACAAGAATGCTAAATTTTGAATGGAAATTCAATTTATACTGCATGAGAAAAGAGTGTTGATTGGTTGCCATGGACAATGTGCCAATAATATTGTTCCCCTCGCTTTTATTTAATTGTGGGATGTGGGTGTTGCTGGCAACAGCAGCATTTGTTGCCCATCCCTGATTGCCCTTGAGAAGGTGGTGGTGAGCCACCTTGCTGAACCTCCGCAGTCCCTGTGATGTAGGTACATCCACAGTGCTGTTAGGGAGGGAATTCCAGAGTTTTGAACCAACTACAGTGAAGGAATGGCCAATATATTTCCAGATCAGAATGGCGGGTGGCTTGGAGACGAACATGCAGGTAGGTGATGGTGTTCCCATGTATCTGCTGCCTCTTGTCCTTCTAGGTAGAGATCCTGCGTTTGGAAGGTGCTGTGAATGGAGCCTTAGTGAGTTGATGCAGTGCATCTTGTAGATGGTACACACTGCTGCCACTGTGCTTAGGTTTTGGAAGGAGTGAATATTTGTGGTCATGGATGGGATGCCAATCAAGCGGGCTGCTCTGTCCTGGATGGTATCGAGTTTCTCGAATGTTTTTGGGGCTGCACTCATCCAGACAAGTGGAGAGTGTTCAATTCAGAAGCCTCACAATCCCAGAAGAGGACAGGTCCCTGTGTATGAATGTATGTAGCTTCTGGCAAGCGTAAGTAGCAAAAACGTGGGGTCAGTAATGCCTAATGTGTCCCCCATGGCAACACCTCAACGAGTCAACTTGCCATCCAATCATCACCCTTTTTTTGCGCAATATAAATTGTTGTTCCCGTTGAAATTTTGGTGTTGTGTCTGTCCTGATGAGTGTAAGACAAAAAGGTTTGACAGCATGTCTCTTTTTTTCAGCAATACTCAAGTTCTGTACTACCAATTGACTATATGCAGCTTCCTTCAACCTATTGTTCGTAGGGTAGATGGGAAGGAACTTTTCCCCTTCTCAGAGAGATCAATAACCATGGGGCCATAGATTTAAGATAAGGGGCAGGAGATTTAGAAGGGATTTGAGGAAAAATCTTTTCACCCTGCGGATGGTGGGAATCTGGGACTCACTGCCTGAAAGGATGGTCAAGGCGGGAACCCTCACAACATTTAAGAAGCATTTAGATGAGCACTTGAAATGCCTAAGCACACAGGTCTATGGACCAAGTGCTGGAAAATGGGATTAGAATAGATAGGTGCTTGATGGCTGGTACAGACAAGATGGGCCGAAAGGCCTCTTTCTGTGCTGTAAAACTCTATGATCGATGGAACTCATTTCAAAGCAATTTCGTTTGGCCATTTTCCCTTTCGGACTCCATTAGCCTTACCTTTTCCTGACCTCCACTTTCATCTTCCACTTTGCCTCCAAATTTCTTTTACATCTTGTTCAATATCCATCTTTCTCCTTGCAAAAGGATTTTGAGAGTTTTTTTAATATAAGAAGTGCTATATAGATCTGTGATGGACAGCCTAGGCTAGTGAGTGGGCCACATAAGTAACCCTCCTTCATCCCAGTGGGTCACAAGACTGAAATCGGACACTTGCACTAACCATGACCCCATGAATAAGATTAAATACATTTAATACGCGCCAAGTATTTCATAACCAGTTATAGAAGATGCTTAAATAATCATTCATATATTAATAGAATTGTCATTAACTTCAAATGGCAAAAAGAAAAGAAATATTTACACTTGCTTTACCCACATTAATGCAACTTCTGGTTGGATCTGTCCTCTGTGTTTTCGTGGCTTCTTTCAGATTTGAAAGCCATCGAGCACTTTGGGCAGAACCTACCGGAAGGTTTGCCATGTGACAGGAATGGTGTGTTTCATAATGTCTGTTAATATTGTATTTTTTTTGGAAGTGTTATCAGCTTGTTGCATATAAAGTACAATGTTCAGTAACAAAATAATCCAGCTCCCGGTTGTCCTTTTACCATTCTGTCTCATCACCCATTTTTCTCTTTTTGGCCAGTTCTTCTTGCTCTGCATTTTTAATTTGGTCCTTGATTCTCCTTCTTCCTCCGGCTACTTCAACGCAAAGGCCGGGGCAAAGTAAAAAACATCAAAAAAGGGCAAACACCCATTAGTGCTCTGGCACCGAGAACAGGACATTATCCCTGTGCTTACTTACCCAGAAAGTGCTGGACATGCTGTTTGAACTGCTTTAACTGTAGCAACGTGGTCCAGGCGTGAACTAGCAATGCGATCCCAGCAGGAACTAGCAACGCGATCCCAGCAGGAGCAAGCAATGCGATCCCAGCATGAACTAGCAACATGATCCCAACATGAACTAGCAACGCGATCCTGGCATGAACTAGCAACGCGATCCCACATGAACTAGCAACGCGATCCCGGCATGAACTAGCAACACGATCCCAGCAGGAACAAGCAACGCCATCCCAGCAGGAATGAGCAACGCGATCCCAGCATGAATTAGCAACACCATCCCAGCATGAACTAGCAACGCAGTCCCAGCAGGAATTAGCAACATGATCCCAGCAGGAACTAGCAACGTGATCCCAGCAGGAATTAGCAGCACAATCCCAGTAGGAACTAGTAACGCGATCCCAGCAGGAACTAGCAACGCGATCCCAGCATCGGCGGCACGGTAGCACAGTGGTTAGCACTGCTGCTTCACAGCTCTAGGGTCCCGGGTTCGATTCCCGGCTCGGGTCACTGTCTGTGTGGAGTTTGCACATTCTCCTCGTGTCTGCGTGGGTTTCCTCCAGGTGCTCCGGTTTCCTCCCACAGTCCAAAGATGTGCGGGTTAGGTTGATTGGCCAGGTTAAAAATTGCCCCTTAGAGTCCTGATGTGTAGATTAGAGGGATTAGTGGGTAAATAGTGGGGGTAGGGCCTGGGTGGGATTGTGGTCGGTGCAGACCCGATGGGCCGAATGGCCTCCTTCTGCACTGTAGGGTTTCTATAATTCTATAATAATGAACTAGCAACGCAATCTCAGCATGAACTAGCAACATGATCCCAGCATGAACTAGCAGCAGCGCAATCCCAGCAGGAACTAGCAATGCGATCCGGGCAGGAACTAGCAACGCAATCCCAGCAGGAACTAGCAACGCGATCCCAGCAGGAACTAGCAACGCAATCCCAGCAGGAACTAGCAACGCGATCCCAGCAGGAACTAGCAACGCGATCCGGGCAGGAACTAGCAACGCGATCCCAGCAGGAACTAGCCACGCGATCCCAGCAGGAACTAGCAACGCAATCCCAGCAGGAACTAGCAACGCGATCCCAGCAGGAACTAGCAACGCGATCCCAGCATGAACTAGCAACGCGATCCCAGCAGGAACAAGCAGCACAATCCCAGCAGGAACTAGCAACACATTGCCTGTGTGTGGGCGGCAGTCAATGGGCCGCACTCAGAGCTGTGACGGGCCACGGGCAGGTTATAGATATTTGAAAATAATAAAAACATTACAATAGGCACAAATCTAATTATCTGGACGTGGGGCTTATTTTTTAACAGAAGCAAATGGAATTCCAATGAAAGCTGGAGTTAGCTGGTGAATAGAAATGTTAAAATTAGACTTGGCGACATTCAACATTTCTGGAGTCAGTAATGCCAACAAAAATTAGAGTAAACGGAGAAATATCTAAAGACATCAAAAACTTAGAGGGATATGAAGAAAGACTGGCAAGTAGCAATGGGCAATAGTAAGTGCAAAACATTAAAGAATGTTCAATAGCTTTCCTGATTAACAGACTTGGGTATACAGGACAGGATTTAACTTATTAATCTAGTTAGCCAGACACAGGACTGCTTTGGAGTTCAGGTGGGAAATAGCATTTTCTTTTCAGGTGAGAAATAGAAGGACAGGAGCCCTGGATTTTACTCGTTGGGGGATGGAAGATGCGTCCATCCTGGAGTTCTCTGTGAGATTAATGACTGCATCAGGTGCAGCCTTTCAGCCTGAGATCCTTCTCTCCACATGCTACAACATAAGGAGGAGAAGGAATTTCTGGATCACAAAGAATTTTACAGCACAGAAGGAGGCCATTCCACCCATCAGGCCCGTACTGTCTCTTTGAAAGAGCTGTCTCATTGCTCCTACTCTTTACCCATAGTCCTACAAATGTCTCGTTGGGCGGCACGGTGGCTTAGTGGTTAGCACTGCTGCCTCACAGCACCAGGGGCCAGGATTCGATTCCCGGCTTGGGTCACTATCTGTGTGGAGTTCGCACATTCGCCCCGTGTCTGCATGGGTTTCCTCCGGGTGCTCCGGTTTCCTCCCACAATCCAAAGGTGTGCGGGTTAGTTGGATTGGCCATGCTAAATTGACCCTTAGTGTCAGGGAGATTAGCAGGGTATTATGTGGGGTTACAGGGATAGGGCCTGGGTGGGATTGTTGTCGGTGCAGACTCGATGGGCCGAGTGGCCTCCTTCAGTACTGTAGGGATTCTATGATTCCTTTTCAAATATTTATCCAATTTCCTTTTTGGATGTTTTCATGTTGAATCAATGCATTCCAGAGGGCATAATCCAGAGGTCACTGCGTAAAGTCGGACTAAGAGAGGACTGGGTGAAACCAGGAAGATACGGGAGGTTCCATGAAACCTCCAGGTCTCTGGCTCTGTCCCGTAGCTACAAGACATGAATCAGTTCCGAGGGGAGCAATGACTTGGTGGAAGATGATATCGATCAATACCCTGTTGTTGTGGTCTGAGAAGCTAGCCAGGAACCAGAGGGCAAGCTATCATAAGAGAAAAGTTTGTGGCTTTGGAGTCAGGGCTGAGAGTTCTGAGGCAGGAGGAGGTTGTATAAACAGTACCGATCCAAATGTTCTGTACTGGCACCAGTATCCTGACAGCAGGAATACATAGCACATTGGAGGATTTAGCAGCAGACTACCCACAGAGAAAGAAATATAATTTGAGCACAATAGTTTGTACAATTCGGATTGATATTTAGCATAATGTTGCAGGCAGGACATCAACCCTGTCCAGTGCAGGGGACAAAAACCACACAGACGCCGCTAATAATTTCCTCTCTCTCGCCGCATAGCTAAAGGCCTCTTAATTTAATCGAGCGCCTCTCGTTTGCTGAGAAAATGCTGCCATCACAGAACCAGAATTGTTTGGATTAGCTGGAGGGTGGAATGAGAGTGCGGCGTGTGGGTGAGGGGAGTGCGGTGCAGATGAACAACCAATGGCAGTCCCGGCAAATAGCCTTGGCTGCGAAATGAGGGAAGGAGATGAGATAAACGGCACTTTTCAAACCGCACCAGATGATGCTGTATCAGTCTCGATTTTCACAGCAAGGCCAGGGGTGTCACATTTTCCCTGCCAACGCATGTTGTGTAGCTGAGCTGAACCGAGCTCCATGTGTGGATGTTCGGACACATGTGTGATAAAAGCAGCCCAGACGAATCCTGTTGCTCACCATTAATTTACAAATGAACAGAAAGAGCTGAAAGGATAATAAGCCGTACAATCATGCTACGGTGAGCCACCAGCATTCTTTCTGTTTAGACTTTACAATGTTTTTAAAGGGTGCTTCTAAACATTGATCAGAATTAAAGCAGTATGAATCTGTCTCTTCTCTGGAACTTCACTGCGCCAATTTGACCCTTTCTTGGTCTATTGCTTTCTTGGACCAGAATAACATTTGAGCAGCACATCTGGTGTTCTACAAGAGGGCAATCCTTTGAGAAGACTTTGGCTTTAAGAATCGGAGTTTAAAACTATGCAGAGACACACAGATTGTGCCCTAATGTAGGCCTTGGATGGAATATGAAATTAGAAATCCGCATTTCGCAGCTGACATCTAACTTTATAAACATTACTGGCTGGTGTGACGGTTTCATAGTCTTGACAACACGGCTTTCAGTTAGGACAGATAGCGTGTTGTTTTGGAAGCACGGTTAACAGGATTTTCTGAGTAGACAGTCATTGTAAAGAACTTACACTGGCAATTACGAACACAGCAATTATCAGAGGAAGTAATTATCCTTGTCTAGTGCTTAAGTGAAATTTAATATTTGCTGTAGAATCGTAAAATGAAAAGTTAATTTTATTTTTTTGTCGAGATGCAGATCAAAGAAATTTCTAAAACTGTCCAGTTATAAAACAGTCATTAGAAATGAGCTTTCTTACACAGCAAACCCACAGTAGATGAAGCAAGGAAAAAAAGGCCCCTTTGTTTAAGGGGCAACTATGCAAGAACTGAACTAAAATAAAATATTGGATTGGTCACAGTGCCTGTCTCTGTTGGGCGAACATTAATGCCTCTACATGCTTTGCCAAGGAAAGTGCTCCTTGCATGACTTGTAGTTCCCTTTGTACACAACCCAATTTAACTTCAATTTTAAGAGAACAGTGAAATCTTGAGGACACCTTTTGTGCGCAAAGTGAGGTTAGCAGAAGAGCACGAAATGTGCGAAGCAAAATGTGGCGCTCCACAAGGACTAGGCTGGGACTGAGGCCAAGTTGATAAAGGATGTTCTCCTCTTCTTGCTGCAGCTGTTTTTTTGCTGGAAGCGTTGAGCGGTGAACATAATCTGTGCCTTGGTGACCCTACACTTACTGCCAGTGTTAATTACGCTGCTTTAATTACAAAAACACACTGGTGATGTTGAAAAGGATTTAGTTAATTCCTTCCTTTTTAACATCGACCTCCTGAGTTAAGACTGAGCCTCAAGTCAGTGCCAGCTATCAGCGTTGAAAAGTAAGTGGTGGGGACAACTAGCTCTGATTACTCACTGTGCATGTCCATCAGAGTAATCTATTTCACTTTGCGCAGCTGCGCAGTTTCAGTTGAATAGGGGGTTGCTGCTCTATAATAAATGTCCTGTCTTCCGAGGTTTTGATAATTTTCTTTGGGAAGTGAGTGGGCGGAGTTGGGGTGGGCACCATCCTATTTGGTGAAGGATTTTCATGCATTCTGCTGGGTATTTCCTGAACAAAAAAAACAATAGCTCAGTGGTCATGTGAAAAAGGCGGAGAGCAGGAAATACAACACTGTAGTAAACCAACCTGCTTTCAATGATGGACTTGCTTCAGTTAAAATGACTGCGTAATCACTGTGCAGTGTGTAGAATTCCATTGGAACAATCACATCTGGGAACTTGGTAACAGGAGGAAGCCATTCAGTCACAGAATTGCAGAATACCACAGTGCAGAAGAGGCCCTTCGGCCCATTGAGTCTACACCAACGCATGAAATCCCCTGACCTGCCCACCTAATCCCACTTACCAGCACTTGGCCCACAGCCTTGAATGTTATGGTGTGCTAAGTACTCATCCAGGTACTTTTTAAAGGATGTGAGGCATCCCACTTCCACCACCCTCCCAGCCAGCACAATCCAGTTCTCAAAAACTTTGAGAAAAAAGTTTTTCCTCAAATCCCTCCTAAACCTCCCACCCCCCACTTTTAACTTGTGTCCCCTCATAACTGACCCTTCAACTAAGGAGAACAGCTGCTCCCTATCCACCCTGTCCATGCCCCTCATAATCTTGAACACCTCAATTAGGTCACCCCTCAGTCCTTCAGACATCTTCTTCCATTTAATTGGTTACCTGTCTCGGGTAGCCCCTTAATATTCTTGCCTAAGTGTATTGGGTCGGGATGATTTTGTACATTAATCTCGCTACTATAAATGTTGCTGTTAGTCGTGACTAGTCGAAGTTTTATACAACGCAACAATTTCATCAAGACCTTAGTTTGAACCACTACAAAATAAGAAAACATGCGTTAAGAGAAGGACATTCCAGCCCTCAGGTAGATTCGTTCTGAAGACATTGGCCCAGATCTTCCCAGACTGGAGCATTAGTTAAACTTTCCCCTCAACCTTCAGCTCAAAATGTTTATCGTCCTTAACCAATGAGATTTAAGGGTTGGAAAGGAATCAGAGGAATGATGGAGAAAGAAATTGGGCAAATTAGAGTCAAATCAAGGACAGAAAGAGAAACAAAGAGAGGGAAAGGAGGATGGGATGAAGAGAAACAGAAAGGAAAAGTAAAAATAAAATGTAAAATTTAAAAGATTTGACATTTCTAAAATCGCTTACTGCGATTACTACCAGCAAGATTGAGATGCAACATTGAGGTTGATTGTTGTTGCATCAATAAATGTCACATTGAAAAGGTGTTTACGCTGTTCGTTATGAGCCCTAACTTTCTGTGGTGAGTTCAGCGGACAATTAATGTGCAAATTCAGCAAGTTGGGTGGCACGATGGCACAGTGGTTAGCCCTGTTGCCCCACAGCACCAGGGGCCCAGGTTTGATTCCCAGCTTGGGTCACTGTCTGTGTGGAATTTGCACATTCTCCCTGCGTCTGCGTGGGGTTTCCTCCGGGTGCTCCGGTTTCCTCCCACAGTCCGAAAGACGTGCTGGTTAGGTGCGTTGGTCATGCTAAATTCCCCCTCAGGCGCCGGAATGTGGCGACGAGGGGATTTTCACAGTAACTTCACTGCAGTTCTAATGTAAGCCAACTTGTGAGACTGATAAATAATGGGGTATTTTGAGGGTGAGATGTTGTTTGTCGGAAGCAAACAGTGGATCACCATAAATCGAGCAGCAGCATCTGGAGATTCACAACTCCCGGTGTCTCTCTTCATCCACTGAACTTATTGGATGAGTTGCTCATTAATAACGGTGCATATTGTTAACAGACTTATTGTTTCAGCAACATCCAATGTTAATTCTGCTGAATGTCCTCTTCTCATTCCTGTATTTGTTTAAAGTCAGAAATGTATTTTTTTCTTCACATGGATTTTAGAAGGCTTAACAAACACCTGAGAAAGGCATTACTACAAGATTATTATGTATATGGGATGACCCGATATCCCTCCCTACCTTTCCATCCTTATACTCCTCCTCCCATATTCTAGAAAAAGCACAAGAGAAAGAGGCTAATTGCTAATTCAGGAAACATGTGTGAAATATTCACCTCAGAGGAAATTGGACAAGCCACAGAGTTCCTAACCTCACTCAAAATCGTATGTTCCTCCACTTGGTTTTACTGAGGGCTGCAAGTTCTCAGCACCAACTACCACCTCTGAAAGCAAGCCAATCAGACTCAAATGAAAAATAAACTTCCATACATCCTGTCTCACTCCCTGCTTTTTCATCTACTCCCTCAACAGCACCTTCCAAACCTGCGACCTCTATCACCTAAAAGGACAAGGGCAGCAGATGCAAGGAAACACCACCACCTGCAAGTTCCCCACCAAGCTACTCACCATCCTGACTTGGAACTATATCACCGCTCCTTCATTGTCACTGGGTCAAAATCCTAACGGCACTGTGCATGTACCTACACCACATTGACTGTAGCAGCTCAAGAAGGTCATTATCTCCTTGAATGAACCTTTAGGGAAGGAAATCTGCCATCCTTACCCGGTCTGGCCTACATGTGACTCCAGAGCCACAGCAATGTGGTTGACTCTCAACTGGCCTCCAAGGGCAACTAGGGATGGGCAATAAATGCTGGCCCAGCCATCAATGCCCACGTCCTGAGAATGAATATTTTTAAAGATGTAAATATGTAGCTTAGTTCTAACTAGAAAAATAATTTAAAACGGGTATTCTGATAAATAAAAAATGGGTTAACACTGGAAGAGCTTGTGGTCCTCTCAGCCTGTCCATTGTTTTGATACCTTGAATGTCACCACATATATAAAAAACAATGACAAACTCCTCTCTCAACCCCTTGAAAGTACTTGCTTTCCAATATCTTTCACTCCTTCAGTATGCTCCCGCAGCCTATGAAATACTTTGGTGGGTTTTGTCATTTTTGTAATGTGTGACACATCAGATAACTATAAACCAGTCCAGGAAACCGCAGTAACCTTGATTAACATTAACATCGTACGAGCTAACCTCAGAAACCGGTCCCGCTCTCACTTGACGCAATTCTACAAATCAACGTTTACGAGGTGAATTAGCAATGGTCGGATTAGTCTTTATGGTTCCAATATCTTACAATGGGTTTGTTTCTTAACATCTGTCCATTTTATTTTGGTACGGCTTGGTTAAAGATACACAGAGGGATTGGAGAGAACCTGGGTGTCACAAATGTGAGGTTTTTAAGATTGTTACGTTTTGGAACTATCTCTTTAATTTAGGGTAAAATGAAGGAATGAAGGAGGTCGTGTGACCTGTTCTAAATTCTGATGATAACAAGCCTCTGTGGCTTGGTTGTGAAAAATTAAAAGGGAGCCAAGGTTGTTTTAATGGGAAGAAGGTGCATGATATCCATACCTGTTGACAATAGCCAATGCAACTGTACTGACAGTGGATAGACTATTAGTCTGCAAGTCCCAGGGAGGTGTTAGGAATGTCATGTTTTGTAAGTGGTTATACTTTAAATGTCTATTTAATTCCTCAATAGTATGGAGTTGGGGCTTCTAGAAGATAACCAAGCATTTCTACCTAGGTACAAGGCCCGTGTGATTCATGCTGCCAAGGAGCTGGGCTTTGAGAGAGGAAGGTCCATAGTGTTGTGAGGACTTTAATGAATCTAGGAGATTTGCCTAACTTTGGTCAGAGGACGTGATTTCCAAGTTAACCTACACCCTGAAAGTCAGTTGGAAAGTGGAGGTTATCTGGCTGGAAAGAGAAAGAGGAACTAAGAATCACTTTGGACTGGTTCCTGGAGAATGAAGTGACTTCTTAAGGGACTAAGTAACGTAGAACCGCAGAGAAAGATTTTCAGTCATTTTAAATGTTAAACGGGGAAACCTTATAACTTAGATTATAAATTGTCTACTGAAATAGTGTTTGGTCAATGTTTCTTTTAGTTTGTGTGTTGCAGTAAAAGCCTTGAAGCTTAATCTTACTGAGTAATCCTTTCAATCATTAACTGGAAGTTCAAATTCTTTTTATAAATGTTATTGGTGTCTATGGGGATTGTCAAATTTGCATTTCACCCAGTCATGTGAATGGGCCCAGAATTTGGTTCAGTTGGTGGTCTCACTATGAACGGTGTGAATGATTTATTTATTCCTCGCTCCCAATCTCCTCTGTACCCCCTCTAGAGCAATCACCTCCTTCCTAAAGTGAGATGACAAGAACTGCATACAGCATTCTGGCTGTGGGCTGACCAACGCTCTGTACAACTCCAACGTTGCTCTTATACTTCTTCCTGGTGTCCAACTAACATCACAGTAAAACAGATTTTCTGGTCCTTGTCACATTGCCGTGCACAAATTCGCTGCCATGTTTCTTCCATTACCACAGTGACTACACTTCAAAATGTACTTCACTGGCTGTAAAGTGTTTTGGAATGCCATGTAGTTATGAAAGGTGCTCCATAAAGGCATGTGCATTTTTGATCCATCTATTAAGTGGGTGGTTGCTAGTCCGTGGCCACAGTAAGAATTTGTGCTGTAGTATAGGGTATCTGTTAGCGAGGGTTAATATAGGACTGGGAAACAGTACCATCCACAGTGTGATGAAAAGAGACATGTGACCTGAGACTCGAGTCAGTTGTGGTCTGGACAGAGACCTGCGTAGAAACAAGCATGGAGTTAGCTCATAGCTTGGGCTATGCCCTGTACAAATGTACATAGTTATTTGTTAGCAAAGACAATTAATGTTTAACAATACAAAACTCTTTGTGGAACCTACTGAACATACACCACATGCCTAATGCAGTCAATAGACCTCTCATTCTCCCTAACCTATAGAATATAAAAAATAGGTAAGATCTCATTCATAGTTCTTTACTGTGAGAAGAAAATGGAAGCCGTGTGAATCATTCTGAGGAAATCTAATTTAACACATTTAGTAATTGGATGCATTCATTTTAATTCAGCCCCATCTACAATCAAAGCTTTCATTGATATAGTGCCGTTAACATAGAACAATGTCCCAGGGTGTTTCACAAGAGCTATTAGCAAGCAAAACTTTATACCAAGCCACATGAAAAGATAATAGGGCAGATGGCCAAAAGCTTGGTCAAAATTTGGATTTGGAATTGGGTCTTATAGGAGGGGGACGGAGTGGAAATGGTCGAGAGCTTCAAGTGTTTAGGTGTCCAGATCACCAACAACTTGTCCGGTCTCCCCATGCCGACACTATAGTTAAGAAAGTCCACCAATGCCTCTACTTTCTCAGAAGACTCAGGAAATTTGGCATATCCGCAATGACTCTCACCAACCTTTCCAGATGCACCATAGAAAGCATTCTTTCTGGTTGTATGGCTCCTAGTCTGCCCAAGATCATGAGAAACTACAAAGGTTCATGAACGAAGCCCAGTCCATCACGCAAACCAGCCTCCCATCCATTGACTCTGTCTACACTTTCCACTGCCTCGGAAAAACAGCCCACATAATCAAGGACTCCACGCACCCCAGACATCCTCTCTTCCACCTTCTTCCGTCGGGCAAAAGATACAAATGTCTGAGGTCACGTACCAACCGACCCAAGAACAGCTTCTTCCCTGCTACCATCAGAATTTTGAATGGACCTATCTCGCATTAAGTTGATATTTTTCTACACCTTAGCTGTGATTGTAACATTATCTTCTGCAATCTCTCCTTTCCTGCTCTATGAACAGTATGCTTTGCCTGTATCGCACGCAAGAAACAATACTTTTCACTGTATACAAATACATGTGACAATAATAAATCAAATTAAATCAAATAAAGACAGAGAGGATTAGGGAAGGAATTCCAGAACTGCAGATCCAGGTGCAGATTGGGGATGCTCAGTCTTGAATTGGAGGAGCACAGAGATCTTGGGGGGTTTGTAGGTCAGTAGGCAGTTAGAGAAATGGGGAGGAGTGAATCCGAGGAGGGGCTGTGTCTCTGAAGAAGTTAAGTCTATCTGTGCTTATTCGAATATAGTTGAGGTGTTGGAAATCTGAACCTTTCCCATTTCATTAAATGTGCTGCATGTATCAGTGTGTCAATGGACCATTGGGACAGGTAGTATCGAGGAAGCAGGGGGGCTGCAGGAGGACTTGGACGTTAGGAGAGTGGGCAAAGAAGTGGCAGATGGAATACAATGTGGAAAAGTGTGAGGTTATGCACTTTGGAAGGAGGAATTTTCTAAATAGGAAAATACTTAGGAAATCAGAAACACAAAGGGAGTCCTTGTTCAAGATTTTCTTAAGGTTAACGTGCAGGTTCAGTCGGCAGTTAAGAAGGCAAATGCAATGTTGGCATTCATGTCGAGAGATCTCGAATACAAGAGCAGGGATGTACTTCTGAGGCTGTATAAGGCTCTGGTCAGACCCCATTTGGAGTATTGTGAACAGCTTTGGGCCCCATATCTAAGCAAGGATGTACTGGCCTTGGAAAGGGTCCAGAGGAGGTTCACAGGAATGATCCCTGGAATGAAGAGCTTGTCATATGAGGAACAGCTGAGGACTCTGGGTCTGTACTCATTGGAGTTTAGAAGGATGAGTGGGGATCTTATTGAAACTTACAGGATACTGCAAGGCCTGGATAGAATGGAAGTGGAGAGGATGTTTCCACTGGTAGGAAAAACTAGAACCAGAGGACACAACCTCAGGCTGAAGAGACGATCCTTCAAAACAGAGATGAGGAGGAATTTCTTCAGCCAGAAAATGGTGACTCCGTGGAACTCTTTGCCACAGAAGGCTGTGGAGGCCAGATCATTGAATGTCTTTAAGACAGAGATAGAAAGGTGCTTGATTAATAAGGGGATCAGGGTTTATGGGGAAAAGGCAGGAGAATGGGGATGAGAAAAATATCAGCCATGATTGTATGGCGGAGCAGACTCGATGGGCCGAGTGGCCTAATTCTGCTCCTATGTCTTATGGTCTCATGGTCTTATCTTGAAGTTGGATCATTCCTGAAATCCTCCAATACAGGCCAAGTGTTCATACCAGCGAAGCGTCCATATGGCATTGGTTACTGGTTACAGAGCACAAAGAGATCATTATGGGACATGGTCGGATTGGGTAGAATTAGATGCTGCACTCCTTTCCATCTATACAGAGATTCTTGGTATTAGTCGTTCTGACCAATGCGAAGATGGTGTGTGATTTTCAGGCTGAGATTAGTGGTCCAGCCATGAGGGGAGCTGGCTCGCCTGTTAATACAGCTTTCCTTTACGTCCCCTAGTACTGATTTCTATTCTTAATCAAGTCTGCTTGATGCTGGTGATGTTGATTGTGTTTCTTGGATGCCTGGAATAAACCAAACTGCGAGATGATGGAACCGCATCCCAGGTTACACTGAAGTTTATGGTACATGGGGCAGTGAAATTGGACTGGTGGGGGATTGCCCTGCTGCCCATTACGTGGCGTGCCCAATATCCAGATACTCCAGTGCTGTAGCTGAATCTGGAGCTGCCAATTCCCCAAGAATTGGCATCCAAGGATATGGAAATGGTGTGGAAATGTGGCATTGACATAGATGATCAGCCGAGATCTCATTGAATGGCAGAGCAGGCTCGATGGACTGAGTGGCCTTCTCCTCTCCCTATTACCCTGGAGTTTCCAGGACACTGGAGTAAACTGAGGAGAAAAATCTGTAGGAACAACAAAAAGTGTTTATTTTTAAACTTTCTTTGAACACCTTTGTTTATTAATTATGAACAAAAATATTTGACATGAAGAGGCTGTTTGACTGGCTGACAACCAAAAATTATTCAACCGGGTAATGAAAAATCCAGACAATAGTTAACTTGGTATGTTCTCCATGGTAACGCCTCGACCAATCGAAGTCAACTTGCCAACCAGTCAGCACCTTTTTCTCATGCAGTATAAGTTGTTGTTCCGTTTGAAATTTGGCATTCTTGTGCCTGTCCTGATGAGTGTCGGAGGAAAAGCTTCGAAAACATGACTTTATTTCAGCAATAAGGAAGAATCTGTTCACTGTCCGATTGGCTGTGGGAAGGCAGGGTGCTATGACAGTGGGTGCATCCGGCAACAAATGGTGGGGCAGCAGGAGGTCATACAGTGAGACTTCCAGGAATGTGCCTGCCAGAATTGGCGACCAGAATGGGACCATAATGGGTGCCCCGGAGAGTCGGCCTGTTTTGCACCCAGTGCTGTTCCGTCTGCTGCTTTGTCCAAGTTCCCATCATGTGACCTTCTGGGATGAAGTGAGGTCTAACTGATCCTCCAGTTATAAATCCTAATCAAGCAAATGCCACATTTGTGTAGAACAGTAAAAGTATAAATTCATCAGCGTGTTTTAGTAGCAAGGTTCATCAGCTTCATATTTGATCAGTGTCTGTGTACCACCAGTTATAAACCTTGCAATGAACAGGAAATAGTCTGCTTTATATCAAATTAAAGTCGCGAGAATTTATAACCTGTGTGTTTTAAAGATACATTTTTCCATTTAGGATTGTTTAATAGTACCACCCGTTTAAAAATTTTCACCCTCAACATCAATCCCTTCATTGCCTCAGCCTTCCCTGTCTCTCTAATCTCCTGAAGCCTTTGGGATTTTCTTATCAAAGGCATGGTGGGGAACTAGAATGACAGGTCACTGGGAGCTTGGGGCGGCACAGTGGTTAACACTGCTGCCTCACAGCGCCAGGGACCCAGGTTCAATTCTGGCCTCTGGTCACTGTCTGTGTGGAGTTTGCACGTTCTCCCTGTATCTCTGTGGGTTTCCTCCCACAGTCCAAAGATGTGTGGGTTAGGTTGATTGGCCATGCTAAATTGACCCTAGTGTCAGGGTATTAGCAGAGTAAATGTGTGGGGTTACAGGGATAGGGCCTGGGTGGATTGTGGTCAGCACAGACGCGATGGGCTGAATGGCCTCCTTCTGCACTGTAGGGATTCTATCTATGACCTCTGCACTCCTCCAATTCTGGCTTCTTGTGCATTGCCGATTCTCACTGTTCCTCTGATTTTCATCATCCCACAATTGGCGGCCGGGCCTTCAGCTGCCCAGGGCCCAAGCTCTGGGATTCTCTCCCTAAATCTCTCTTCCTCTCTCTCCCCCTTGAAGACAGTTGTTTAGCCTCTGATCCAAAGAGGTACGTGTGAGTCACTGCTTCAGCTGAAATGAGTGTTCGGGGCCGTGGACAATGAGGAGAGGTGTACTTCTTTCAATTCAGTACCCTGAGTTCGCTCCTCACAGTGCGCTCTCCTCCACACTGGGGAAACCAAGTGTAGATTGGATGACAATTTTGCAGAACATCTCTGTTCGTTCTGCAGTCATGACCCCGAGCTTCCAGTGACCTGTCATTTCAGTTCCCCACCTTGCTCTTACACTGACCCCTCTATCCTCTGCTTTCTGCAGTGTTCCAATCAAGCTGAAAGAACAGTAGCTCTCTTTCAGTTGGGCACATTGCAGATTTATGGACTCAGCACTGAATTAAGCAATTTCAGACTGTAACCTCTGCCTAAATTTTGTTTCAAATTTTCGCATGTTTCGGCCTTTATCTTATTTTTCTCTTCTTGTTTGCTTTTGGATGGGCGCTGTTCATTATTCTACCGTTCATATCTGTTCTGGACAATTTTTTTTGTTTCTTTACTTGTCCCATTATCACTCCCGTTGGCTTTTCCACACCAACACTTTAGTCATTTAACCTATCCCATCTTCCTTTTGTTCTTTTCCCACCTTTCCCCATTTCACCTGCTTCAAACCTGTTACTTTTCTGACTTTTCCCAATCCTGATGGCGCGTGATTGACGTGAAACATTTTGGGGTGGGATTTTCAGGCTGCACCCACCCCGAAACCGGAAAATCCCGCCCGAGGTCAACGGACCTTTCCATGGTCCGCCCCTCGCTCGCTCCGATTCCCGTGGTGGGCGGGGCGGTGAAATTCATCCCATTATGTTTCTCTCTCTTCCTCTCTCCGCAGATGATGCCAGACCTGCAGAGCATTTCCGCCATTTTCCGTATCTATTTCAGATTTCCAGCATCTGCAGCATTTTGCTTTTGTATAATCAGAATGGAAACTATTTGAAGGGGAAGGGGGAAAGGTTTGCCAAAAATTAAAAGATAAAAGCAAAGAAAATCTTTAAACTTGTGCAAACTATGTTTGCTCTGTTACCGACTAGGCAAGAGACTAATCTTCTCACTTATGAATTGCAATTAGTATCGTATTTTTAACTTTCTTCCTGATCAGTGCGTTCAAAAACTCCAATTCAGCTTTTATTCAGAATAGACCAAAAACACTCATTCTGGTTTGATGTAGACTGTATGTTTGCCCGAGGAAATTGGGTGGCACAGTAGTTAGCACCGCTGTCTCGCCAGGGACCCGGTTCGATTCCCAGCTTGGGTCATTGTCTGTGCAGAGTCTGCACATTCTCCCCGTATCTGCATGGGTTTCCTCCGGGTGCTCCGGTTTCCTCCCAAAGTCTGAAAGACGTGCTGGTTAGGTGCATTGGCCATGCTAAATTCTCCCTCGGTGTACCCGAACAGGCACCTGAGTGTGATGACTTGGGGGATTTTCACAATAACTTCATTGCAGTGTTAACCACATTGCAATGTGGTTGACTCTCAACTGCCCATGGCAACTTGGGATGGGCAATAAATGCTGGCCAGCCAGCGACGCCCACATCCCACAAAAGAATATATATAAAAAATAATGTAAGCCTACTTGTGACACCAATAAATAAACTTTTAAATACTACCAGCATTTTAAACCCCTCTCATATCCCTGACTTAAGAAATCCTCGGGAATGGTTGAACGGTTCCGATTCTTTGGAGTAAGATCATTTTTGTACTGATCCCCTTGTTTATGTTGCACTTTGCCTGAACAGAAGGTGATATCACAATTGGACCCCTATGACCCTCGTTGTGCCTTCTGTCACATTTGGCAGACAAATGCAGGGCATGATAGAACAAAGGGAGATGTGACATTACTAAACCTTCTCTGAGGGACTTTGTGCTTTTTAAGAAAATATGTAGGAAGTTATGTGGCTTCCTGCTTCATTAATGAAACTCCCGTTTTGAGAAAAATACACTTTCTTTTTTTCTTTAAACCACCAAGTTGTGCGGTACTGCTTGTACAACAGATGCTCTGCAGTAATTGGCCTGTGCAGATATGACCCCGGCTGTGGATTTTAGCTGGGAGTTTCGTATGTTTATTTATTACTGTATATTACCTGGCATGCATGATCTGAGCATTGCAAGCAAAAGTATTTCATGGTCTGCAGTTTCTAATGTCATGTGGGTTTAAAAACCTGTGTTTCTTTGGTAATGTTTGAGCAGCAGGTAAACTCTAAATATCATCCATCAACCGATAATTTTTTAATCCAGATAACACAAATGACTGATGAACCTGTCTCGAGTATGAATGTTTAGCACCATGGAAAGCCATATGTCACTGGCACTAGTTCCATTGCAGTCCTCTGATTTCTGCCGGATCTGCGCAAAAAAAAACAACATTAAACAAACTGAATCTGATTCTGCAGCTTTTCATTTTCATTTTGAACTTGGCTAAAGGGAAGTGACTGCTGGAGGAACGCGGTTGAAGAAAATAAATCAATTTTGCAACCGCCCCTTACCAATACCGAATCGCATTTTAATTTGTTTCCTCGGGAAGATACATGGTGAATGCTTGTTGCGGTGGGGGTGTGGAGGGGGCTCCTCTAATGCATTTTTCCATCTGTTCAAAACCGATCACAGCCCAGGATAGCGCACTCTCCCTCATGTGGGAAAAGCACATCTGTTACTGTACGCCACATCCAGCAAATGTATTATGCTCATTTCACATCGCGCAAGAATCAGGACCAAAATTGTGGCATTCCTTATCATGGATGCCCATGCTTTTCCTCTTTAGTTTTGAATGTTCCCTGGCATCTGCGCACACTGACAGTGTGGCCAAAGGCAGCCTGGATCAGCCATACATCTTTTATTATTGTTGTTTCAGGAGATTTTTTGAAGCTCTTAGTTCCCCCCTTTTTCCCCCCTCCACGATTCCTGATGGATGCCTGTCTGCGGATGTAAAGCTGCAACCCCCGTCCCGGCAAAACACGATGCCTTTAAACGGGCTCTTTAGGTTTGGTTTGCTGGTTTTGTACCGACTGCTCTCAGCTAGCAGTGTTTGCCCGAGTGTGACTTTGGCACCTTGTTCTCTATGAGGGTGCATTCATGGGAATAATTAAAGGGCATTTGGCAGCAACTGCCCCCACCCCCCTCACCTCCCCCACCAGAAAATGTAGCAGATGTCTTAAAGGATGGAGTTCAGAATTTTCCTGGGCCCATCCCACAGTCACATTCTTAGGCCAGACACACGTCTTAATGAACTTACGCAGGCTAAAGAGTTAAAATCAGGTTACCTGTCTATATATTGTGCTGCCCCCAAAGTTTTAAGGTGGAAGTCTCTCGGGAGGAACCACTCTGTGAAAATAAATGGGCCTTGATAGATTTCCATATCATTTATAACTTTCCTTAATTGCACAGGGAAGACATGCCAGTAAACCTGGAAAATTGGCAGCTTATATCCATTATAGTAATGTTTCAGGCCATGGCAAGCAGCTGGTCTTATTTCCCTTCACTCACAATTAATCATCAGTTGGAGATGTCTGAAAAATGTGGCAGTGCTATGTGACATTCGAAAGCGCCTAAAACACCAAGTTCTGTGGAATAAATGTGTCTTACTCTCGGCATTCTGGTCCAGAGCTCATTGCAGCCCTGATGAGTTGCCAGTTCGATGATCTGATGCGAGTGTGAATCTTGACCCGGTGTCAGAAACGGGAAGGGGGGAGGGGAGGGGGCGGGGTGCGGCCCTGGAAACAGGATGGAAGATATGTGCTCCCAATCAACAAAGCTTTGCGTCAATTAGACGCAGAAGGGAAAGTCCAGCATCAGTTATTGGTTTATCAAAAGACTTCTGAAAAGAGTCTGAATCTCTTGCCCCTTGCTTGGTATGCCTGGAGACCCTGATGAAGAGAATGACTTTCGTTAAGGTAGCCACTTAAACTTGATGCGCCCCTCGGGAATTTGATGAATGGGGGTTTTTATATCCTGCCTGATTTTATTCCCTGTTGGGAGAGTAATACTGTGTAGAGTTAGTGTTTCACCCAATGCTGTGGTTTTCCTTTTTGGGGGGACAGATTAAAATTGCTCCCAAATACTCTCTGAAAGTCATGTAATTACTTTATCCCAGATGTCAGGTTAGAATCATAGAATCCCTGCAGTGCAGAAGGAGGCCATTTGGTCCATCAAGTCTGTACTGGCTCTCCGATAGAGGATCCCACCCAGGTCTTTTCCCATAACCCCACATATTTACCTGCAAATCCTCCTAAATTACACATCTTTAAACAATAAGGGGTAATTTACCATGGCCAATCCACCTCACCAGCACGCCTTTCAGACTGTGGGAGGAAACCGGAACACGCAGACACAGGGAGAATGTGCAAACTCCACACAGCCAGCCGAGGCTGGAATTGAACCAGGGTCCCTGGCACTGTGAGACAGCAGTGCTAATCACTCTGCCACTGTGTTGTCCACGTTGTGAATGACACAAATGCATTAACCATTAATTCTGAACAAGTACATAGTAATGATGGTATATACTGATGGATTGGATCAAACACTACATTATTTCATTGTCTGATGTTTAGCCGTGGGATAATAATTAATACACTCATTAGTTTACATGTCTTCATAAACAGCAGCCTAGTTTGCTCTGTAACCTGTCGTGAAACTTCAATTTTAATAGTTGAGCATTTTCTTTTGATGCTTTTGGAAGTAAGTTGATAAAATGGTAAATCATGATCCATTAGTTACTAAACTAGGTTAAAGAATATACTGACAATTCACTCAATTAAGAGATGTTACTTGGTTTAGCTATTGCTATAATTAGTATCCATTACTAATCCTTTTTCTCAAGTTTACTAGATGTTAAATACATCTTACAGATTCTACAATAAAAACACAACATGCGGCTTTAACTTGCATGATAAATGTTAATAAAAATTAAGCAAATTACATTTTTAAAACTCTATAATGCAGGGATAATGGATTTCTTTAAACTTTAAAAACTTTTTAAATTTTGGAAAATTATACTGTTTTTAAAAAAGATTCTGTCACAAAGCCTCTACAGATTCTAGGAGGAATAGCAAGATTTTTATTTGATTTATTTTATTATTGTCATGTATTGGGATACACTGATAAGTATTGTTTCTGACGCACTACACAGACAAAGCATACCGTGCATAGGGAGGGAAACCAGAGAGTGCAGAACTAAATGTTACAGTCATAGCTAGGGTGTAGAGAAAGATCAACTTCATATGAGATGTTCTGTGTCTTCCTGCATGGTTTCCATGAGTCCGTAATTAAGAAAGCAAATGTAATGTTGTCATTTATCTCAAGAGGCTTGGAATACAAAAGCAGGGATGTACTTCTGAGGCTTTATAAAGCACTGGTTAGGCCCCATTTGGAGTACTGTGAGCAATTTTGGGCCCCACACCTCAGGAAGGACATACTGGCACTGGAGCGGGTCCAGCGGAGATTCACACGGATGATCCCAGGAATGGTAGGCCTGACATACGATGAACGTCTGAGGATCGTGGGATTATATTCATTGGAGTTTAGGAGGTTGAGGGGAGATCTGATAGAAACTTACAAGATAATGAACGGCTTAGATAGGATGGACGTAGGGAAGTTGTTTCCATTAACAGGGGAGACTAGGACGCGGGGGCACAGCCTTAGAATAAAAGGGAGTCACTTTAGAACAGAGATGAGGAGAAATTTCTTCAGCCAGAGAGTGGTGGGTCTGTGGAATTCATTGCCACAGAGGGCTGTGGAGGCCGAGACGTTGAGCGTCTTCAAGACAGAAATTGATAAATTCTTGATTTCTCGAGGAATTAAGGGCTATGGGGAGAGAGCGGGTAAATGGAGTTGAAATCAACCATGATTGAATGGTGGAGTGGACTCGATGGGCCGAATGGCCTTACTTCCGCTCCTATGTCTTATGGTCTTATGGTCTTATCTTTGCCATGTTGAAGTCAATTCATCTTTTACTAACATTGCTGGATATTGGATCCCAAAACTAGCATAAAAGCATATTTCTGCAGATGCCGGAATCCGAAACCAAAAGAGAAAAGGCTGGAAAACCTCAGCAGGTCTGGCAGCATCTGTAAGGAGAGAAAAGAGCTGACGTTTCGAGTCCAGGTGACCCTTTGACAAAGAGTCCTCTGGACTCGAAACTTCAGCTCTTTTCTCTCCTTACAGATGCTACCAGACCTGCTGAGATTTCTTAAAACTAGCATTCCTTTTAACATTGCATAGCGACCAAAGCTGGGTTTGAGGACATAATGCAGAAGAAGATTTTGTACGATTTAAAAAAATACATTCAATGTGGGCTTCACTGGCTAGGCCAGCATGCATTGCCCACCCCTAGGTAGCTTTAGTATGTCATACCGTATTGGTACAGTGTGGAGTTAAAATGCTCCTTAAAACCTTTCTTTTGAACTAGTTCTTTGGTCCCTGTCTGAATATCTCTTTTGACTTGGTGTCAGATTTTATCTGATAGAAATGCTCCAGAGAATCTGCTATCTAAGATGGGTACACTCTTCCATTGGAAGGTCAGAAAAGTGGGAATACTAAGTAAGGTTTCACCTTATCCCCGCGGCAGCTGCCAGTTAACACAATGCAGCGAAGACATCAAACCAAGGACCTTTCCTCTTGGTTTAACTTCCAAATTTAATTTTAATAAAAACAGAGTATCAGGTGGTCTAGTGCCATTCAGTTTATTTCCCGTAATGATTTTTCCCATGGTGTCTATTCCATTTTCTGGGACAGTGAGAATGTTGGCCTTTGATAAAATGTTGGTATTCATCTTCTGTTTTTTTTACATAAACTGCGCAGGTGACGGAAGGTCAGGAGGTCTGTGTAATCGAAGCGATGAAAATGCAAAATAGTTTGGCCGCAACTAAATCTGGAAAGGTAGGTTCACGGGAACTGAGTTAAAAAATGTATTTGTTAATGGGTGAATATTTGGAGACCCATGACTGTAGTCACTGCTAACTAAGAGTATTAATCTTTTAATTAAAGGTTAACCTGCATTTTTGAACGGGAGCTTATTCATTAAGTAAATTATTTTCATAGAATCCCTACAGTGCAAAAAGAGGCCATTCGGCCCATCGAGTCTGCACCGACCACAATCTCACCCAGGCCCTATCCCTGTAACCTCATGTATTTACCCTGCTAGTCCCCCTGACACCAATGGGCAATTTAGCATGGACAATCCACCAAACTAGCACATCTTTGGACTGAGAGAGGAAACTGGAGCACCCGAAGGAAATCCAAGCGGACACAAGGAGAACGGGCAAACTCCACACAGTCACCCAAGGCCAGAATTGAACCCAGGTCCCTGGCGCTGTGAGGCAGCAGTACTAACCACTGTGCCACCATGCCACCCATATGTGAATGAGTGAATTATCGGGATACTATCTCCAATAGAACAAACGTTTGCTCACAAATGTCAGATAGTTAACAATTCTTGTTTGTAATCTGTTGAATTTTAAATAAATATGCTGATCAGATGTATGCAGCAAATTACTTAAATTAACAATTTCTAGAAGTTATGCCTTGTGTTATGCCATTAAAAGGTTATGCCATCTTTTGTAATCATACTGGATTTCATTGTACCTCAGTAAAATGTATCTTGAATATGTTTCTCATTTAACAGCGAGCACAATTAAATTACTGAAAATTGAAAAGGAATGTAAGATAAAAATCTATCCATCTTAGATTTCACGGAATCCCTCCAGTGCAGAAGGAGGCCATTCAGCCCATTGAACCTGCACCGACTCTCTGATAGAGTACCTTATACTGGCCCTTTCCCCCCCACCCTATCCCCGTAACCCCGCACATCCACCGTAGCTAATCCATCAAACCGACACATCTTTGGACACTAAGGGGCAATTTGGCATGGCCAGTCCACCTAACCTGACATCTTTGGACTGCGGGAGGAAACCCATGCAGACAAAGAGAGACCGTGCAGTCTCTACACAGTCACCGAAGGCCGGAATGAACCCAGGTCATTGGCACGGTGAGGCAGCAGTGCTCACCACTGTACCACATTAACAATTGAACGAGCACCAATTGCCATTTGCAGAAGAGAATTCCAAACTTCTACCAACCTTTGTGTGAAGAAATGTTTCCTAATTTCACTCCTGAAAGTTCTGGCTCTAATTTTGAGACCATGTCCCCAGTCTTAGACCCTTAAAGGAAATAGTTTTCATCTACATTATCTGTTCCCCTTAATACCATGAAAACATTCGCACTCCAGGGAGTACAAGCTGGTTTATGTAATCTTTCCCTGCAAGTTTATCCTTGGAGTCCAGGTATTTTTCTCGTAAATATATGCTGCACTCCCTCCAAAGCCATTATGTCCTTCCTAAGATGTGGTGTCCAGAACTGCTCACAGTACTTCAGGCCTGCTTTAACCCGGGCTTTATATAGCTGTAGCATGACAACATAAATCACATTAACTATGAACATCTGTTAAAATTAGAATTGAACGATGAGCATTGGAAAAGCAATTGTAAGTTGGGTCCAGTGTTGCAGTAATGTTTTTGCTCTTTACGGTTTGTAGATGAGTTAGGTGGATTGGCCTTGCTAAATTGACCCTTAGTGTCAGGGGGATTAGCTAGGGTAAACGCATGGGTTTCTGGGGACAGAGCTTGGGTGGGATTGTTGTCAGTGCAGGCTTGATGGACCAAATGGCCTCCTCCTGCACTGGGATTCTATGAGCATTATTTTGATCATTGGTTACCATGGTACCTGTGTAAGATTGTAAACACGTCTACCTCTCTTGATTTTGTTCAGGTGACGAAGGTGCACTGCAAACCGGGAGACACGGTCGGAGAAGGAGATATTCTTATTGAATTTGAGTGACGTGTGTTCTACAGAGGAGCATTTTACTTCACATCATGTCCCCGAATTTTTGATTGTTAACTCCTCAGCCTAAAACTCCCGTAGACATTCTTCCATGGATTTTCTGTTTATTTTTTCAGTAATATTTACTGTTTGTTGAAGAATAGGAAACACATCTAATTATTTTTGCTAGTAGCATTACAGAATTTTGAAGCTATTCCCTGGCTTTATTTATGAAAATGTAACATAATACTGAGCTGCTAATCAACATATTTGACCCGTGACAGATAGAAACATTATCACTAGTTTCACAGAAGAGTTAATGGACATTTTACGGTTACATCAGATTTATTGGTGCATGCTTTTCCAAGATGAGTAAAAATGCTTTTCAAATATCGCTATTTGTTTTCTCTTGCACCTAACTGGGGTGGGGAGAAAGTGTTGGACATTGTGTTTGATTTCGGTGTTGATCAAAGGTGTGCAAGTTTCCACTGACAGGAAGGTAGTACGCAGGGGCACAGATTTGAGGTAAATGGCGAGTTGTTGACATCTAAAATTTATTTATTTAGTAGTCACAAGTAGGCTTACATTAACACTGCAATGAAGTTACTGTGAAAATCCCCTAGTCGCCACACTCCGACGCCTGTTCGGGTACACTGAGGGAGAATTTATCATGGCCAATGCACCGAAACAGCATGAATTTCGGGCTGTGAGAGGAAACCAGAGCATCTGGAGGAAACCCCATGCAGACACGGGGAGAACGTGCAGACTCCACACAGACAGTGATCCAAGCCGGGAATCGAACCCAGGTTCCTGGTGCTGTGAGGCAGCATTGCAAACCACTGTGCCACCGTGCCGGCCCTTGAAATGCATCACTTGTAAACGGTGATGGAAACAGACTCGATAGTAACTTTCAAAGAGGAATTAGATCATTAACATGAAAAATAAATAAATAATTGCAGGATCATTGGAGAAAGAGTGGGAGAAATTGGAGCTAGCACAGACATGATGGACTGAATAGCCTCTCCCTTGCTGCATGATTCTATTTTGAAAAATGGCTTTTGAAATTGGCTCATACGCAGGATAAACGCCACTAAACTTCTTATTTGTTTTATCGGACGGGAGGTGTTATTAAAACGTCCTCATTTTTAATTGATTACAGTCAAAGGTTGATGTTAAAATATTTTTTTAATTCACTCATGGGATGTGCGTGACATTAGCTGGGCCAACATTTATTCCCCATCCCTGAGGGCATTTAAGAGTCAACCACATTGCTGTGGGCCAGACCAGGTACAGACAGCAGATTTCCTCCCTTTTGTTTTATTCATCACTGGCTGGCCAGCTTTTATTGCTTCCTTAAAGGATATTAGTGAAACAGACGGGTTTTTAAGACAATCGACAATGATTCCAGATTTTTACTGAATTCAGATTTCACCGCCTGCCACGGTGGGATTTGAACCCGGGTCCCCAGAGCTTTACCCTGGGTCTCCGGATTACTAGTCCAGGACAATACCACTGCCTCTCCTCCAGGGGAGGTGATATTTAATAAATGTGACTGCTGCCATTTTGATTTTGGTACCACGAAATTCACTTTCATTAGTTTATTTTATTATTCATTCGCAGCGGAGTGGCTATTTGCTGACAGGTCAGCATTTATTGCCCATCCCTAATTGCCCATGTGAAGACTGTGGTGAGCTACCCTCTTGAGTACAGCTGAGAAGCTTGTCTGGCCATTTGAGTGGAAAGTTAAGGGTCCATCACTGTGGATCTGGAGTCACAACTAGGCCCAGAACACACGAGGGCAGCAAATGTACTTCCCTAAAGGAAATAGTGAAGCACGTGTTCGAAAACAATGGTCATCAGAGCAGATGGTGGCATGATGGAAATGTCACTGGACTAGTAATCCAGAGCCCGGGCTAATGCTCTGGAGACAAGGGTTCAAATTGAAGGTTGAAATCTAGTTTCCGTAATGGTCACCATGAAACTGTTAATTTTCTTAAAAACCCATCTGGTTCGATGGGAACCCAGACTCGATGGGCCAAGTGGCCTAATTCTGCTCCTATGTCTTATGGTCTTATATCACCCAAAAGACAGTGCTGCACTCAGTCAGTACTGCAGTGGGAGTGTCAGCCTCAATTATGTGTTGCGGTCTCTGGACCGGGACTTGAACCCACACCCTTCTGGCTCGGGCTCCGAGTGCTATGGCTCATACTGCTCACCTCATGGTCAAAACACAGAATAGTTGACTTAAAGGCTGACAGGTAACACATGCAAAGTTGTGCTTAGGAATTTGCCCTCCCAACATTACTCCCTTAAATAATTCAATACTTTGATGATGGGTTCAACTTGAGTAATGTGCAGAAATACAAAAGCTCTAACCATATAAATCGGTACAGTAAGAAGTCTCACAACACCAGGTTTATTTGGAGTCACGAGCTTTCAGAGTGCTGCTCCTTCATCAGGTGAGTCATCAACTTTTACAGATGCACCATAGAAAGCATTCTTTCTGGTTGTATCACAGCTTAGTATGGCTCCTGTTCTGCCCAAGACCGCAAGGAACTACAAAATGTCATGAATGTAGCCCAATCCATCAGACAAACCAGCCTCCCATCCATTGACTCTGTCTACACTTGCCGCTGCCTCGGCAAAGCAGCCAGCATAATTAAGGACCCCATGCAGCCCGGACATTCTCTCTTCCACCTTCTTTCATCAGGAAAAAGATACAAAAGTCTGAGGTCACGTACCAACTGACTCAAGAACTGCTTCTTCCCTGCTGCTGTCAGACTTTTGAATGGACTTACCTTGCATTAAGTTGATCTTTCTCTACACCTTGGCTATGACTGAAATACTACATTCTGCACTCTCGTTTCCTTCTCTATGGATGATATGCTTTGTACAGCGCGCAAGAAACAATACTTTTCAGTATGTTAATACGTGACAATAATAAATCAAATCAAATCAGAACAGATGAAGGAGCAGTGCTCCGAAGGCTCGTGACTCCAAATAAACCTGTTGGACTTTAACCTGTTGTGAGGCTTCTTACTGTGCCCACCCCAGTCCAATGCATCTCCACATCATTATAATTTGTGTGATCTTACCTGCCATTCATGCCACGCTCTCGCTGCAGTGAGGTCGGAGAATTTGGCGGCCAGTCAAATCTCTGTTCAATATTGCAAATTGTGGCAAATAAATAGACACAATGCCACAGAAAAGTATTCAAGTATTGATCCAAAATTTTAATAAACTGCAGAAATTAAAACAAACGTTCATTCAGAACTAAACAGCTTGAGAACTTGAATTCAAGAATATAAGGTTAATGATTTCAGATTCAAGTATTGAAAGAGGATATATTTTAAATTGAATGCCATTTAATTTCTCATTCTTCAGTAATGAGCGTGTAGAGTTATCTGACATTTGATAGTTATCTATCCTCGCGTAGGACATACTTTGGCTGATCAGGGTTCCCAATGGGATCATAGTTGTTGTAATAAGGAAGCTTTAACCAGTCCTCTTCGTAGGTCGTTGTGTTGTACAGAAAGCATTTTAGAATACCATCCACATCAGGCTTCACCAACAGAGTGTTGTCTTTATCTTCCCACTGTTCCACACGGATCCCGATGGTTCTCCGCTGGTAAAGCAGTGGACAACTTTCAAACTCATCGAGGAACTGCAGCAGCTGATCATCGACTAAGTAAATCTCTCCGGCAACTTCATGCCCTGTGCCTGGAAGGTGGAGCAGAAAGGGAACGTTGTATTTTCTTGCAATCACCAGCGGAAACTTCTGAGTGGTATGTCCCGTGCCACAGAATCTTCCTTTCCCCTTGGTTCCGTTGATCAGGTAGTGATGGTTAGGTTGACCTCTCTTGAGTGTGCCGTAGACAAACACAGCGCTCATTTTGCCTAGAGAAGGGGCAAAACCACATGGATTAAAACGGTGATGGAGGAAGAGGTGATACCAGCGAGAGCATTTGAAAACAAGCCTAGGATTTCACAGGAGTGTCACCATTTTTCTGTAAAGAACTAGCAATGCTATTAAGAAGAGAAAAGACTGGCAGCAGCCAGCATTGTGGCTACATGATATCCCAAAGTGCTTTGCCTCTAGGCCAAACTTTTGGTCACCTGTCCTAATTTGTGAAATTACCCAGAGAGTGGTGAGAATGCGGAACAGGTTACCACAGGGATTGGTTGAAGTGAATGGTGCAGTCAGCTAAAGTAAAGTTCGTTTGTTCGTGTCACAAGTAGGTTTACACTCACAGTGCAATGAAGTTACTGTGAAAATCCCCTAGTCGCCACACGCCAGCACCTGTTCGGGTTACACTGAGGGAGAATTTGGCACGGCCAATGCACCTTAACCAGCACGTCTTTCAGACTGTGGGAGAAAACCGGAGAACCCGGACGAAACCCACGCAGACACGGGGAGAACATGCAGAATGCACACAGGCAGTGACCCAAACCAGGAATCGAACCCGGGTCCCTGGTGCTGTGAGGCAGCAGTGCTAACCACTGTGCCGCTGTGAGAGAAGCTGGAGGGAGAATGGAACAGAAGGATATTCTGGCAGTGAACTGAGCAAGGATGGAATGAAGTTGACTTGTACCAGCACAGGCTGAATGCACCAAGTGTCACAGAGTCATGGAGGTTTACAACTTGTCCATGCCGCCCTTTCTTTAAACCCCTAAGCTAATCCCAATTGCCCGCATTTGGCCCATATCCCTCCATGTAACTAAATGCTTTTTAAAAGACAAAATTGTACCCGCCTCTACTACTACCTCTGGCAGTTTGTTCCAGCTACTCACCACCCTCTGTGAAAAAATTGCCCCTCTGGACACTTTTGTATCTCTCCCCTCTCGCCTTAAACCTATGCCCTCTAGTTTTAGACTCCCCTACCTTTGGGAAAAGATATTGACTATCTAGCTGATCTGTGCCCTTCATTATTTTATAGACCTCTATAAGATCACCCCTCAGCCTTCTGCACTCCAGAGAAATAATCTATCCAGCCTCTCATAACTTAAACCATCAAGTCCCGGTAGCATCCTAGTAAATCTTTTCTGCACTCTTTCTAGTTTAATAATATCCTTTCTATAATAGGGTGACCAGAACTGCACACTATTCCAAGTGTGGCCTTACCAATGTCTTATACAACTTCAACAAGACGTCCCAACTCCTGTATTCAATGTTCTGACTGATGAAACCAAGCATGCCGAATGCCTTCTTCACCACTCTGTCCACTTTCAAGGAGCTATGAACATGTACCCCTAGATCTCTTTGTTCTGTAACTCTCCCCAGCACCCTACCATTAACTGAGTAAGTCCTGCCCTGGTTCAATCTACCAAAATGCATCACCTCGCATTTGTCTAAATTAAACTCCATCTGCCATTCGTCAGCCCATTGGCCCAATTGATCAAGATCCCGTTGCAATTGGAGATAACTTTCTTCACTGTCCACTATGCCACCAATCTTGGTGTCATCTGCAAACTTACTAACCATGCCTCCTATATTCTCATCCAAATCATTAATATAAAAGACAAATAACAGTGGACCATGCACTGATCCCGGAGGCATACCGCTGGTCACAGGCCTCCAGTTTCACCTCTGGCTTCTGTCAAGAAGCCAATTTTGTATCCATTTAGATACCTCACCCTGGATCCCGTGAGAATTAACATTTTGCAACAACCTACCTTGTCAAAGGCCTTGCTAAAGTCTATGTAGACAACATCAACTGCACTGCCCTCATCTACCTTCTTGGTTACCCCTTCAAAAAACTCAATCAAATTTGTGAGACATGATTTTCCACTCACAAAGCCATGCTGCCCCTAATCAGTCCTTGCATCTCTAAATGCCTGTAGATCCTGTCTCTCAAAATGCCTTCCACCAACTTACCCACCACAAATGTGAGGCTCACTGGCCTGTCGTTCCCAGGCTTCTCCCTGCAGCCCTTTTTAAACAAAGGCACAACATTTGCCACTCTCCAATCTTCAGGCACCTCACCCGTGGCAATCGATGATTCAAAGATCTTGGCTAGGGGACCCGCAATTTCCTCCCTAGCCTCCCACAACGTCCTGGGATACACTTCATCAGGTCCCGGGGGTTTATCTACCTTGATGCGCTTTAAGACTTCCAGCACCTCCTCCTCTGTTATATGTACACTCCTCAAGGCATTAATATTTATTTCCCCAAGTTCCCTAACATCCATGCTTCTCTCAATAGTAAATACTGATGAGAAATATTTATTTAGTATCTCACCCATCTCTTGTGGATCCGCACTTAGATGACCTTGTTGATCCTTAAGAGGCCCTACTCTCTCCCTTGTTACTCATTTGTCCTTTATGTATTTGTAGAAGCACTTTGGATTCTCCTTTGCCTTATCTGCCAAAACAATCTCGTGTCCCCTTTTTGCCCTCCTGATTTCTCTCTTAACTCTATTCCTACACCCCTATACTCTTCAAGAGGTTCACTTGATCCCAGCTGCCTATGCATGTCATGTGCCTCTTTCTTCTTCTTGACCAGGGTCTCAATATCCTGATTCATCCAGGGTTCCCTACTTCTGCCAGCCTTCCCCTTCACTCTAAGAGGAATGTGTTTACCCTGAACCCTGGTTATCGCACTTTTGAAAGTGTGCCACTTACCAGACATCCCTTTGCCTTCCCACAGACTCCCCCAATTAACTTTTGAAAGTTCCTGCCTGATACAATCAAAATTGGCCTTGCCCCAATTTAGAATTTTAACTTTTGGGCCAGACCTATCATTCTCCATAGCTATCTTAAAACCAATAGAATTATGGTCACTGGTCCCAAAGTGATCCCTCACTAACACTTCTGTCACCTGCCCTTCCTTATTTCCCAAGAGGAGGTCAAGTTTTGCCCCCTCTCTAGTCGGGCCATCCACATACTGAATGAGAAACTCCTCCTGAATACACTCAACAAATGTCTCTCCATCCAACCCTCTAATACTATGGCTGTCCCAGTCAATGTTGGGAAAGTTAAAATCTCCGACTATTACCACCTTATTTTTCTTGCCAAGTGGCCCATTTCGCTGCTGTAAATTCAACGTCATCGTACATCTGCCACTGAAGCACGCGGGGTAGGTAGGCTGGGAAAAGATAGGTGAGCAGGACCAGCTGAGTAACTTACAGAGAGCTGGCACAGACTGGAGGGAGTGAACAGCCTCCTCATACACTGTGACCATTCTATGATTCTAAGCTCCGTCCATAGTCTGGCATGAAACAAGCTCCAGAAATAAGCTTTCGGAACCAGTGGCAAAGAAGGAATGATGAAACGCAGGAACTGAATGATTTAAGAAGGGAGTGTTGGACGATAGCCACGGATAGTGTTCTGCTGCGGTTAACCGACACCATTTGTACCAGTTCGGTTCCAGCTGCGACCTCTATTTGAGGATTAACACTTCACAGATGTGGGTTTCAGTTGCCAACGTCTCGGACTGGCCTGGAGAATCCAGGGGCTGATGATTCATTTTTTAAGGTCAGTGATGCCAACAAATCCAGGAGAAAGTCAATAAAAACTATTGTGTTTTATTTTCTCCAAATGTCTGTATAGGTTACGTTAAAAAAAAGAGATAGGGGCAAAAAGCAGTCCGAAATCATCCAATCAGGAATAAAGCTTTGCAGGATGTCAGGTGACGAATGGGTGGTTGGTGTTGGGAGATCATGTGACAAGATCCTCCACAGACTCAAAGCAGAGTCTGGCAGGACTTGCAGATAGTGAGGAACATTGTCAGAGGCTACAGAAGGATATAGATAGGCTGGAAATTTGGGCAAAGAAATGGCAGATGGAGTTCAATCCTGATAAATGCGAAGTGATGCATTTTGGTGGGAATAATGTAGGGAGGAGCTACACGATAAATGGAAGAACCATAAAGGGTGTAGAGACGCAGAGGGACCTGGGTGTGCAAGTCCACAGATCTTTGAAGGTGACGTCACAGGTGGAGAAGGTGGTGAAGAAGGCATATGGCATGCTTGCCTTTATAGGACGGGGCATAGAGTATAAGAGTTGGGGTCTGATGTTGCAGATGTATAGAACGTTGGTTCGGCCGCATTTGGAATACTGCGTCCAGTTCTGGTCGCCACACTACCAGAAGGACGTGGAGGCTTTGGAGACAGTACAGAGGAGGTTTACCAGGATGTTGCCTGGTATGGAGGGGCTTGGTTATGAGGAGAGATTGGGGAAACTGGGGTTGTTCTCCTTGGAAAGACGGAGGATGAGGGGAGACTTAATAGAGGTGTATAAAATTATGAAAGGCATAGATAGGGTGAACGGTGGGAAGCTTTTCCCCGGGTCGGTGGTGACGTTCACGAGGGGTCATAGGTTCAAGGTGAAGGGGGGGAGGTTTAACACAGATATCAGAAAGACATATTTTACACAGAGGGTCGTGGGGGCCTGGAATGTGTTGCCGGGCAAGGTGGTGGAGGCGGACACACTGGGAACGTTTAAGACTTATCTAGACAGCTATATGAACGGAGTGGGAATGGAGGGATACAAAAGAGTGGTCTAGTTTGGACCAGGGAGCGGCGCGGGCTAATTGTTCCTTGTTTCTCGTTTCAAGGCTTCATTCTATGATCATCTTGCTGGTGCCAGTACAGAGCGAGACTGCGGATAGTTGGGAACCTGTCTCGGGGGCAGGGAATTCATATGGTGTTCGTGGAAGTGGAAATGACTAGGGTTGGGAAGCATTTTCCGATCAGGGCCAGTGTGATCTCCTGGACTCGTTTCGATCGCCTCAGGGGGTCGGAGAGGAATTTCCCAGATTTTTTTTCCCCATATTGGCCCTGGGGTTTTTCACTCTGGGTTTTCGCCTCTCCCTGGGGATCACATGGTCTGGAATGGGGGGGTGGGGGTGAGTTAATAGGTTGTGATGAACAAAGCATCGTAGCTGTGAGGGACAGCTCGGTGGATAGGATATTGGTATGTAGATAGGCTGGAAAATTGGGCGGGGATCCTGGATTCAGGATTCAATCCTGGACCGGGGAGCGGCGCGGGCTTGGAGGGCCGAAGGGCCTGTTCCTGTGCTGTATTGTTCTTTGTTCTTTGTTCAGAGTTGGCAGTGCAATTGATGGTGTAATTTACCAGTTTTATAACCACAACCGTAACGGCTTGATATCTGTAACCAGCTTTGAACAGTGGGCATGGGTCAAACTTAAATCCCCCGAGCGCTGGTTACTGGGCACACAACAGGTGTTTGTGATCTGGGATCGTGTCAACTCAAAACCAGCCAATAGAATAAATAAAATCAGCAAAAGGAGGAATTCCATCATTATTCGGAAGGAAAACAGAAGCATTGCTATAGCACCCTTCACAAATGCTGGACGCCTTGAAGCACTCTATGGCCAGTGAAGCCTAACTGTTATATAGAAAACACAGACGCTAATTTGTGCACAGCAAGATCCCACAATCAGCAAGATGATAATTATCAGATAATCTGCTTTTCATGATGTTGCTTGAGGGATAAATATTGACCAGGACACCGGAGAGAACTACCCTGCTCCTCCATACTGCCCATGGGATCATTTACTTCCACCTGCGAGAGCAGATGGGGGCCTTGGTTTAATGCAAAAACATCACATAGAACATAGAACATTACAGCGCAGAACAGGCCCTTCGGCCCACGATGTTGCACCGACCAGTTAAAAAAAAACTGTGACCCTCCAACCTAAACCAATTTCTTTTCGTCCATGAACCTATCTACGGATCTCTTAAACGCCCCCAAACTAGGCGCATTTACTACTGATGCTGGCAGGGCATTCCAATCCCTCACCACCCTCTGGGTAAAGAACCTACCCCTGACATCGGTTCTATAACTACCCCCCCTCAATTTAAAGCCATGCCCCCTCGTGCTGGATTTCTCCATCAGAGGAAAAAGGCTATCACTATCCACCCTATCTAAACCTCTAATCATCTTATATGTTTCAATAAGATCCCCTCTTAGCCGCCGCCTTTCCAGCGAAAACAATCCCAAATCCCTCAGCCTCTCCTCATAGGATCTCCCCTCCATACCAGGCAACATCCTGGTAAACCTCCTCTGCACCCTCTCCAAAGCCTCCACATCCTTCCTGTAATGTGGGGACCAGAACTGCACACAGTACTCCAAGTGCGGCCGCACCAGAGTTGTGTACAGTTGCAACATAACGCTACGACTCCTAAATTCAATCCCCCTACCAATAAACGCCAAGACACCATATGCCTTCTTAACAACCTTATCTACTTGATTCCCAACTTTCAGGGATCTATGCACACATACACCTAGATCCCTCTGCTCCTCCACACTATTCAAAGTCCTCCCGTTAGCCCTATACTCAACACATCTGTTATTCCTACCAAAGTGAATTACCTCACACTTCTCCGCATTAAACTCCATCCGCCACCTCTCGGCCCAACTTTGCAACCTGTCTAAGTCTTCCTGCAAACTACGACACCCTTCCTCACTGTCTACCACACCACCGACTTTGGTGTCATCAGCAAATTTGCTAATCCACCCAACTATACCCTCATCCAGATCATTAATAAATATTACAAACAGCAGTGGCCCCAAAACAGATCCCTGAGGTACACCACTTGTAACCGCACTCCATGATGAATATTTACTATCAACCACCACCCTCTGTTTCCTATCCGCTAGCCAATTCCTGATCCAATTTCCTAGATCACCCCCAATCCCATACATCTGCATTTTCACCTCTGACAGTGCAGCACACCCTCAGTACTGACCCTCCGACAGTGCGGCACTCCCTCAGTACTGACCCTCTGACAGTGCGGCACTCCCTCAGTACTGACCCTCCGACAGTGCGGCACTCCCTCAGCACTGACCCTCTGACAGTGCGGCACTCCCTCAGCACTGACCCTCCGACAGTGCGGCACTCCCTCAGCACTGACCCTCCGACAGTGCGGCACTCCCTCAGCACTGACCCTCTGACAGTGCGGCACTCCCTCAGCACTGACCCTCTGACAGTGCGGCACTCCCTCAGCACTGACCCTCTGACAATGCAGCACTTTCTCAGCACTGACCTTCTGACAGTGCGGCACTCCCTCAGCACTGACCCTCTGACAGTGCGGCACTCCCACAGCACTGACCCTCTGACAGTGCGGCACTCCCTCAGCACTGACCCTCTGACAATGCAGCACTCCCTCAGCACTGACCCTCTGACAGTGCGGCACTCCTTCAGCACTGACCCTCTGACAGTGCAGCACTCCCTCAACACTGACCCTCTGACAGTGCGGCACTCAGTACTGCACTTTGGCTTGTCAACCTTGATTTGTCTTTTGAGTGCTGGAGCACTGGAGTGGGATTGGGCTCAGAAACCAGTGATTCAGCGGCAAGAGCGATGCCAACTTCATCAAATTTACCAATAGGCCATTCGGCCCAACTGATCATGCTAGTGTTTCTGATCCTTTTATTTCTGTCTCCTTCATGGGTTTATCCAGCTTCTTCATAACTGTATCTACACCATTCACCTCAACCACTCCCTGTGTTCCACATACTCAAAATTGAAGAGGAAGTTATCCTCAAATAACCAGGACATCAAAATCAATTCAATGGTGTCTTTCTTTAAACAATAAATTAAACAAGGTCAGTATTGTTCTTGAGCTTGGCTCAAATATATATTTTTTAAAACTTTAGTCTGAATGTAGCTGACTCATCTTACTGCCAAACGAAAAGGAGATAACCAGGCCTCAAGCCCTAAAGGTCGTTGTGAGGATTAAAAACATTTAATTAATTCACTGTAGGAACTCGAAACTCAGCAGCCTTCGAGTTAATAACAGCGGGGCGTGAGTAAAGTTGTTCACACAACTTCTTTGGATGTCGATCCCACATCCACTTCTGAAAAGAAATACAAAATGATCAAAGCTTTCTGTGAACACTGGGGAGGCGATGGCCTAGTGGTATTATCGCTGGATTATTAATCCAGAAACTCAGCTAATGTTCTGGGGACCCGGGTTCGAATCCCGCCACGGCAGATGGTGGAATTTCAATTCAATAAAAAACTATGGGGGCGATTGTCCCAGCTCCAGCAACGCAGTGGGCTGGGAGACATCAGCAGAGGTGGTTTAGTGGGCTCCCCGCCGGACGCCATGGCCTCCACGCATCTCTGGACAAATCCACCGGATTTCCAGCATCATCAGCTCCATGCCCGAAATCGGCGTGGAGCTGATTTAAATCTGGTCATTTTCATTACCTTCCAATTAACGGGCCCGTTTGCCTCTCCCTCCCCACCAGGAGCATTCCACTCCAGCAGGGTTTACAGTTGCTTCCCACTAACGGGGAGCTGGCGGTCCCACCCCGCTGGAGTGAAGGGGGTCCATGGAAGCCACCCCAGGAAGTTGCGGGTAAGGGGAGGGTGCCCCCAGACATTGCCAACCTGGTAGTGCCAGCTTGGCCCTGTGGCACTGCCCACCAGGCATTGGGCAGTGTCAAGGGGGCAGGGCTTATTGGGAGGAGAACGCGGGGGGAGGGGGGCTCTGGGTCCCACTGTTACTCTGCACTAGGATCGGTGGCAGGAGGGTGGACAGCGATTGGGGCTGGCCATGGGGTGGCGGCCTACCAGGGGGTCAGGGCTGTGCGGGGAGGGGGTGGTGTCGGGGCTGGCATGGACACGTCCAAAAGGCCAGCAATCGGGGGTGGGCAAGGACAGTGAAGAAAGGTTGCTCTTATGGCCAGCGATTGGGAGGCCGGCAGTGCACGGCTACTGCGCATGCGCCGATCTCCGCTCTGGCAGATGGGTGCATGCGAAGTGGCTCGCTCAGCACCATCCTGCTGGCCTTTCCAGCAGGAATAGGCTCCACCCCTGGATTTTTAACGAGATTCATGCTGAAGCTCTCTGTGATACACAGAGTGTGGAGAATACATTTTGAAAATCCCGCTGAGAAAAACAGCAAAAGTTACTCCAGTATTTATGTGAATTCGGCACTTGGAATTTTTTTGGGAGAATCCAGGTCAATATCGAGAATTAAGAATCTACTGATGACCATGAAACCATTGTCGATTGTCGGAAAAAACCATCTCGTTCACCAATGTCCTTTAGAGAAGGAAATCTGCCATCCTTACCCGGTCTGGCCTACATGTGACTCCGGAGCCACAGCAATGTGGTTGACTCTCAACTGCCCTCCAAGGGCAACTAGGGATGGGCAATAAATGCTGGCCCAGCCAGCGACGCCCATGTCCCAGAGATGAATTTTTAAGAAGTGTTTGAATGAGAACTTCATTTCATCTGGTGACGCTGTCAGCTCACGGAAAGGCTGTTTGCAACAAAATTGTCACCTACTGAAATTTAACAACCTTTATATATAAATATATAACATCATTAATGTAATAAAGTATCATAAAGTGCTTCACAGGAATGGAATGAAGTTAAGTATGACAGTCTTAAGGAGTGGTTGAAAGGAGAAGAGTGAGGTAGAGAGACAAAGAGGTTCAGGGAGTGAATTCCAGAGCTTGGGGCCCTCAGGCACGGCCGCCAATTGTGGAGTAATTGAATTGCGTGACACGCAAGAGACCAAATTGAATGAGAAATCTCAGAGAGTTGCAAGGCTGGAGGAGGTAGCGGAGGGGTGAGGCCGTGGAGGGATTTGAACAAAAGGATGAGAAGTTTAAAATCGAGGCGTTGTAGACTGGGAGCCAGTGTAGGTCAGTGAGTAGGAAGTTGAGCGCATGCAAAACTATTGCTGCAATTCCAGTAGCTTCACCTCGCCTGCTTTACGTGGGTGTGACCGATGGATTAGTGGGTAGAACCCAAGCTTCGTGGGCAGAAAATTATGGATTCAAATCCCTCCAAAACTTGAGCTCCTAATGCAGGCTGACACTCGCCAGTGTAGTACTGAGGGAGAAGTGCTATTATTTGGATGAAATGTTAAAGCAAGCCCCTCAGGGTAGCACGGTGACACAGTGGTTAGCATTGCTGCCTCACAGCGCCAGGGACCCAGGTTCGATTCTCAGCTCAGGTCACTGTCTGTGTGGAGTCTGCACGTTCTCCCCGTGTCTGCATGGGTTTCCTCCAGGTGCTCCGGTTTCCTCCCACAGTCTGAAAGACGTGCTGGCTAGGTGCATTGGCCGTGCTAAATTCTCCCTCAGTGTACCTGAACCGGCGCCGGACTGTGGCGACTAAGGGATTTTCACAGTAACTTCATTGCCGTGTTAATATAAGCCTACTTGTGACACTAATAAATAAACTATAACTATAAACTTATGATGGGAGAGAATGTGATACAGAGAGAGAAAAAACACAATAGAGGGAAGGAGAATGCAACAGAAAGAGGGAGAACGTGACAGAATACAACAGAGTGAGAGAACTTGACAGAGTGGGAACAAGACAAAGAGGGAATGAGCGAGAGTACACGTGATACAGAGCGAACAAATGAGACAGCGAGGGAGAGAGACAATGGACCCGATTTTACCATCAAGCTGTGCCCGTTTTTGGGAGCAGAAACTTGGTAAAGTTGAGTGTGAGGCAATAGCGGGATCCGTGACCACCTCCACGTCCATTCCCCCTTTACCAATGGCTGAAAATGGCGGCGATCGGGACCGCGCCCGAAATGGTTATGAGTGTCACAAGTATTATTAACACGGCAATGAAGTTACTGTGAAAATCCCTTAGTCGCCACACTCCGGCGCCTGTTCGGGTACACTGAGGGAGAATTTAGCACGGCCAATGCACCTAACCAACACGTCTTTTAGATTGTGGGAGGAAACCGGAGCACCCGGAGGAAACCCACACAGACACGGGGAGAACGTGCAGACTCCACACAGACAGTGACCCGAGCCGGGAATCGAACCTGGGTCCCTGGCGCTGTGAGGCAGCAGTGCTAACCACTGTGTCACCGTGCTACCCTGAGGGGCTTGCTTTTACATTTCATCCAAATAATAGCACTTCTCCCTCAGTGCTACACTGGCGAGTGTCAGCCCGCTTTTGAATGCATTTAAATTGAATTAATTGGCTGGACGCCCAACCTTACCGGCATTTCCCCCTTTACCATCACGTTCGTCCAGATTAGGCATGAAACAGACATGGTCGGCAAAGGTCTGATTCGGGCGCTCCAGCTTCTGAAGAAATAAGTTCAGAGCGTCCGACGGCTCTCTGACTCTGATCAGTGGTTGGGGGGTGTGGGGGGGCGAGGGGGGTGGCGGAGGCAGGTCAGATGGCTCTGTGTTGGGGAGAAGATGGGTCAGATCGCTCTTTGGTGGGGGTGGGCGGGGGGGACGGACGAGGGGTCCACTGCCACTCTGCGTGCGATTGCGGGGGCGGGGGGGGGGGGGGGGGGGAAAGGGGGCAGGGGGCCGCGATTGGTCTGGGTAGCAGGGAGTGTGGGGGGATAAAGGGGACAGTACTGTTGTTGGGGGTGAGGAAATGTCTGTGGAAGCCGGGCATTATCTGGCCTGGGAGCGATGTGGCAGGGGAGCATTTTTCTATTTTTTTTCCTGCGCATGTGCAGTTGAAGGCTCCGATCGGAGCTGCAGTGTTTCGAGCGCGATAAACCCCGCCCACAGGCTTCTGCGACGCGATTCGGAATCACCGATATTTTATCAGGCAGAGCGTGTATAGGGGTGCCTGAGAACGGGTCTAAAAGTCGGATCTGAAACACTCCCAGTTTCAAGTGCGCCCAGCACTTAGAATCCAAATGGTAAAATAGGGCCCAATCTGTTCGTTACTGACAGAAAACTCATTGAGCAATGTCCCTGCGATCACAACACTCTGCCTCACAAATAGCAACAGCATTCACAGAACCTGGCTACCCAGTCAGGTTAACTTTTGAATACATGAATATATTTTATACCACTAACAGCAAGAGCTTCACAAAGTCTTTCTTGATATTACTGTTTATAACATGAATAAATTCAAAGATTGTATGAATTGTTTGTGCCACTTTAAATATTAAACACAGACATTGCAGCGAATGAACACGCTGTAATGTATAGATGCTGCCAAAAGATTTAATTATTTAAGGTTCCTATTTATGCTGTTGGTTCGGTGTTTTTTTTAAAAAAGTGTTCAAAAATAGCACACAGTGAAAAGTATTGTGAAAATTAAACCACAGCTAAAACCCCAAAATAACTCAGGGCAGTTAACGCCCAGTCCTGGAATGTGGCAGTCCCAGCACCTTCCGAAGCAAACTGGGGATTTTTGATTGCCAAAGTGCTCGGATTCGGATTCTGATTCTGGGAGAATTAAATGATGGTCCAAACAAGACTTGGCTGCCATGCAGGTGACTGTGGTTTAGACTTTAGATGCACTAAATGAGGATAATTGCACTGAAGTACCAGATTTCCTCTTCACGGGTTACAGACAGAGCTGAATGAGTATTTTGTACACCTTCACAAATCCTGCAAGATTGCAATTATAACAAAAATGTGATGTCCTTTTGCGTTCAGCATTGGTTGAAACTGACACGTGGCCTGAATTTTTCACCTGGTGGGATGGCGTGCACATTTGGCCCAGAGATGCGGCCTCCAGCCGCGATTGGCCCCGGAGCACGATTTCACAATGGCTGGCCAATATTAATAGGCAACCAGCATGACGTCGGGGCTGAGAAAGGTTCAGCGCTGATGGAGAAGACGGGAGGTGGGCAGGCGTCGAGAGAATAGATTTTTGAATGGACTTACATTACGTTGATCTTTCTCTACACCCTAGCTATGAATGTAACACTACATTCTGCACTCTCTCGTTTCCTTCTCTATGAACGTTATGCTTTGTATAGCGCGCAAGAAACAATACTTTTAACTGCATACTAATATATGTGACAATAATAAATCAAATCAAAATCAAATCAATACACTGCGGAGTCGTCTCAGGAAGCAGCCAACCTGTAACAAATAAATCACAATGGAGAAACACTGCAGTGTCCAGGCAACACATTCAAACCTCAGCCCTCAAGACACCTTTTTAAATTTTATTTCGGCCCGGACATTTCACGTCCCCCCCCCAAAACACGGATTAAATTTACAGCTGAAACGTAAAGATCACTTGACCAATCGGCCTCCCATCAACTGTAACGACAGAGAAATCACCCAAAATAGCTCTCAATTGGCCCCTCACTGGGATAAACTGCCTTCTTAATTGTTGGTGGGTGCGACTCAGAATCCTGCGTGCATCCACCGACCGAAATATTGTGCGAGTGCGCAATGACATTGAGATGTGCGCACCAATGTCACCTCGCACGCTTTCACGCGCTTCTGGGTCAGGCGCCCGCCCGAGCAAGGTAAACCCCTGGCTCATGTATTTAAATGTTGCTTTTTTGCAAACTTTTCCTTATTATTATACCGAGTTTTTTTTAAACGGCGTGTCTGTCCGATTGGTCATTCGAGACTGCCAGTTATTTATAAAGTGCACGCGAGGGTAGCCGTCATCTTTCCGTTTTAGCACTTAATCCAATTGCACCACCTCAGATCAAGGGTCCCATCCACCATGCGGACCAGACCTGGCCAGAACAGGCCATTCGGGCCAACTGCTCCGTGCTGGTGATTATGCTCCACATGAGCTTCCTCCCGTCCCTTCTTCGTCTAACCCAATCAGTGTATTGTGAAGATACTGTGCCTTAAAATATATTTATATCATATTTCTTGTAAGGGAAACTCAATCCCAGATCATAATGGCTGGATCAGACAATCCCAGCTTTCCAGATCAAAATCCGGGAACTCCCTCCCTAACAGCACTGTGGGTGTACCTACACCATATGGACTGCAGCGGGTTCAAGAAGGCAGCTCACCACCACCTTCTCAAGGGAAACTAGGGATGGGCAATAAATGCTTGTATTACCAGACTCAGTCAGACTTTTGAATGGACCTACCTCGTATTAAGTTGATCTTTCTCTACACCCTAGCTATGACTGTAATACTGCATTCTGCACTCTCGCCTTTCATTCTCTATGAACGGTATGCTTTGTCTGTATAGCGCGCAAGAAACAATAATTTTCACTGTATCCCAATACACGTGACAATAATAAATCAAATCAAAAATCAACAATGCTCATATCCCCATGAATAACTATTTATAAAACACAAGCGCAGACGTAACTTTTCAGTTTCAGTATTGTTGGGATAATTTCTCTGATTTTATTTTCAGTGGGTAGTTCCCCTGCCTCTCCAGAAGCACTGGGTTCAAATCCCACCCTAAGCCTCATTGGCCACGGAAAATGTGTTCTCTGGCCACAGAAGGTGTGTTAATGGCGTAAGAGCGGTAAGAGTAGGTGAGATTCCTGGTCAGCCATACTTGATGCAGAAAACTGCTCCCTCAAGCATTAAGCACCTCTCTGTCTCTAAACAGAGAGAGATGTCTATGGTCTCCCCATGGACTACGGCTAGTTACGCTGGTACACCAGACAAAAACACCCGACAACACATAGCAGAGTCTACGTCGTGTCGAGTTTTCACTGTCCTCTCTGCAAAGCAAGGCAAGTTCTTATTAACACCAAGGCTAAACGCCACTCATTTTTGGAATGCATTGCTGGAGCAGGACCTCTCACTGCAGTTGAGTATGAAATCTCACAACACCAGTTTAAAGTCCAACAGGTTTATTTGGAATCACGAGCTTTTGGAGCGCAGCTCCTTCCTCAGGTGAGTGGTGTCCCCAGGATGATGAAGGAGCAGCGCTCCGAAAGCTCGTGATTCCAAATAAACCTACTGGACTTTAACCTGGTGTTGTGAGACTTCTTACTGTGCCCACCCCAGTCCAACGCCGGCACCTCCACCTCATTGCAGTTCAGAAAAGGGAAAACATTGAAAGAGTAATAGATGGGGATTAATTCTACATGCAGTAAAACATGTCTTCAGGACAGTGTAAAGCCTGTCAGCTGTTTTATGTAAGTATATAAAGTGTATATAAATATATGAAGATTGATGAAGATGAACCATGTTGACCAGACCTTAGCAAAAGATAAATCGAACAGACTGCCATTGCCACTCAGTTAATCAACACCAGAGTTCAGACTCAACAACAGGACTATCACCACATGACAGGAAGTGAAGAGTTCTTCCCAGCGACGCATGCACCCCCCCCTCCACCCCCAAGCATTTGAATTTTGACACAACTCACTAAAGTCTGAGAGGGAAGGCAGCAACATCTTGAATTAATCAGGCACCGACACTGGAAACAATAAAAGCTTTGAAATCAGAGGTTCCACTGGTATCCTGACGTTTTGGAGCCACAAGCTCCCATTATACGGTCTGGCAGGTCACCTGGCCAGTTTAAATACTATACCAAAGTACACTAAATTACTTTGTTCAGGACAAGAATCCACTGATTCAACTTGACAAACAAAAACACTCAGGACGCAGGGTGATGGTTTAAGTATCATTCTGAGGGTGAATCAATGAAAACGAAACAGCTCATTAACACTTCCACACAACTAAGAGACATTTAAAATAAGAGTTACCGACACTCAATTTACAAAAGTGCAAGAACAAAGAAAGTTACAGCACAGGGATAGGCCCTTCGGCCCTCCAAGCCTGCACCGACCATGTTGCCCGACTGAACTAAAACCCCCAACCCTTCCGGGGACCATATCCCTCTATTCCCATCCTATTCATGTATTTGTCAAGACGCGCCTTAAAAGTCCCCACCGTATCCGCTTCCACTACCTCCCCCGGTAGCGAGTTCCAGGCAGTAAGTTTACTAGTAATGACCAAACGTTTTCTTGTGCCTTGCCCGGTGTACAAGTCCTATCCATTCTCAAGGTTCCTGCAGTGTCAATGCTTCAATGGCATGTCAGCTACGACGCTCACTAACTTTTACAGATGCACCATAGAAAGCATTCTTTCTGGTTGTATCACAGCTTGGTATGGCTCCTGCTCTGCCCAAGGCCGCAAGGAACTACGAAAGGTTGTGAATGTAGCCCAATCCATCATGCAAACCAGCCTCCCATCCATTGACTCTGTCTACACTTCCCACTGCCTCGGAAAAGCAGCCAGCATAATTAAGGACCCCACACACCCAGACATTCTCTCTTCCATCGGGAAAAAGATACAAAAGTCTGAGGTCACGTACCAACCGACTCAAGAACAGCTTCTTCCCTGCTGCCATCAGACTTTTGAATGGACCTACCTCGCATTAAGTTGATCTTTCTCTACAACCTAGCTATGACTGTAACGCTACATTCTGCACTCTCCCCTTTCCTTCTCTATGAACGGTATGCTTTGTCTGTATAGCGCGCAAGAAACAATACTTTTCACTGTATGTTAATACATGTGACAATAATAAATCAAATCAAAAATATAGAATTTACAACGTAGAAACGGGCCATTCGGCCCAACTAGCCCATACTGGTGTTTCTCCTCCATGTGGACCTTCCCGCTACCCTCCTTATTTCACCATATCAGGGTATCCTTCTCGTTTCTCATTTGTTTAACCAGCTTTGTCTTGAGTGACCACACAAGTTTAGTTTCAAGTATTCCAGGCTTTTCAGTTGCTTCAACTAAATCCGATATACATTTCTTTCAAGATTATTGACAATAATCGGCGTTTGCAAGGTCACCTGACACAAATGTGTTTGCATAAAGAGTCCATAAGACTCACTTGATGGGTTTGAGTTTGAACCATTGAGAATGGCACCAAAACAGGAGGCAATTCAGCCCATCCATACTGTGCCAGCGCTTTCAAAGGGCAATCCAGTCAGCACTACTCACCCGCTCTTTCCCAACACCCCTACAATCTTCACCCACAGTTGATGTTGTCTACATGGATTTTAGCAAGGCCTTTGACAAGGTACCGCATGGTAGGTTGTTGCATAAGGTTAAATCTCATGGCATCCAGGGTGACATAGCTAAATGAATACAAAATTGGCTTGATGACAGAAGCCAGAGGGTGGTTGTAGAGGATTGTTTTATAAACCGGAGGCCTGTGACCTGCGGTGTTCCTCAGGGATCGCTGTTGGGTCCATTGTTTATATGAATGATTTGGATGAGAATTTAGGAGGCATGGTTAGTAAGTTTGCAGATGACACAAGATTGGTGGCATAGTGGACAGTGAAGAAGGTTATCTCGGATTGCAACGGGATCTTGATCAATTGGGTCAGTGGGCCGATGAATGGCAGATGGAATTTAATTTAGATAAATGCGAGGTGATGCATTTTGGTAGACTGAACCAGGGCAGGACTTACTCAGTTAATGATAGGGCATTGGGGAGAGTTACAGAACAAAGAGAGCTAGAGGTACAGGTTCATAGCTCCTTGAAAGTGGAGTCACAGGTGGACAGAGTGGTGAAGAAGACATTCAGAATGCTTTGTTTCATTGGTCAGAACATTGAATACGAAAGTTGAAACGTCTTGTTGAAGTTGTACAAGACATTGGTAAGGCCACACTTGGAATACTGTGTACAGTTCTGATCACCCTATTATAGAAAGGATATTATTAAACTAGAAAGAGTGCAGAAAAGATTTACTAGGATGCTACCGGGACTTGATAGTTTGAGATTTAAAGAGAGGCTGGATAGACTGGGACTTTTTTCTCTGGAGAGTAGAAGGCTGAGGGGTGATCTTCTCGAGGTCTATAAAATAATGAGGAGCATAGATCAGCTAGATTGTCAATATCTTTTCTCAAAGGTTGGGGAGTCTAAAACTAGAGGGCATAGGTTTAAGGTGAGAGGGGAGAGATACAAAAGGGGGAAGGAGGGCAATTTTTTCACACAGAGGGTGGTGTCTGGAACGAACTGCCAGAGGTAGTAGTAGAGGCGGGTACAATTTTTTCTCTTAAAAAGCATTTAGATAGTTACATGAGTAAGTTGGCTATCGAGGGTTTATGGGCCAAATGCGGGCAATTGGCACTAGCTTAGTCATTAAAAAAAGGTGGCATGGACAAGTTGGGCCGAAGGGCCTGTTTCCATGCTGTAAACCTCTATGACTCTATGTCTATGACTCATCCCTACAATCCTCCCCCACATCCCTGCAATCTTCCCCTTTCAGGTACTTATCCAATCTGTTGCCGCCAAGTTACCAAGTTGGGCATTCCAAATCCTAACCACTCGTTGTGCAACATTAAATCAAACCACTTAACTCACAATTATGGATCATGTATGCTTCGTGCATTTCGGAAATCTCAGAGAAAATAAATCATTGAAATGGGTTTTTTCTTAAGATTGATGTCAAAAAACAGCAAAGGACTTTTGTCGTCTGGATTGATGTGTATAGAACTGCAAAGGGAAGGAAGTTATGTCAAACTTTCCAAATAAAACGGCTCACGCCTCAGCTGAGTGTTCAATTCTGGGCACTTAGTAAAAAGGTCAAAGCCTTGGAGAAGGTGTGGAGGAGCTTTACCTGAACAGTTCCAAGGATAAGGGACTTCAGTCAATGTGGAGAGACTGGAGAAGCTCGGATTGTTCTCCTTAGAGCAGAGAAGGTTAAGAGGAGATTTAATAGAAGCATCCAAAATGAGAAGGGTTTTTAATAGAGGAGAAACTGTGTTCATGGTAAGAGGGGGAATAACGAGAGGACACAGATTCAAGATAATTGGCCCAAACTTAAAAGGGGAAAGTGGAAAAAGCAGTGAGTCACAACTTTCTGGATAAATACTTGAAAAGAATAGTTTTGCCGAGCTCTGGGGAAAGAGCAGGGGAGTGGGACTAATTGGAAAGATCTTCAAAGAGCCAGTACAAGCATGATGGGCAAAATGGCCTCATTCGCAGCATGTATCATTCTATGAAATGTCTAGACGAGAGATCTTTCTGATAGAATAAATAAAGACAGCAGCAAACTATTATTTTACATTGTTATTCTTGCCAACATTCCTCCGCCTGTACTATGCACGCTTTTAACATGTGGTTCAGAGTCGGCCACTAGTGGCAAAACCTGGTTCGTCCTGCCTCTGAACTTACTTTACGCTCCTTCCCTATAAGCTCACCACTCAGGAGGCTTATCCCAGGCAACACCCAGCACAGGCTAAGATTACCATAGAACCATAGAATCCCCAGTGTAGAAGGAAGCCATTCAGCCCATCGAGTCTGCGCCAACTCTCCGAAAGGGCATCTTACCCAGGCTCACCCAGGAGTACTTGCAGGTACCCCAAAGGAAAGATGGTGTATTTGGGGGAAGATGGTGGTGCGATGGGAGTGTCACAGCGCCAGTAATCCAGAGGCCCAGTATTTATCTGGGTTTACGGGTTCCAATTAAATTCAATTAATAAATCAGAAACCATGAAACAAAAGGACCATGGAACTATCATCAATTGTGTTAAAAACCCATCTGGTTCACTAATGTCCGTTAGGGGAGGAAATCTATCATCCTTACTAGGTCTGGCCTACATGTGACTCCAGACCCAAATCAATGAGGTTGACTCTTAAATGGCCGAGCGAGCTATTCAGTTCAAGGGCAATTAGGAATGGGTAACCTATCCTGGCCTTGCCAATGGCACCCACATCCTATGAAAGAATAAAGAACAAAAACAGTTATTGAAGTTCATATTCTTGTCAGTCAATGCAACACGGGATGTTCAAGAGTTTTCTGTTCAGTTAACTTAATGCAATTCTTTAGAGTTGAATTGAAAACTAGGACACATAAATATTGGTTAAACACCAGTAAGTCCAATGGGGAGTTCAGAAGCAACTTTGAATCACAGAACCCCGAAAGTGCAGAAGGAGGCCATTTGGCCCATCGAGTCTGCACCAACAACAATCCCACCCAGCTCCTATCCTCGTAACTCCACCTATTTACCCTTGACACTAAGGGGTAATTTCCCATGGCCAATCAACCTAACCCACACATCTTTGGACTGCGGGAGGAAACCGGAGCACCCAGAGGAAACCCACGCAGACACGGGGAAAACTTGCAAACTCCACAGAGAGACCCGAGGCCGGAATTGAACCCGGGTCCCTTGCGCTATGAGGCAGCAGTGCTAACCACTGTGCCACCGTGCTGCCCTTCTTCTTTACTAGAGAGCGGTGAGAACCCCACAAGGGCTGGTTGAGGTGAATGGTATCGATACACTTAGAAGAAAGGTGGATGAACAAACGAGGGAGAAAGGAACAGGTAGATATGCTGATAGGGTGAGATAGGGCAGGAAAATGCTGGAACTCCCTCTCTAACAGCACCATGAGTGTACCTACGCCACATGAACAGCAGCGGTTGAAGAAAGCAACTCGCCACCACCTTCTCAAGGGTCAAATAGGGATGGGCAATAAATGCTGGTCTAACCAGCAACACCCACATTTTGTGAAAAAGAAACAAAAGCTAGCATAGGGTAGGTGGGCTGAATGGCCTGTTTCTCCTGTGTAATCTTGGTAAAACAGGCAGGAATTTGAAGAGTGCAAGTGTGGCTGGAGTGTAAAACTCAGGATCAGAAATACAGCAACCAGTCAAACCCCTCCCCCTCGCCCAGCAGAAATTCTACCACACAATTCTTCAGAAACGTTTCAGGAAACAGGTGAGAAAACAAACCACACTAAACATTAAACCCCAGCCCAGTGAGTGAAGCTGTTCTGGAGGTCACCGCTCTTTGAAAGCTAACCTTCATGAAAAAGTCACTGGAGTAGAACAGAACTGTGGGACGACATCCTGTCCATCTCTTTGAAGCTGTGTTTTAGCCCTTCTCCTTTCTACCCAGCTCAGCACTGGGCTTCCTGCCTCGGCTGTGACCCCCACGTACCGCAACCCGACAAAAAGAAAATCTTGCTTCACCACAACACCTTACTTCAATTAGTGGCAGGACTTGGTGGGGCTGTAATGTGACCTCTTTTTTAAAAAAACTCCCACCGATAAACATCCACGTGGAATCTCATAGCGCAGAAGGAGGCCATAGGGGAGGCGATGGCCTAGTGGTATTATCACTAGATTATCAGTGAATTTTCTGGGGATCCGGGTTCGAATCTCGCCATGACAGGTGGTGGAATTTGAATTCAATAAAAATAAATCTGTAATTAAAAATCTACAGATGACCATGAAACCATTGTCGATTGTCGGAAAAACCCATCTGGTTCACTAATGTCCTTTTGGGAAGGAAATCTGCCGTCCTTACCCGATCTGGCCTACATGTGACTCCAGAGCCACAGTAATATGGTTGACTTTCAACTGCCATCCAAGGGCAACTAGGGATGGGCAATAAATGCTGGCCAGCCAGCGACACCCATGTCCCATGAATTAATTTTTAAAAATTTGCCCATCCCGCTTGTACTGGCTCTTTGAAAAAGGTATCCAATTAGTCTCACTCCCTTTCCCCGGAGCCCTGCAACATTTTTCCTTTTCGAATCGATATCCAATTCGCCTTCGACAGTTACGATTTAATCTGCTTCCACTGTCCTTCTAGGCAACATTAGAAGGATCCTGAAGTTTAAAGTTTATTTATTAGTGTCACAAGTAAGGCTTACATTAGCACTGAAATGAAGTTACTGTGAAAATCCCCTAGTCGCCACACTCCGGCGCTTGTTCAGATACACTGAGGGAGCATTTAGCATGGCCAGTGCACCTAACCAGCACGTCTTTTGGATGTGGGAGGAAACTGGAGCAGCCGGAGGAAACCCATGCAGAAACGGCGAGAACATGCAAACTCCACACAGACAGTGACCCAAGCTGGGAATCGAACCCGGGTCCCTAGCGCTGTGCAGCAGCGGTGCTAACCACTGCGCGACTGTGCCTATTAAGTTCTCTCAGAAATAAGTTTGATGTACTAACCATGAGTCGGCTAGCTTATACTACGTTGCATTGACTTTAAAACATTTTGCTTTGAGACAAAAATCCCAGTTTCCTTCTCCATTGGCTCCTGAAAGTAACCACCCTTGCCTAAATTACTTGTTCTGAATCCCAGTTTTCCTAACCGCAGGATTTTAGGTGGATAGAGGGGGGGGACATGGAAAGCATGGTCAGAATTCGCATTCTAATTAGTATTCTGTAACTTGATTTCTGTGTCTCTGTGCACTGTTTGAGAACACATTTCCACTCCATCTGACGAAGGAGCAACGCTCCGAAAGCTTATGGTATTTGCTACCAAATAAACCTGTTGGACTTTAACCTGGTATTGTGAGACTTCTTACGGAATTCTCGGGCCATTCATGTCCTGTCGCCGCTACAGCGAGAAGGGAGAATTTGGCGCTCAGTCAAATCTCCATTCACAGCAGCAGGGCCGGAGAATCCCAGCCGCGGGCAAGGTCGGAGAATCCCAGCCACGACGCGGGCGGAGAATCCCAGCCGGGGGCAAGGTCGGAGAATCCCAGCCGCGACGAGGGCAGAGAATCCCAGCCGGGGGCAAGGTCGGAGAATTCCGGGGCCTCATATATAAAAATTCAGCCAGATCCAACATACGTCACAGATCCACATCACAAGCGGGAGCCAATATCTCTCCCAATCCCAGGGGCAGGACAGAGTTGAGGAGAGTACAACAGCCTGAATTATTGCACTGGATAAAAGCAAATTACTGCAGATGCTGGAATCTGAAACCAAAAGAGAAAATGCTGGAAAATCTCAGCAGGTCTGGCAGCGTCTGTGAGGAGAGAAAAGAGCTAACGTTTCGAGTCCAGGTGACCCTTTGTCAAAGCTAAAAGGAGCTTTGACAAAGGGTCATCTGGACTCGAAACGTCAGCTCTTTTCTCTCCTCACAGATGCTGCCAGACCTGCTGAGACTTTCCAGAATTTTCTCTTTTGGTCCGAGATATTGCACGTGGCAATAAGGATCTCCTCATGAGGGTAATAAACTTGTTACAGCATTCCTCCACCCGTGCTCTGCTTACAAATCACGTCATAACCATCCTCTGTCCACAGCCTCACCAAATTGCTTGATGGTCCGAACGATTGTTTTTTGCCAGCTGGAATTTGGAGTGTGAACGATGACACTCAGACAACTTCGCAGAGAAAACATATATCACTTGAAGGGTCAGAGGTCGAGGTGAACAGCAACCTATTGTGAAAATAATTTGAAAACCACCAATAAATAAGGCAACATCAAAAAACCATTAAGCTGAATAGTGAATGATTTAAAAAATACATCACTTGTCAAAATTGTTAATTACCACTAAACAAATTTGAGAAGTTTGGAACACTAACTCACAAACTTCCTACAGGAGTAACTCAAGACAGAATAAAGGTCACAGTTTTCTAGTTACTGCATTGAACATACGAATTGCGATTCTCAAACTCATGCTGCCAGAGTGGTTAGCACTGCTGCCTCACAGCGCCAGCAACCGGGCTTCAATTCCAGCCTCGGGTCACTGTCTGTGTGGAGTCTGCACGTTCTCCCCGTGTCTGCGTGGGTTTCTTCCGGGTGCTCCAGTTTCCTCCCACTGTCCAAAGATGTGCAGGTTAGGTGGATTGGCCATGGTAAATGCGCGGGGGTTGGTGTGGGGGCGGTTCTGTCCACGAGTTAGTGCAGGCCTGACGGGCCAAGTGGCCTCTTTCTACACTGCAGGGGTTGTAATGGTTTATTACTCAGTAAGATTTAGGAATTCATGATCAGTCGCCATTGCTATCCTTGGAGACCCCAAATAATTTTCTTGCAATTCCCTCGTGTTCGGAGTTTCGCCAGCAAACCCGAGATGAGGGAATAGGAGGGCTGACCACCCTGGGTGATCTCATCACAGTCCCACTCTAGACACTTGTGCACAAGATCAGGGCTGACACTACCAGTGCAGTGCTGGGGGAGTGCTGAAAGGTCAAAGGCGCTGCCTTTCCAGATAGGATGTTGGGCTGATGGTCAGTCTCATGCGATGTGGCCTTCTCTGGCTGAGCCAACATCTGTTATCCATCCCAAATTGTTCTAGAGAAGGGAGTGGTGAGCCGCCTTCATGAACTGCTGTAGGTATATTCATCGTGCTGTTAGGGAGGCTATATCCACCTACTCTGGTGGACATAAAAGATCCCGCAGCATTATTTTAGGAACTGGGCAGCCCTGGCCAATATTTATCCATCAACCAGGCTATCTGGTCATCATCACATTGCTGCTTGTGGGAACTCGGCCAAACTGGCTGCTCTGTTTCTGGTGAACTGGTGCGACAATAATCCTCTCCCTCAGTGTCAACAAAACGAAGGAGAATGTCATCGACTTCAGGAAGCGTAGAGGAGAACATGCACCTGTCTACTTGAATGGTCGAGAGCTTCAAGTTTTTAGGTGTCCAGATCACCAACAACCTGTCCTGGTTCCCCCATGCTGACGCTATAGTTGAAAAAGCCCACCAACGCCTCTACTTTCTCAGAAGACGAAGGAAATTTGGTATATCCGCTATGAAAAACCAACTTCTACAGATGCACCATAGAAAGCATCCTTTCTGGTTGTATCACGGCTTGGTGTGGCTCCTGCTCTGCCCAAGACCGCAAGAAACTACAAAGGGTCATGAATGAAGCCCAGTCCATTACACAAACCAGCCTCCCATCCATTGACTCTGTCTACATTTCCCGCTGCCTCGGAAAAGCAGGCAGCATAATTAAGGACCCCATGCACCCCTGACATTCTCTCTTCCATCTTCTTCCATCGGGAAAAAGATACAAAAGTCCGAGGTCACATACCAACTGACTCAAGAACAGCTTCTTCCCTACTGCCATCAGACTTTTGAATGGACCTACCTTGCATTAAGTTGATCTTTCTCTACACCCTAGCTATGACTGTAACACTACATTCTGCACTCTCTCCTTTCCTTCTCTATGAACGTTATGCTTTGTCTGTATAGTGCGCAAGAAACAATACTTTTCACTGTATCCCAATACATGTGACAATAATAAATCAAATCAATATCATTAAAGCAACGACCACAATTCGAAAGTAAATCATTATCTGGGAAACGGTTTGGGCTGTTCTGAGATTGAGAGATAGAAAGATGCAAATAAAAACAGCTCTGGTAACATCTGTGGAGAGAGAAACAGAGTTAACGTCCCGAGTCCACATGACTCTTAGTGTTTCCAGCATTGTTTTGTTTTTAGTTTAAGATTTACAGCATCCATAGTATTTTACCTTCATTATAGAAATCCAGGGGTATGGGGAGAGGGTGGGAGTATGGCATTGAGATACATCCCCCACCTGCAACGGTGCTGCCTGCACTAGGACCCAGAAGCATCTCCAAGACCTGAGGTCAGCGCTCAGAACCGGGTCCATGCTGAGAGCCCAAGATCGGCTATGATCATAATGAATGGCAGAGTAGGCTCGAAGGGCCGAATGGCCTACCCATGCTATTTTCTGGGCGCAGCCCAGTAGCTCCGTCCCCACGGGCAGAAATCACATTATGGCTGCTAAATCTTGCAAGGTCTCAGTTTGAGATTGTGCCCCCCTCCCCCCTCCCTGTCCCCACGACGATGACATGATCAGATCCACACCCAGAAAGGGCATGAACCTGATTTAAAGTTTCAAATTTTATGTTAATTTATTATTGTCACAAGTAAGGCTTACATTTACACTGCAATGAAGTTACTGTGAAAATCCCCTAGTCGCCACACTCTGGCGCCTGTTCGGGTACACTGAGGGAGAATTTAGCACGGCCAATGCACCCTAACCAGCACGTCTTTCAGACTGTGGGAGGAAACCGGAGCACCCGGAGGAAACCCACGCAGACACGGGGAGAACGTGCAGACTCCACACAGACAGTGATCCAAGCCGGGAATCGAACCCGGGTCGCTGGCGCTGTGAGGCAGCAGTGCTAACCACGCTGCCACCATGCCGCTCCTGTGCATTCACGATTTCCATGAATTTAGATACGTTTGAATATAATTAAAGGGTTTCACATCACAGGTTCTGCCCACGATGTATCCTCCCCCCCACCAACGCCCTCCCCCCACCCGCCCCCCGCCCGCCATCCACAGGTTGTCACACTGGCGCCAATCGCTGCTGATTTTAAAACGTGAAAAGCAGTCGCATGACCTAGCTGGGGGCAGTGCCAACGGGGCACAAAAAGGGGCAGTGGTAAAGGTGGAGTCTAGCAGGGTGGGTAACCCTTCTTCGTGTCTAGTTGCAGGGCGGGAAGCCCAGTTCCTGTGAGGGGGGCAGTGGGCAGCATGGTCGTTAAGGGGAGAGTGATATTTATGGGAAGTGGGAAGGGTGGGGTGGAAGAGGAGGGAGATTGTCCCTGATACTTCCATGGTGGGGTCACCCCGGTGCTTATGGAGGCCTGGCCCTCCGTGTCCACGGGGGATTGGGGGGGGGGGGGGGCAGTGGGAGGGGTGGGGTGAGGTGGGGGGGGGAGGTGTGGAGGTGGGGGGGGGGGCAGTGGGAGGGGTGGGGTGGGGGGGAGGTGTGGAGGTGGAGGGGGGAGTGGGAGGGGTGGGGGGGGAGGTGGAGAGGTGTGGAGGTGGGGGGGTGGGGGGGGGTGGGGGGGGTGGGGCGGGGGGGCGTGGAGAAACGTACCAATTTCCACATCTGCGTGGGTTTCCTCCGGATGCTCCGGTTTCCTCCCACACTCCAAAGATATGCAGATGAGGTGAATTGGCCATGGTAAGTTACCCCTTAGTGTCAGGGGGATTAGCTGGGTAAATACATGGTGCAATGTGGATGGGGGCTGGGTGGGATTGTGGTCAGTGCAGGCTCGATGGGCCGAATGGCCTCCCTCTGCACTGTAGGGATTCTATTTCTCTAATCTGTGATTTCTCTCAGTCAGAGCCTGACACACTGACAAATCTGGGGGGAAATTCCACCCAATGTTTCCACACACAGCAGGAGGCCATTTGGCCCTTTGTATCTGTGCTGGCCCACTGAAAGAGCTTTGCAATTTCGAGCATAGAATCCTACAGTGCAGAAGGAGGCCATTCGGCCCATCGCGTCAGCACCGACCACAATCCCACCCAGACCCTATCCCCATAACCTCATGCATTTACCCTAGCTCATCCCCCTGACACTAAGGGGCAATAAGAAGTCTCACAACACCAGGTTGAAGAGCAACAGATTTATTTGTACCAAATATTTGCGAGACTTCTTACTGTGCCTACACCAGTCCAACACCTTCATCTCCACATCATGACTAAGGGGCAATTTAGCATGGCCAATCCGCACATCTTTGGAGTGTGGGAGGAAACCGGAGCACCCGGAGGAAACCCACGCAGACACGGGGAGAACGTGCAAACTCCGCACAAACAGTGACCCAAGCCTGGCGCTGTGAGGCAGCAGTGCTAACCACTGTGCCACCACACGGGACAGCAGTCCCATTACCCCACCTCCCCCCACCTTTTTCCCTTTCTGACTTGCCTAAGTACTATGTCTCTACAATTCCCCCATTGGGAAAGTTACGACTGAATCTGCTGCCAACGCCCAGAGTGGGCTGCAGACACCCCTTTAATCTCAACAGCTTGAATCTGCAAACCCATTTGCAGAGTTTTGACCCAGGGATCAGAGTCCAGGTGGAGACAGTCAGTGCTCAGTTCACCCTCTGCAGTGTTAGAGAGACTCATCCCAGTCCTCCCAGCTCCACATTAACGGCACAAAGACAGGGACAGTGCAAACCTCTGACGGCTCAAAGCCCCGACTCCTTTCCAAGCACAGGGACACTCCGCAAAGCTCGCTGCTTCGGTAGAAGCGGAAATCTGCCAGGGATGCGGAAGTCTAATGCAATGCAAAGTGGGAGGGCAAGGAAATCTCAGCTAGCCTTTTAAATGAGGAATGCACCACAACCTCAATGTCAAACCTCCTGTGCAGAATGTTCCTCCTCTCCCCAGTGTCCGCCCTCCTCTTTCTGGCTGATTGTCACTGCACCAAGATTGTGCAGACTGGCACTAATGAATTAAATCTGCAGACATTTGAGTTGCCCGCCCCTCCAGGGTTGCACCGGAGTCTCCCGGAATTAAAGACAACTTGCCTGACACGGTTATACAATAAAAATCATGGGTGTGTTTTTCTTGAAGAAGTATTTTCTTAAAACGCACTGGCATATTGGAAAAAATATATTGGCGACGGGGGGGGGGGGGGGGTGGAGGATTGGTGAAGGAGTGTCATAGAATCCTATAGTGCAGAAGGAGGCCATTCAGCCCATCAGGTCTGCACTGACCATAATCCCACCCAGGTCCTATTCCCATAACCCCATGCATTTACCCTAGCTAGTCCCCCTGACGCTAAGGGGAAATTTAGTATGGTCAATCCATCTAACCAGCACGTCTTTCGGACTGTGGGAGGAAACCGGAGCACCCGGAGGAAACCCACACAGACATGGGGAGAACATGCAAACTCCACACAGACAGTGACCCAAGCCGGGAATTGAACCTGGGTCCCTGGCGCTGTGAGGCAGCAGTGCTAACCACTGTGCCACCGTGCCGTTCCATTCTGTGACTAGTCACTGATTCTTCATGATTTAAAAAAGTATTGCATGGGGTGTGGGCATTTGTTGCCCATTCCTTATTGCCCCTGGACTGATTGCTTTCTAAGCCATTACAGTTAAGAGTCCCCCAACATCCGCTACGGGCGGAATTTTCCCGTCCTGCCTGCCACGGGAATCGTAGCGGGTGAGAGATGGACCATGCAAAGGGCTGTTGACCTCAGGTGGGATTTTCTGGTCTTGGGGCTAGCGTGGCCGGTGACTCTATAAAAGGGGATTAGCCCACCTTTAGAATCATAGAATCCTACAGTGCAGAAAGAGCCCATTCGGCCCATCGAGTCTGCACCAACCACAATCCCACCCAGGCCCTATCCACAAATCCCCACATATTTACCCACTAACCCATGCATACCAGGACACTAAGGGGCAATTTAAAATGGCCAATCAACCTAGCCCGCATTGGCCCAATTGATCAAAATTCTGTTGCAATTGGAGATAACTTTCTTCACTATCCACTATGCCACCAATCTTGGTGTCATCTGCAAACTTACTAACCACGACCCCTATATTCTCATCCAACTCATTCATATAAATGACAAATAACAGTGGGCCCAGCACTGATCCCTGAGGCACACCTCTGGTCACAGGCCTCCAGTTTGAAAAACAACTCTCTACAACCACCCTCTGGCTTCTGTCAAGAAGCCAATTTTGTATCCATTTAGATATCTCACCCTGGATCCCGTGAGATTGAACTTTATGCAACAACCTACCATGCGGTACCTTGTCAAAGGCTTTGCTAAAGTCCATGTAGACAACATCAACTGCACTGTCCTCATCTACCTTCTTGGTTACCCCTTCAAAAAACTCAAACCTAAGGAAGGATGTGCTGGCCTTGGAGGGGGTCCAGAGGAGGTTCACAAGAATGATTGCAGGAATGCAGGGTTTATCATACGAGGAGCGGTTGAGGACCCTGGGTCTGTATTCGATGGAATTCAGAAGGATGTGGGGGGATCAAATTGAAACTTACAGAATACTGAGAGGCCTGGATAGAGTGGATGTGGAGAGAATGCTTCCACTAATGGGAGAGACTAGAACTCGAGGGCACAACCTCAGAGTGAAGGGACGCTCCTTTAAAACTGAGATGAGGAGGAATTTCTTCAGTCAGAGGGTGGTGAATCTGTGGAACTCATTGTCACAGAGGGCTATGGAGGTCAGGGCATTGAATGTCTTTAAGACAGAGATAGATAGGTTCTTGATCAATAAGGGGATCAAGAGTTATGGGGAGAAGGCAGGAGAATGGGGATGAGAATCTTATCAGCCATGATTGAATGGCGGAGCAGACTCGATGGGTTGAATGACCTAATTCTGCTCCTGTATCTTATTGTCTTTGGGTCTCATTTAAACCCCAGCTGCCTCTACTCTAACTCTTACCAAGTCCCGTTCACACCTCACTCCCTGAGCTCACCTGGCTCCCAGCACAGCAATTTTCAACTCCCTCCACAGCCTTTCCTCCGATCTCTGTAATCTCCTCCAGACCCGCACTTCTCCAATTCTGGTCCTTGAATCATAGAATCCCTACAGTGCAGGAGGCCCATTGAGCCCACACCAACAACAACCTCACCCAGGTCCCACGTTTTTACCCTGCTAATCCCCCTGACACTAAGCAGCAATTTAGCATGGCCAATCAACCTAACCAGCACATCTTTGGACCGTGGGAGGAAACTGGAGCACCCGGAGGAAACCCACGCAGACACAGGGAGGATGCACAAACTCCACACAGACAGTGACCCGAGGCCAGAATTGAACCTAGGACCCTGGCGCTGTGAGGCAGCAGTGCTAACCACTGTGCCACCCACTTTGGCCCCAGATAGCTGAAGGCACAACCTTCATTTCCTTCACTCCATCATTAACGGCTGTGCCTTCAGCTACCTCATAGAATCCCTACAGTACAGAAGGAAGCCATCTGGACCATTGAGTCTGTACCAACCACATCCCAACCAGGTCCTATTCTTGTAACCCCACACATTTACCCTGCTAATCTCCCTGCCACTAGGCTCAATTTAGCATGGCCATTCAGCCTAACCCGCACATCTTTGGACTGTGGAAGGAAACCGGAGCACCCGGAGGAAATCCACGCAGACACGGGGAGAACGTGCAAATGCCACACAGTGACCTGAGGTCGGAATTGAACCTGGGTCCCTGGAGCCGTGAGGCAGCAATGCTAGCCACTGTGCCACCCCTGGGGCCAAAGTTCTGGAACTCCTTCCCTAAACTGCTCCCCTTCTCTCCAGATTCCGCCATTTGCGCTGGTGCTGTCAAATCTCTTAGATCTGTGTTCCCTCGGTATCTGGCCTCCTGCCAATGAAAACTCCTAATTTCCAACCTAATATTTAGGATGTGGTAGGGTAATGTTATCTGCAAATTTAACTGTGGTATCTTTAGGTATTACTCGGGGTGTAATATTTTACCCCTGTTTTTGCTATATTGTTTCAGTAACTTTGCAATATTACAGCTACATGTGAACTTTCCCAACCGCACACGGGATGGGTGATGTACAAGTTGGAGTGACTGAACACCAGATATCAACACTGAAATCAGAATCGATCTGTCCCTATTCATTTCATACTTCATCAGAAACCATATTATGCAAATCACAGAGGTCTTTATGGTTATGAAAGGGTTTCGGTACAGTAGCTGCAGAGCAGATTATGAAAAGAGTCGCTAATAAATCCAATCGGGATTGGACCCTCGGGTTCTATTGACCAGAAACTGAACTGGACTAGCCATATAAACATTGTGGCTACAAGAACAGCTGAAAGGCTGAGAATTCTACAGCGCCTAATTCACCTCCTGACTCCCCAAAGCCTGTCCACCACCTACAAGGCACAAGTCAGGAGTGTGATGGAACACTCCCCACTTGCCTGGATGAGTGCAGCTCCAACAACACTCAAGAAGCTCGACACCATCCATGACAAAGCAGCCCATTGGATTGCCACTCCTTCCACAAGCATCCACTCCCTCACCACCAGTAAACAGTGGCAGCCGTGTGTACCACCTACAACATGCACTGCAGCAACTCACCAAGGTTCCTTAGAGCAGCACCTTCCAAACGCATGACCTCTGCCATCTAGAAGGACAAGGGCAGCAGAAGCACAGAAACACCTCCTCCTGGAAGTTCCCCCCCCAAGACACACCTTCCTGACTTGGAAATATATCACTATTTCTTCACTGTCACTGGGTCAAAGTCCTGGAACTCCTACCCTAACAGCACAGTGGGTGCACCTACACTACAGGAACTGCAGCGGTTCAAGAAAGCGGCTCACCACCACCTTCTCAAAGGCAACCAAGGGCGGGCAATAAATGCTGGTGTGGCCAGCGACAACCACATTTCAAAAATTAATATTAAAACACTCAGGGGAAATGTATTTACCCAGTCATAGAAATCATAGAAACCCTACAGTACTGAAAGAGGCCGTTCGGCCCATCGAGTCTGCACCAACCATAATCCCACCTAGGCCCTACCCCATGTCCCACCCGCTAATCCCTCTAATCTACGCATCCCAGGACACTAAGGGGCAATTTTAGCATGGTCAATCAACCTAACCCGCACATCTTTGGACTGTGGGAGGAAACCGGAGCACCCGGAGGAAACCCACGCAGACACGAGGAGAATGTGCAAACTCCACACAGTGACCCAAGCCGAGAATCGAACCTAGGTCCCTGGAGCTGTGAAGCAGCAGTGCTAACCACCGTGCCGCCCGGTGGAGAGAAAGCAGAGCTCAGTACCACAGTGAATGGGTAAAGTGAGTAGTGTGTGAGGGAGAAAGGAATAGAAGGATAGGTTGACAGGGCGAGACGAAGTAGGAGAGTGGAGGAGGCTTGTGTGGAGTGTAAACCAGCATAGAACTGTTGGGCTGAATGGCCTATTCCCATTCTGTAACTTTAGCAAATGAGATTGATTGATTTGTGTTCAGTCACAGGTGAGGTTGACACCAGTCATTACTCTTAGAAAACGTCACAATGCAAACATTTAATATAACAAAATAGAATAAAGGCTGGATGTAAAAGCATATTTTAATGACAATATAAATGCTTTACACCTCAAAATATGTACAATTCAAAACATGCCATTCATGTACCCGACTAAGTTTCAATATAAATTCAGTTGCTCAAATGTTTGTTCCTGATTTTGAGAATCGCATGGTGATCCAAATGAAGGCACGTTTATAAACAATGCAACAGAAATTGAAAAAGGGAGTGCACATTTGATTCCGAATCTTTCAGGTGCAGAGGGATGGTGCTGTGATTATTCCACATCACTCCACAAGAAGCAGGTTTCAAACTAGGAAAACTAAACAGAAGCCAGTCGCTCCCACTTGTCACAAACGTCACCCGACTTGGACCCGAGAAAGATAGGCTGGAGTGCTGGTGGTGAGGAGCTGGGAGCTGCGGAGGAGCAGGGAGATTTCGGGGTCTAACTGTGGAAATCACAAGTTAGCAGACGGATAGAAAATAAAAGTGATTGGGCCATTGAACGGAATGTTGGGCCCTAATCTCATGTGGTCAAGAATACAATGCTACAGTCGTGTAAAGCTTTGGCTAGATTCCGTTTAGAATATAACTGCATTCAGCTCTGGGCACCATGCCTCAGAAAGGATATACTGGCCTTGGAAGTAACAGATTCACCAAAGGAAAAAGGATCAAGTTTACATGGATTTGATTTACATTCCCTCTAGCTGAGATTAAGGGGTAATTTAATGGAGATCTTTATGGGATTGGTAGGAGAGGGGGGAACTATTTACCGAGTGAAAGGAGTCCTGAACAAGGGGACAGAACCTTAAAATTAGAGCCATGGGACATGGGCGTCACTGGCTAGGCCAGCATTTATTGCACATCCCTAATTGCCCTGGAGGAGGTGATGTCAGGAAGCGCTTCTTCACACAAAGGGGAATGGAAATCTGGAACACTTTTCCCCCCACTTCCCAAAACAAAATCTGCTGAGACTGAGGTGGGGGTGGAGTGGGGGGCAATTGAAAATTTCAAAACTGAATCGATAGGTCTTTTTGGGTCAGGGGATTGAAGGTTAGGGAACCAAGGTGGGCAGGTGGGGTAAAGAAACAAAGAGAGGAAATGCTGGAAAATCTCAGCAGGTCTGACAGCATCTGTGGAGAGAGAATAGAGAGCCAACGTTTCGAGTCTGGATGACCCTTCGGCAGCTCTGATGAAGGGTCATCCAGACTCGAAAAGTTGGTTCTATCCCCACTCCACAGATGCTGTCAGACCTGCTGAGATTTTCCAGCGTTTTCTGTTTTTGTTTCAGATTCCAGCATCCGCAGGATTTTGCTTTTATATTTGGGGTTAAGAGACAGATCAACCATGGCCTGGCTGATAGATGGAGCAGGATTGAAGGGCTGAATGGCCTTCCCCTATTCCCGTGTCCTGCCACTCTACAATCTGAAATACTGGATCAAGGGATTTATGATCAGATTCTGGCAATGACCTCCCAGCTCCAAGACACACCAAGTCTGTTAATGGACTGAACTGGAGCAGGATTTTCTAGTCAGTGCATCAGTGAAAGTGGCTGTAACAGCTGAGATAATTGGAATATTAAAGAGGGAATTTGAGGCTACATGGAAACAGGACTAAGCAGATGTGGAACTAGCATCGTCGCAGTGCAAACATGATGGGACAACTGGTTTAGGCTGAGATTAATGTGCGAGTCCAGTTCACCAGTGCTGCCGCTCACCATTTTCTAACAAGTGAGCTCTTGTAGGTCCCTTAATCTTCTCCCGTCGCCCTCAGCCTCTCTTCACTTGTTCAAGCTTTTTCTTCAGCAGGTTGTAGTTCTCCTCAATCCCCGGAGAGGCTGGATCGAGTTTCAGAGCGAGTTTATATTGTTCCCTGGCCAGACCGAGTCTGCCCCAGCGATGGTAAAGTACGGCTGCAGAAGGAGGACAAACTTTGTGTTACCCAAACATGGTAAAAACGTATCTGGGTTTGATGTTCCAGAGGACAGGATTGTTAATGAGTGCAGAGGCTCAGTTTGTTCTTCTGGGAGCCGAGGGGATTGAATGGAATTGTTCAAAATTGCGCAGAGTAAACAACGAGAATCCCTTTTCCCTGTTGGGTGGGTCAGTAACCAAAGATCAGAAATTTAACAGAACTGGCAAAAAGAAAATTAAAGCGATGAGGGCTTTATTCACTCAGCGAGTTATTGTGATCTGCTTCCGCCTGAGGGGGCGGAGGAAGCAGATTCAATAGTCACTTTCAACGGCAAATTGGTTAAATGGTCAAAAAGGGAAACCAGAGACTGCAGGGCTAAGGGGAAAGAGCGGGGGGGGAGTGAGACTAATTGAAATACTCTTTCAAAGAGCTGCCACAGGCAAGACGGGCCAAATGGTCTCCTTCTGCGTTTATGATTCGGTATGAGATTATGTTGAGGCGCACTGCAGGGTGAATATGAAGAGAGCTTTATTGTGTATTTAGCATATTTAGATATCTGTTCAATGCTAATCCGTCTGTAGATGCTCTGTCACCTAATGTTTCTATGAGATGAAAGAGTCATTTTACCCTCCAATTATCGAGCAATAGTTAAAACGGACACCATAGCCTCCTGACATCTTTGATAGTATCTGTGTGAAACAGCTTGGGATGTTTTACTGTGTTATAGCTGCAATATAAACATGCAGTGTCTCACGTCAACGCAAGATGGCTACCCATAGCTGTCCACGTGTGTGCACTGGTCCACACATACCCAGAAAACTAATGATGCATATCTGCCTACCTGTCAGTACCCTCTGCGCACGCGCCAATGATGTCACCACACATATACGCTGTGACGTTTTTAGTGTGCATGTGCAGAAACAGTCAGTGCAAAATTAGGACATTGCCTCTTAAGAAGCAAACTGAGGCTGCGATCCTAACTTGCACCGAGTCCCGATGACGTATAACCCCTGTGCTCACTGACCCTACATCGTCTCCTGGCCCAACAACGTCCTGATGTTAAAATTCTCACCCTTGTTTTTAAATACCTCAATGAACTCCCCTCTCCCTATCGCTATAATCTCTTCCAACCCCACCATCCTCTGAGATCTCTGCACTCCATAACTGGTTCCCCCCCCCCACACACACACACACACAACTGCAGGTCTTCCATCCCACTCGGACCAAACTCACTGCCCAAGATCCAAGTCCAACTGGGGCCCCAACCCAGAAAGCTGGCTCCCTCTCCATGAGTGACAGGCCCTTCCGGACAATCCACCTCAACTAGGAATTAAAGAGCGGCACCTAAAATGCAGCCATGATGATATGAGGTGGAGATGCTGGCGTTGGACTGGGGTGGGCACAGTAAGAAGTCTCACAACACCAGGTTAAAATCAACAGGTTTATTTGGTAGCACGAGCTTTCAGAGCGTTGCTCCTTCATCAGGTGAATAGCCACTCACCTGATGAAGGAGCAGCAATCCAGAGATAGGGAGAGGGGAGTTCATTGAGGTATTCAAAAACAAGGGTGAGAATTTTAACATCAGAACATTGTTGGGCCAGGAGACGATGTAGGGTCAGTGAGCACAGGGGTTATACGTCATCAGGACTCGGTGCAAGTTAGAATCGCAGTCTCAATATGCTTCTTAAGAGGCAATGTCCTAATTTTGCCCCAACTGTTTATTGGAAGCACAGTGAAATCTTCATTATAAAATGTATTTGCTTACAGTGATCTCTGAATTTGTATTTCTAAATGTCACTTTATCTGTAATAATAATATATCAAGCATCAACATTTGGCTATCATTCAAGAAATTGGAAGCAATGTTCGTGAACTTATACTTTAATGTTCTCCATATAGTGACATTGGGAGGATAAAAGGTTCTGCTATTAAAAGCTGCAAATAGTCAGAAATATGTTCAAGGCTTTAGTTGCATAAAAATGACACCCACCTAAATTTCCATGATAACTTGCTATGGTAGGATTAATCTGAAGTGCTTTCAGAAACAGATTTTCAGACTCCTGTATATACAAAAACAGTTAACAGTTTTTAAGTTCTTAACATTACGAATTTAAAAGAAAAACTACAGGCCCTAAATCAAAGGACCTGGGTTCGATTCCGGTCTTGGGTGACCGTGTGGAATTTGTACGTTCTCCCCGTATCTGCGTGGTTTTCCTCTGGGTGCTCCGGTTTCCTCCCACAGTACAAAGATGTGTAGGTTAGGTTTTAAAGTTTATTTATTAGTGTCACAAGTAGGCTTACATTAACACTGCAATGAAGTTACTGTGAAAATCCCCTAGTCGCCACACTCTGATGCCTGTTTGGCTACACGGAGGGAGAATTTAGCATGGCCAATTCACCTAACCTGCACATCTTTTGGACTGTGGGAGGAAACTGGAGCACCCAGAGGAAACCCACGCAGACACGGGGAGAACGTGCAGATTTCGTACAGTGACCCAAGCCAGGAATTGAACCTGGGTCCCTGGCGCTGTGAGACAGCAGTGCTAACCACTGTGCCACCCACTGTGCCACCATGCCGTCCTATGGTGTATTGGTCATGCTAAATGCACAGGGTTACGGGGATTGCGCTTTCGGAGAGTTAGTGCACAGTCTCAATGGGCCAAATGGCCTCCTTCTGCACTGTAGGGATTCTATGATTCTTCAAGAGCAAAGTGATAACATGCCTATGGGCTGGTTCAGCTGTGGTCTGTGTTTTTGCACTTTCTAATTGTTGTCGGCTGTTGTTCTGTACCTATCAGTCTTGTCTCTGTTCCACAAGGTTGAGAGTTCACTCCACGTTCTTCTGCAGAGAATCAAGGCTGACACAGCAGTGAGAGTGTGATACACCAACTGAGCCATGGCTGACACCATTTAAGATGCAAAGTGTGGTTTGAAAACAGTTGAAAGTACTTTGCCTCACGCACTCGAGAGAGGAATCACGCGTGTCTCTGTTATACTTTAAAAATAAACCTCTACACATTCCGCAGTTTGTGACAACTCACCTTGTACTTTTTCAACTTGCCGAGCACGTTTGCAAATGAAAACATGATGGTGTGATCGTTGGGTAGTAACTTCAGAGCTTCCTTTCCAACAGCTTCAGCTTGTGCTAAATTACCTAGTTATTGAGACAACACTGGTTTAGCTATCAAAACAGCCATTTGCAGCAGTTGTAACTGGGGTAGAGACTCCCGCTTGGTTACATTGTTTTTTCGGTGTAAATTCATGCAAGATCGTGGAAGAGATTGTGGGATTTCAAGGCCAGTTACATTCAGCACAAGTCAAATTCCTGCAACGGTCTGGGTGAATCTATCGCCAGAGTGAGTTTCTGTCAATTGTGGACCTTCAAGGAGGTTCCAAAAATTAAACTGGATTGTTTACACCACTGATAGGAATATTAGGAAAGATTCTGAATTAATGTTTTATTAAATTTACTAAGAAGCTAACTACTTATCCCAATCCAAAGTAAAAAAAAAGTTTATTTATTAATCACGAGTAGGCTTACATTAACACTGCAATGAAGTTACTGTGAAAATCCCCGAGTCGCCACACTCTGGCGCCTGTTCGGGTACAGTGAGGGAGAATTTAGCATGGCTGATGCACCCTAACCAGCACCTCTTTCAGACTGTGGGAGGAGACTGGAGCACCCGGAGGAAACCCACGCAGACACGGGGAGGACATACAGAATGCACACAGACAGTGACCCAAGCCAGGAATCGAACCTGGATCCCTGGTGCTGTGAGGCAGCAGTGCTAGCCACCGTGCCGCCCCAATCCAACTCAGAAATTGTTCTGTATATATTCTGCAAGTCATTTTCAGTCATTGGAAATCAGGTCACTCTCAGGGGGCAGTGGACTGACTCAGACTTTTGTGATTCAACCCATTTCCAGGTGGATCAATCAAACTACCACTCTTGAATATATCACAGAATGATTTTTTAAGAGCTGTGATGGTACTGCCCCTTTAAGAAATGTATTTAATCATGTTTCTTTGCAGGTTTTTCAGGCGGCTCCTAGTGTTTTATTCTGGCACTGTTTTGTCTGCAGTCGGTGTCTCTAATTGTCACTGAGGTAACATAATGGTCATCATGTGTATTTTTAATCTGAGCTAATGCAGGGCCCTGTGCTTTTTAATGATCCCTTGGGATTGCTGGGTGTCTATTGCAGTCTATAAAAGATAACCGGGGGTGGGGGGAGATGAGGAATACTTTTACGCAGTGAGTTATGGTGATCTGGAAGGCGCTGCCTGGAAGGGTGGTGGAAGCAGATTCAATAGGAACTTTGGAGGAGGAAGAATTTACAGGGGAAATGGCAGGGTAGTGAGATTAATTGGATAGATCTTTCAAAGAGCCAGTGTGAGCGCATTGGGCTGAAGGTCCTCCCCTCTTGTGCTGAGAGATTCACTGGCAAGAGAAAGAACCAAACAAATTTACATTTTAAAACTAACTTTTGCTAGCATTGTAGATACCACATGGAGAAGAACTTCCTCAATGTTCCAGCACACTTGATGCTGCAGAGGATTGATATAGTGGGAGCAGAGAAAGGGGTAATGCTCCAAATTATGCATTATTCATAGAAACATAGAAACTAGGAGGAGGCCATTCGGCCCTTCGAGCCTGCTCCACCATTCATTCTGATCATGGCTGATCATCGAATTCAATATCCAGATCCCGCCTTCCTCAAAGGACATCGCCAATAACAGACCATCTGGTCACTTTCTCACTGCCGTTTACGGGAGTTTCTCGTGTACAAACTGGCTGACACATTTCCTACATCACAAAACTATCGTCACTTCAAAAGTACTTCATTGGCAGTAAAGCACTGCCTTGAGGTTGTGAACGGTGCTATATAAATGTAGGTTCTTTCTTTCCGACGAGCCTTTGAGAGATGATTGTAAAAGTTCCACCCCCATAGGAGGCACTGTAGCGTAAGCTTACCAGGCTCACCGTGACCTGCTCCTGTCGTATGAGCTTGTCGTATGAGGAACGGTTGAGGACTCTGGGTCTGTACTCGTTGGAGTTTAGAAGGATGAGGGGGGATCTTATTGAAACTTACAGGATACTGCGAGGCCTGGATAGAGTGGCCGCGGAGAGGATGTTTCCACTTGTAGGAAAAACTAGAACCAGAGGACACAACCTCAGGCTAAAGGGACGATCCTTTAAAACAGAGATGAGGAGGAATTTCTTCAGCCAGAGAGTGGTGAATCTGTGGAACTCTTTGCCGCAGAAGGCTGTGGAGGCCGGGTCATTGAGTGTCTTTAAGACAGAAATAGATAGGTTCTTGATTAATAAGGGGGTCAGGGGTTATGGGGAAAAGGCAGGAGAACGGGGATGAGAAAAATATCAGCCATGATTGAATGGTGGATCAGATTCGATGGGCCGAGTGGCCTAATTCTGCTCCTATGTCTTATGGTCTTGGAAGGCCCAACTGTACCAGTTTTAACACAGTTCACAATACAGCAGTTTCCACACTGTGGTTGCCTTTGGATGCACATCAAAGTAAACACCTCTTCCCCACTAACAACTTGCATTTACATAGCAGATTATCCCTGTAATATGTCACAGGGTCCTTCACAAATGCATTTAAATAAAATCTGCTACCGAGCCACATGTGGGGAAATGGTGATATCATGATAATGTCAGTGGCCTAACAATCCAGAGGCCCAGGCTAATGCTCTGGGGGGGACACGGGTTCAAATCCCACCAAGGCAGCTGGTGGAATTTAAATTCAGTTAATCGATCTGGAATTGGGAAGTCAGCCTCAGTAACAGTGGCCATGAAACTGTCATCAATTGTCAAGCCAGCGACACCCACAGTTTGTGAATGAATTAATATTTAAAAAACTGTTACCTGTGTTATCAAGTAATATGATCAAGTTATTCCAAGCCAGACTGTGACTAGGTTTGAGAAGAGTAGCGTTCCGCCATGCATTGAGAGCGTCTACTGTACGGTACAGGTCTGCGTACTGAAACATTTAAACACAAATGATAGCAAAATTAAAATCACCTCCCGAGTTGATATTTGTCCAAAGTTCATGGTTTTGTAACGTGTTACTGCTGGAGTATTATCTCCGGTCAGGCCAACAGCAGAATCCTCTCACAGGTCAATCTGAGCAGCACCGAGTCACTAATCACGGTAAACCAGCTCCCCTGGGTGGGACATGCCGTTTGTGAGCCCGACACCAGATTCCCAAAGCAACAGTCCTACCCAGAACACGGTCAGGGCAAGAGACTCTCGGGGAACACTTCAGGAATGTCCGCAAAGAGGTCAAGCATGCCCCGCCAACTCACGAGAGACCCTGACATCTAACTGAGCAGAATGGAGAAGGTTCAAGGGGGGGCGGGGAGGTACGGAGCATAGGAATTAGGAGCAGAAGTCGGCAAATTCAGCCCTTCCAGCCTGCTCCGCTATTCAATCAGATCATGGCTGGTCTCTCCCTGGTCTCAAATCCACCTCCCCACCTGTTCCCCATCTCCCTTTAACCTGTTTTGTTTTTAAATTGGAAATATATCTATCTCCTTCTTGAAACCATTCACGATTCAGACTCCACCGCGCGATGGGGCAGCGAGTTCCACAAATTCACCACCCTCTGCGAGAAGTAGTTCCTCCTCATCTCAGTTTTAAGTTTACCGCCTCTCAACCTATACCTGTGACCTCTTGTTCGAGATTGCCCTACAAGGGGAAACATTTGGTCTCCATTTACTTTATCAATCCCTTTTAAAATTTTATATACCTCAATCAGATCCTCTCTCATCCTTCTAAACTCCAGCGAGTACAAGTCCAAACTGTTTAATCTCTCCTCATACGTCAACCCTTTCATCCCCGGAATCAATCTGGTGATCCTCCTCTGAACTGCTTCCAATGCCGCCACATTCTTCCTCAAATAAGACGACCAAAACTGGACACAATACTCCAGATGTGGTCTCACCAATACCCTATACATTTGCAACACTTCTCTACTTTTAGACACCAGTCATAGAATCCTTACAGTGCAGAAGACGACCATTCGGCCCATTGAGTCTGCACCGACCACAATCCCACCCAAGCTCTATCTCCATACATTTTACCCTAGTTAGTCCGCCTGATACTAAGGGGCAATTTAGCATGGCCAATCCGCCTAACCTGCACATCTTTGGACTGTGGGAGGAAACTGGAGCACCCGGCGGAAACCCATGCAGACACGGGGAGAACGTGCAAACATTCACACAGACAGTGACCCAAGCTGGGTCCTTGGCGCTGTGAGGCAGTAGTGCTAACCACTGTGCCACCGTGCCGCCCCTACAGTCCTTTTGCAGAAAATGAGAGACTTGATTAGGGACCTGCAGAGGCAAAGCCAAGGCATCGGAGGGAACCTGCAAACCTCCAAGCAACCCAACGACCTGATCATCCAAGTGCCACCCTCCCCCCACACATGGTCGAGTCTGCAAGTCGCATATTCTCAATATTGAATCTTACAGCACAGAAATAGGCCATGTGGTCTCTTATCGTGTTTATGCTCCCCCCACAAACCTGCTCCAGCCAGCCTTTAGCGCATCTTATCAACATGCCCTTCTGTAAATTTCTCCCTCGTGTAGTTATCTAGCTTCCCCTTAAATCCCTCTGTCTACTTGCTTCAACCACACCCCGTGGCAGCGAGTTCCACATTCTCACCACTCTCTGAGTGAAGAAATTTCTCCAGAATTCTCCACTGGATTTATTAGTGACTATCTTATATTTATGGACAGAAAATGCTGGAAATACGTCAGGTAGAACCTTGGAGAAAGAAACAGAGTCGAATGTTTCAGGTCCGGCCTCTTGTCTTTATTTCACATTTGCAGCATCTGCAGTATTTTGCTCGTTATATCAACAGCTCTGAGTTTTGGACTCCCGCACAAGTAAATAATTTGTGAATAATTCTGAATTGTATTTCTGGCAAATATAAGGGTGTTTTATCATTCTAAGTTCAGACAGGCTGAGAGCAGGTTTGGTACGGGCCTACCAGGCGTCCTAGGTTGTAGTAGCAGTCTGGATATTTTTTTCTGTATTTTATTGCTGTCCAGTAACTCCTTTCAGCCTCTTCAAATTTGCTCAGGCTGTTCTGTACGATCCCGAGATTCATCCAGGCGGCAGCAAAGTCAGGTCTGTGCACCAGGAACCAAGGGAGAAAATTAGATCTAAAACAAAGGTGCTGCCAAACAGAATGACACTAATTGACAGCACATAACCACAGATGGTGTACTTGCTGCTGTTTAGAAATGATAGAAACCCTACAGTACAGAAAAAGGCCATTCAGCCCATCGAGTCTGCACCGACCACAATCCTACCCAGGCCCTACATCAGTCTCCGTCCAACCCACCACACCTCACCCTGTCTGGAACATAAGAAATAGGGCCAGAGTAGGCCATTCGGCCCCTTGAGCCAGTAAGATCATGGCTCATCTACCCCAGCTACACCTTTCCATACTATCCCCATTTCCCTCAACGCCCCAAAATCTGTCCACACCTGATTGGAATACCCCCATTGATTGAATATCCCCAGCTCCACAGAAAATTCCAAAAGTCTCAGAATCATAGAATCCTACAGTGCAGAAGGAGGCCATTCAGCCCATCGAGTCTGCAACGGCCACAATCCCACCCAGGCCCCATCCCCATAACCCCATGCATTTACCCTAGCTAGTCCCCCTGACACTAAGGGGCAATTTAGCACGGACAATCCACCAACCCGCACATCTTTGCATTGTGGGAGGAAACCGGAGCACCCGGAGGAAACTCACGCAGACACGGGGGGAACGTGCAAACTCCACACAGACAGTGACCCGAGCCGGGAATTGAACCCGGGTCCCTGGCGGTGTGAGGCAGCAGTGCTAACCACTGTGCCACCGTGCTGCACCGTCTATTCAATCTCTCCTCATAGGACAACTTCCTCAGCCCAGGAATCAGAGCAGTGAACCGTTACTGCATCCCTTGTCTCCCCTTTGAATAAAGAAACCAAAACCGTACACAGTGATCCAAGTGTTATTCCCATAGTCAGGCATGAGCTTCTGTTACTTTCACTCTTGTGTGTTTATCTAGCTTCACTTTATATACATCAATGTTCTGTGCATCGACTGCTCTCTGTGGGCTTATTTTTAGCCTGTGCAGTAATCACCAAGCCAGGCACTAGCTTCTGCAGTGGCTAAATGGAGCTGTCTGAACCCTCCGCTGAATTGTGTCAGGGCGCAGCCTTCAATCATGTGAGTCAATGACTGGGGGGCACTACAGCTGCAGCCTGGGTCCCCGCAAGGCCCCGCTTGTGCCGATTTGCTGCACAAAGACTTGGAAACGGTTGAGGAGTTGCCCAATGTTGGCATGGCAGGTTGAACCTGGGTGGGCAGGGTGTGGGATCTGTGATGAGGAGGCGATTTTTAATGGTGGCGTGTTGGTCCCATTCCTGCTGCAATTGTGCCTCTGCTGTTATTCCTTGGCGCAGTGATCTTAGACATACAGGCTGGTGTGACGGAGGGTGAACAGCAGGTAGATTGGGAAGGTCCTTGTGTAGTGGCAGGCTTGGGTTGACGGAAACCTTCCCTGGGAGCTTTCTTGTTGCAGTCTCCCTCCTTATATGTGGGGGCGGATGTTGCTTAGGACTGAGAGCCAGGGGAGTTGAGTTGATCGGATGGTACCTGAGATCATACATATTGTTATGTTGAGTTGGATATCTACAAGACTGGTATGGAATGAGTTGTACCACTCTGGTGCACAGTACACTGCAGTCAAGTAGACGGTGCCAAGAGCTGAGATCATTAAGGTTTGACGCAGTATAATTTGGATAAATGTGAGGTTATTCACTTTGGAAGCAAAAACAAGGTGGCAGATTACTACCTGAATGGCTGTAAATTGGGAGAGGGGAGTGTGCAGCGGGACCTGGGTGTCCTTGTGCACCAGTCACTGAAGGTAAGCATGCAGGTGCAGCAGGCGGTAAAGAAGGCAAATGGCCTGTTGGCCTTCATTGCGAGAGGTTTCGAGTACATGAGCAGGGATGTGTTTCAGTTATACAGGGTCTTGGTGAGGCCACACCAAGAGTATTGTGTGCAGTTTTGGTCTCCTTTTCTGAGGAAGGATGTTCTTGCTCTCGAGGGAATTGAGTCTTTTAAGAGACTTTTGGATAGGTTCATGGAGGTTAGTGAGATAGAGGGTTATAGATGAGCCTAGAAGGTAAGGAAATTGTTCGGTGCAACTTGTGGGCTGAAGGGCCTGTTTGTGCTGTAGCTTTTCTGTGTTCTATGAATGCAGTGAAAGTTTACCAGGCTGATTCCGGGAATGACGGGGCTGATGTATGAGGAGAGATTGACTAGGTTAGGATTGTTTTCGCTGGAATTCAGACGAATGAGGGGGGATCTCATAGAGACTTTTAAAATTCTAACAGGACTAGACAGGGTAGATACAGGGAGGATGTTCCCAATGATGGGGGTGCCCAGAACCAGGGGTCACAGTCTGAGGATTCGGGGTAGATCATTTAGGACGGAGGTGAGGAGACATTGCTTCACCCAAAGAGTAGTGAGTCTGTGGAATTCATTACCACAGGAAGTAGTTGATGCCAAAACATTGAATGTATTCAAGAGGTGGCTGGATATAGCACTTGGGGCGAATGGGATCAAAGGTTATGGGGAGAAAGCAGGATTAGGCTATTGAATTGAATAATCAGCCATAATCATAGAAATCATAGAAACCCTACAGTGCAGAAGGAGGCCATTCGGCCCATCGAGACTGCACCGACCACAATCCCACCCAAGCCCTACCCCCACATATTTACCCGCTAATCCCACTAACCTACGCATCTCAGGACTCTAAGGGGCAATTTTTTTTTTTATAACCTGGCCAATCAACCTAACCCGCACATCTTTGGACTGTGGGAGGAAACCGGAGCACCCGGAGGAAACCCACGCAGACACGAGGAGAATGTGCAAACTCCACACAGACAGTGACCCGAGCCGGGAATCGAACCCAGGTCCCTGGAGCTGTGAAGCAGCAGTGCTAACCACTGTGCTACCATGCCGCCCTGATGATGATGAATGGCGGAGCAGGCTCGAAGGGCCAAATGGCCTCCTCCTGCTCCTATCTTCTATGTTTCTATCTGCACCTCATGAAGAGCTAGAAGTTTGCTGAGGAACTTGTTTCGCATTTTGATCTTTGCTTCTGTCTCTGGGTAAAGAAGTTTCTTGTGAATCCACATCAGGTTATTTAATGACTATCTTATATTAGTGACCTCCAGTCTTGGTGGTCACCTGAGGAGTGAACCGAGTATACTTAAGCTCAAACTGAGACGTACTGAATGGCCACAGCTCTGGAGAGTAGCTTCTCTGCTTCGTATAGCTCCTTCCTTTCCTTTAAGATATTTCCCAGATTGTTCATGGCATGGACATACTTTGGATTAAGTCTGAAAAATAAAACAAAAGGTTTCTGAATTTTTAAAAAAAATCACAGATAAATTTGTTTCTAGTTAAAGAGTGAACTTTGCACCTTCCAGAATGTAATTGTAACTAACAAAACGAGCTGTGTGGATACCTAACAGCTTCTCTGTAATATTGGATGGCAGATATTTCTTCTCCTCTGTCGGCTAGGTTTTTGCCAACATTGTAGTGCACCTGCAGAAAACAAAAGGCTTCATCAATATTGAATGACAAAGGCTATATAATGCACCCCAATATCCAGTGCTATCAGTATCAGACGTGGCTCAGTTAGCGGCACTCTCAACTTAGAGTCGGAGGATTGGGGCTTGAGAACAAAAATCCAGACCGACACTCCAGTGCAGCACTGTCGAACATGCCGTCTTTTGGTTGAGACGCTAAACCACGGGGCCAAGTGCCCACTCGGGTTGTAGAGGATCCCAGGCATTATAGAGTCATAGATGTTTACAGCATGGAAACAGGCCCTTCGGCCCAACTTGTCCATGCCAGCCTTTTTTTTTAAACCCCTAAGCTAGTCCGCACTTGGCCCGTATCCCTTTATACTCATTTGACCCATGTAACTGTCTAAACGCTTTTTAAAAGACAAAATTGTACCCGCCTCTACTACTGCCTCTGGCAGCTTGTTCCAGACACTCACCACCCTCTGTGTGAAAAGATTGTCCCTCTTCCCCCTTTTGTATCTCTCCCCTCTCACCTTAAACCTATGTCCTTTAGTTTTCGACTCCCCTACCTTTGGGAAAAGATATTGACTATCTAGCTGATCTATGCCCCTCATTATTTTATAGACCTCTATAAGATCACCCCTCAGACTCCTACGCATTACATTGAAGAAGAGCGGGATTGTTCACTCTGGGGTGCGGACCAACATTTATCTCACCACCCATTTTCTTTTTAATTTATCGAATGCCATGCCAAGCCATAGCCTCCTCATTGACTGTGTTTAAGGTGACCAGTCCGTCACTTTGTTTTACTCCTCAGTAATGTGCAGCGTTGTTTGCGTCTTTCCACGGTGCATAAGGGGTTTGTACTGAGGCTCCAGTGGTGGGGTTTGGCCGCACAGGGGCCCTGGCTTCTCCTGAACCTGTTTAGGAAGGGCCTCTCTTTTCATGGTGTATTCAAAGCCTGTTATTTGACTGATGGAGTCTGTCACAAGGAACCAGTTAGTGACTTGGGGACGGTACGGTGGCACAGTGATTGGCACTGCTGCCTCACAGTGCCAGGGACCCGTGTTCGATTCCTAGCTTGGGTCACTGTCTGTGCGGAGTCTGCACGTTCTCCCTGTGTCTGCATGGGTTTCCTCCGGGTGCTCCGGTTTCCTCCCACAGTCTGAAAGACGTGCTGGTTAGGTGCATTGGCCATGCTAAATTCTCCCTCAGTGTGCCCGAACAGGCGCCGGAGTGTGGTGATCAGGAGAATTTCACAGTAACGTCATTGCAGTGTTAATGTAAGCCTACTTGTGACTAATAAATAAACTTTTATTTTTCCCGTGTTTCTCATTCCCTGCTCCAGAGAATATCTGCTGGCAATCTTACTCAGGAAGGTGCTCCGTATGGGGCTCGGAGATGAACCAACATCACCAAGAAACAGATCATCTGGTCATTATCACCTTTCTGTTTACAGGAGCTGGGTGTGTACAAAATGGATCAGGTGCTGCCTACAACACAAGACTGACTATATTGTGAGAAGTATTGCATTAGCTGTAAAACACTTTGAGAAGCCCAGAGTTTGTGAAAGGCACTATGGGAATGGAACACATGGTCAGAATACTGTCAAAATTATAATGCCGAGAAAATTAAATCCAAGCTGCTGCATAATACATTACATTCATGGTTTAATCAGTAAATACGAGTATTAACTTCTATTATGATTGATCTAAATTAATAAAAGAACATTTGCATTGTTATTTTTTTCCCTCAAATAAATGTATTTCCTTACTTTGGCATTGAAGGGACAGACAGACAAAGCGCTTGTGAAAAGATCTTCCTCTGTTCTCCAATGGGAACTGCGCCTGACACATTGCATAATATTCAGAATTACCAAGCCTGTCACAGTAACAGAGATGATGTTCTAAAGAAAATCACACAGCAAAAAGTTATAAATTGAGATTGAGAATCCACTTCAAGCCTGCAGCTTGTGAAGCTTACCAAGGGTGAAAAAAATTAAAAACAAATGTGTACCCTACCTTGAATCGCCTGCTTTTCCTCAACAAAATACAAATGCCGTAAGCCAGCAGCATACAGTAACCGGCGCTGGAGAGATAGATCACCCTCTCCGCAATCACAAACCCTACTCGGAAGAAAACGTTCGATGCAGGAACAAACGGGATGATCATCAGAGCGATTCCAGAGGCAAGGATTCTGTGAACGCATCCAAATACATCTGTTCACATGACATGTTTGCAGCTTAGAAAACTAATAGATTAATACGACAATACAGATTTCAGTTATGTTCAGACTCGGTTAATAAGCCCTTTGGAGAGAGATACCAGTTACCTTAAAATTAACTGCTCATCTCTCATACATACACGAGTGCACACAATAAAAACTTTACCATTTGCTTTGAATGTTGCAGAGCAGCAAGCAAATCAAAGGTTTCCTCCTGAAATATGCTAACAACACATTAACAAGTGAATAACTGGAATCACAGGTTTTACAAGGGGAAATGACACTAAAAGATAAATACATCAGCTGCTTCTAAAACATCTATTATCTTCCTTTATCAGAAGAGTTTATTGACTCATAAATCAAAATGCAGCCTTACAGAAAATAGTGTCTTATTTCCAGCCACAGAATGTTCCTTTAGGTACATATCTAACGGGTATGTCTCAACAACCTATCAGCCTGCTACTGGCCAAACTGTGCTTGTGGATCATACCTGAATGACAAGATTATGACGGGGGCATAAATACAAGAACAGTCACCAACAAATCTGAAAAGGAGCTCTCTACCACAGTTGAGGCAAATAGCATAAATGCATTTAAAGAGAAACACATGAAGGAAGAAGAGGATGACTGGATTAGAATTCAGGAGATATTTCTTTACTGGGTATTGAGAATGTGGGGCTCGCTACCAGAGTGAGTGGTTGAGGTGAATAATACAGATAGGTTTGAGGGGAAATGAGATAAACACGAGGGAGAAAGGAATAGATGGATATATTAATAGGGTGGGATGAAGGTGTCTTGCGCTGGAGCATAAGCACCAGCATGGACCAGTTGGGCCGAATGGCCTGTTTCTGTGCTGGATGTTTCATGCAATTATTTTTTCAAACACATATAGATTCCAATTCAAGTCAATGGTTGTTATCCAGGGACAGACACATTAGATACGTCATCCAAGTGGATATTCTCTGGCTTAGAAATCCAGTATGGTGGATCTTGTATAAGACAACATTTAGACCAAATGCAAGATAATAATTGTGCACGCCCCCGCCCCCAGAATATTTCTTCATTCAAATATCTCTCTCTGGAAGACTCACTGAAGCCATAGAATCATAGAATCCCTACAATGCAGAAGGAGAGCATTCGGCCCATCGAATCTGCACTGACCTCAATTCCGCTCAGGCCCTATCCCCATAACCCCATGCATTTATCCCAGCTGGTCCCCTGACACTAAGGTACAATTTAACATGCCAATCCATCTATCCCACACATCTTTGGACTGAGGGGAAACCGGAGCACGCGGAGGAAACCCACGCAGACATGGGGGAGAATGTGCAAACTCCACACAGTCACCCGAGACCAGAATTGAAACAGCAGCGCTAACCACTGTGCCACCCCGTGATGAAGATTGAATAATGAATTGATACAGGATGCTACCGAGCAACTAGCTCAGCAAGCATCCTGGCTTCCCTTCCTCTGTAAACCATACAGAGGCCATTCTGCCCATCGTGCCTGTGCCAGCACTTTGAAAGAGCTGTTCAACTGTTCCCATTTCACTGCTCTCTCCCCACAGATCGGCGAATGTTCCCTTTTCAAGGATTTACCCAATTGCTCTTTTGAAGGTTACTACTGAAGCCGTTTCCAATGTCCTGTCAGGAAGCACATCCCAGTTCACAACAACTGGCTGAATGTCAAACAAATCCACATCTCTCCCTACTTTGGTTCAATTGCCAATTATCTTCAATCCACGTCTCCCCGGGTGCTGATCCTCCTGCCAGTGGAAATGATTCCTCCTTATTTACTCTATCAATTTATATTGTTAATTTGGACATCTTGATTAAATTTCCCCTTGAAGAGATTAATCTCACCTTCTCTTTTCACATCACCTGGGATTTTTTCTTTTAGAATAATTAAAAATAAGGGAACTAAATTAAGAAAAGCATTTTAAAATATTGTATTTTCTCTAATCTCACCAGCAAACTCAATATAAGGAAATAGGAGCAGGGGTAGGCCATTCGGCCCCTTTCTCCTGGTCCAGCATTCAACATGATCATGGCTGATGTACTCTATCGCAAGATCTCGAATTCCCTTATTACTCAAAACTTTATCAATACTATTCTTGAATATTCTCAATGATTGAGTATCCACAGCCTTCTGGAGTGGGGGCTTATAAGTTTAAGTCTATTTATTAGTGTCACAAGTAGGTTTACATTAACACTGCAATGAAGTTCCTGTAAAAATCCCCTAGTCACCACTCCGGCGCCTGTTCGGGTACACTGAGGGAGAATTTAGCATGGCCAACGCACCTAACCAGCACGTCTTTCAGACTGTGGGAGGAAACCGGAGCACCCGGAGGAAACCCGCGCAGACACGGGGAGAATGTGCAGACTCCACACAGACAGTGACCCAAGCTGGGAATCGAACCTGGTCCCCTGGCGCAGTGAGGCAGCAGTGCTAACCACTGTGGCACCGTGCCGCCCTTCGCAAGCCTCTTGAGGGAAGAAATTTCTCCTCATTTTAAATAGTTGACCCCTTATTCTGAGACAGTGGCCAATGGTCTCTCTCAAAGCCGCAGTGATGGGGACTGAGCTGTAAAACAAATAAAAATTAGAGGGTGACACCAGTTCTAGACTCCCCAGTCAGAGGGAAATATCCTTCCAACATCAAACCCCAACAGGTCCCTTTAAAAGGAATTTTCACTTCATTTGCACTTAGGAACAGTGAATATTTATCAAAATCAAACACCTTACCTTCTTTCATCTGTGTTAGTGGAGCATAAAGCTTGACATATGATCCCAATAAGGAAGGTCCAAAGTACAAGAGGGGCAAATATTCTAATGTCGCCGATTGATTTAATCAGAGGTAAACAGCCCATTGACCAATCAAAGCATAGCCACCAGGGATAGACTAATAACCATGTGTTCAGGGAGTAGTAATAATTATAATTAATAACCTGATAAAACAAAATCAAACAAGCAAATTAGATTTTTAAAATATTAATCCATTTAGACAAAAGCTACATAACCTGGTTAATGATCAGTTGTATAACAGAACTACATTTTCCCTCAGAAACAAAACGACCATCTCCAGTGCAAAGTCTGAAGCCATTCCTTCTTGTTTTATATATTGGTGGCAGCGCAAGGAGTGACATCCCGTGATCGCAGGAAATCCAGACAATTGTACCAATAAGTAGCACCAATCACAGAATCAAACAGCGCAGGAGGAGGCCATTTGGCCCATCAAGGAGGTCAAAGGCTATTCGGGGGTAGGTGGAATGTGGAGTTGAGGCCCCAATCAGATCAGATATGATCTTATTGAATGGTGCAGCAAGCTCGAGGGGCTGAATGGCTTACTCCTGCTGCTAATTTGTATGTCCATCGTACCAGCTCTTTGAAACTGAAGTCCACTAACCCTGCTCTCTCCCCATAGCCCTGCAAGTATTCTCCTTATCAAATTTACATACAATTCCTCCTTTTGAAATTTGCTATTGATTCTACTTCTACCACCCTATCCGGCAGTGCATTCCAGATCATAACTACTTGCTGCATACAAAAATTTACTTCATGGCTTTTTTGCCAATTTCCTTCAATCTATGTCTCTCTGGTAACTGACTCTCTTGCCAGCAGTAACAGCTTCTCCTATTTATTCTATCGAAACCCTTCATGACTTTGAAAACCTTGCTCTAATGTGAACAAGCCCAGCTTCTCCAGGTCTCTCCATATTAAATGAAGTCCCTCATCCCTGATCCCATTCTGGTAAACCTCCTCTGCAGCCTTTCCAAGACCTGGACATCCTTCTAAAAGTGCTGTGCCCAGAACTGGAGCTGGAGCCTAGTCAGTCTTCTTTAAAGATTTAGCATTAACCCCCCCAACATCAAAATCATTCCCTAAATGGAGAAATGTAAAATATACATGGGTTAGGAAATGTATTCCTGTTAAAATTAATAATAACATGCATTCAAGGGGAGGCTAGATGAGGGAGAAAGGATATGTAGATAGGGTGAGATGAAGAGGGGTGAGAAGAGGCTCGTATTTGATCTATTATTGTCACATGTATTAGTATACAGTGAAAAGTATTGTTTCTTGCACGCTATACAGACAAAGCATACCGTTCATAGAGAAGGAGAGAGTGCAGAATGTAGTGTTACAGTCATGGCTGGACTGTAGACAAAGATCAACTTAGTACAAGGTAGGTCCATTCAAAAGTCTGATGGCAGCAGGGAAGAAGCTGTTCTTGAGTCGGTTGGTAGGGGACCTCAGACTTTTGTATCTTTTTCCCGACGGAAGAAGGTGGAAGAGAGGATGTCCAGGGGCGTGGGGGTCCTTGATTATGCCGGCTGCTTTTCCGAGGCAGCAGGAAGTGTAGACAAGGTCAATGGATGGGAGGCTGGTTTGCGTTTTGGATTGGGCTACATTCACGATCTTTTGTAGTCCCTTGCGGCCTTGGGCAGAGCAGGAGCCATACCAAGCTGTGATACAACCAGAAAGAATGCTTTCTATGGAACATAAACACCAGCACAAGGGCCAAATTGATTTTCTTGTGCTGTAGGTCCGATGTGATACAATTACATACTCACAACATAAACATTCTGAAAATTACATACCAACCGACTCAAGAATCGTTTCTTCCCAGCTGGTCCTATCACACATTAAGCTGATCCTTCTCTACACCCTATCTGTGACTGCAACACTATATTCTGCACCCTCTCCTTTCCTTCTCCCCTATGTATTGTATGAACGGTATATTTTGTCTGTATAGCACGCAAGAAACAATACTTTTCACTCTATCCCAATACATGTGACAATAATAAATTCTATTTAAAGGCATTGGTTTGCGAACCAATTGACGCTGGGTTATAAAAAATGCTGGGAGTTCCCACTGTCAAAAAGCAGCTACTGCCAGCCTTACCCGCACTAGAACGCTGTCTGCAAATGATGCTGGGTTATCCATTTCAGTGAAAGCTGGGGGCCCGGTGCCCATTATCTGCCAGCGGCCATACAGCAGGACAATCCCACCGGACGCCACCAGCAGTATCCGGGTAAAAAACCCTCTTTTCCACGGTAGGGATTTCTGAGGATCAGGCAAAAACAGAACAGAAAAATAAGAGAAATCAGCACAGCAAATGTTTCAACGAGTTATATCTGCATCACACCTCTGATCTAATGAAGTGTCCTAACTCACTTCACAGGAACGTTAGAAAACAAAGTGTAACATCAAGCCACCATAAAGAGATCTTCGGTCGGATGACTAAAAGTTTGGTAAGAGTTTTAACAACACCAGGTTAAAGTCCAACAGGTTTATTCGGTAGCAAATGCCATTAGCTTTCGGAGCGCTGCTCCTTCGTCAAATGGAGTGGATATCTGCTCTCAAACAGGGCACAGAGACACAAAATCAAGTTACAGAATACTGATTTGTGTCTCTCTGTGCACTGTTTGAGAGCAGATATCCACTCCATCTGACGAAGGAGCAGCGCTCCGAAAGCGAATGGTATTTGCTACCAAATAAACCTGTTGGACTTTAACCTGGTGTTGTTAAACTCTTACTGTGTTTACCCCAGTCCAACGCCGGCATCTCCACATCATAAAAGCTTGGTCACAGAGGTAGGTTTTAAACAGTGTCTTAAAGTGTGGCAGAGGGGTTTAGGGAGAGGTATTCCAGAGCTTGAGGGCTTAAACAGCTGAAGGCACCGTCACCAAATGGGGCAGCAATAAAAATGTTGGGTTGCATAAGAAGCTAGAATTGGAGTTCAGGTATCTCAGTGGGGCTGGAGACGATTATAAGAGATAGGGAGGGGGGTAAGGCCATCGAGGGATTTAAAAACAAGGGTGAGAATTTGAAAATCATGCCATTGCTTGACCAGGAACCAATGATGGTCAAGGAATAGGTGGATGGGACTTGCTGCGAATTCAGACACGGGTAGCAGAGTTTTGGACAACCTCTAATTTACGAGGGTAAAATGTGGGAGACCAGCCAGGAGCATGCTGGAATAACTGAGTCCAGGAATAACAAAAGCATTCATGACACCTGATGAAGCATCAATGTTCTGAAATTTCCTTCCACATAAACAAACCAAAGCCCTCACATCATAGCTATTCCAACATGATTATTTTTTTAAAAATAGAAAAGTACTTCTGCAATCTAGCTGTACAGAGTTTTTAGCACTGAGAAATAGAGAGGTTTAGGGATGGAATTCCACAGACGGGAGTCCATGGAACTGAAGGCACGGCTGCCAACTGCGGACTAACTAAAACTGGGGATGTTTAAGAGATCAGAATTGGTGGAGTGCAGCGATCTTGTGGGCAGCACGGTAACACAGTGATTGGCACTGCTGCCTCACAGCGCCAGGGACCCAGGTTTGATTCCCGGCTTGGGTCACTGTCTGTGTGGAGTTTGCACGCTCTCCCCGTGTCTGCGTGGGTTTCCTCCAGGTGCTCCGGCTTCCTCCCACAGTCCAAAGATGTGCGGGTTGGCGCTTAGTGTCAGGGGAAGTAGCTCGGGTAAATGCGTGAGGTTATGGGGATAGGGCCTGGGTGGGATTATGGTCGGTCCAGACTCGATGGGCTGAATAGCCTCCTTCTGCACTGTAGGATTCTATCTTGGAGGGCTTGGGACTGGGGGAGATTACAGAGATAAGGAGGGGTGAGGCCACGGAGTGATCTGAAGATGAATGAGGGCAAAAGCTCAGCTTAGGGTCCAAAAGGAGGTAAATTGAAGAGGGTAGTATTCCAAATCCACAGCTGTACCTCAGAGATTTTGTCTTTTCGTATCAGTGCGATGCCTAGTTGCAGGATATCCATTTTGCAGACCACAAGCGCATCAAAGACTGCGTTCACACCCTAGATGTAGGCAAACAAGACTATCAATAATAAATAATAGCAAAATACTTCAGATGCTGGAAATCTGAAATAAAAACAGAGATTGCTGGAAAAGCTCAGCGGGTCTGGCAGCATCTGTAGCGAGAGAAACAAAGTTAACGATTCATGTCCGTGTGATACATCCTCAAAGAGTGAACCCACATTCAGCTAACAGACTCCCAACAACAACATAAGCACACTAAAGGCCAGAAAAGCACAAACATGTATTTTCCCAACCCAATAATGATGACATTTTCTCACCAGCACTGTGATACCCTGTTCCTTGCAAAGCATCGCGACAGCACAAAGCAACAAGCTGACAAAGATCCAGTGAAAGGAGAACCCTCCATCTGCATCGTCTGAAAAAGAATCAGTGCAATAACTGGTCTTAATTCTGACGTAGTTGGTAACCACAGTAAGAGTTTTAACAACACCAGGTTAAAGTCCAACAGGTTTATTTGGTAGCAAATGCCACTAGCTTTCGGAGCACTGCTCCTTCCTGCAGTAGTTGGTAACACCACTGTAAAAGTAACACCCTTACTGATACAACTACATCAACTGGGCACAAGTGTGGTGGAATTATCTCCCCTTGCCTGGGTGAGTGCAGCGCCAACAGCACTCAAGAAGCTCAACACCATGAAGGACAAAGTAAATTGATTGGCAGCCCATTCACTCCCCCGACCACCGGCGCACCGTGGCAGCCGTGTGTACCATTGACAAGATGCACTGCAGGAACTCACCAAGAGTCCTTTGACCAACACTTCCCAAACTTGCAATCCTTACCACCCAGAAAGGCAAGGGCAGCAGATACATGAGGAACACCACCACCTGCAAATTCCCCTCCAAGCCACACACCATCCTGATTTGGGAATATATCACCATTCCGTCACTGTGACTGGGTCAAAATCCTGGAACTCCCTCCCTAACAGCACTGTGGGTGTACCTACGCCACATGGACTGCAGCGGTTCAAGACGGCGGCTCACCACCACCTTCCCAAAGGGCAATTAGGGATGGGCAATAAATGCTGGCCTAATCAATAATGCCACCATCCCATGCACAAATAAATAAAAAGCATGGTGGTAATAAACATCTAGCATTCATATATAACTCCTTTAACAGAGTAAAATATTGCTATGTTAGTCTTGCTCGCTGGCCAATCTCATGCTTGATTAGTAGATATTAATACTTGAAAGGCTGTAAAAACCAGTATTTCCATCCAAACCCACAAGTTTCCTGCCTGACATTTTGTTAATATTATCACCAATGTTTGCTACCTCCGAGCAAACAGGTTAGCCATCAGTACCTGGCGCCCATATTCCAGGGACACACACAATCTCTGAATAATGATACGTACGTTTTCTGAATGCTTTACAATAGCTGATAAAAGACAGCAGGAAGAACAGTGCACAGAGGAGATCTGCCCTGCCAACGATCCCAGCAACCTGCAAGACAAAAAGCACAAAATCTAGTGAGTGCTAACATTACTATTCTTCATGCACCTCCAGCTCTCCTGACTCGCCTCCCGCCTCCTCTATCCTCCAATAGCCTTTCACCTCCTTGATGGGTCAAATGGCCTCCTTCTGCACTGTTTGATTCTGTGATCGGTGCTGCTTAAAGTAAAAAAAAAAGTAATGTTTATTAGTCATAAGTAAGGCTTCATTAACAACTGCAATGAAGTTACTGTGAAATTCCTCTAGTCGCCACAGTCCAGCGCCTGTTCGGGTCAATCCACCTAACCAGCACATCTTTGGACTGAGGGAGGAAACCGGAGCACCTGGACACGGGGAGAACGTGCAAAGTCCACACAGACAGTGACCCAAGTCGAGAATCGAACCCGGGTCCCTGGCGCTGTGAGGCAGCAGTGCTAACCCACTGTGCCACCATGTCGCTTATCGGTACCAAGTGTCTGGATTTCCTGCACTCCCAACTGCCATCATCTGATTTGATTTGTATCAAGATGGCACCGGAACGCGGCGACTTCTTGCGAGCTGTGCCCAGCATACCTTCTAATTCTATCTTTTACTCTCGTTCTGTGCTTCTAAAACTTCATTCCAACTCTTTTAAACTCTATGACTGCAACACGACATTCTGCACACTCTTGTTTCCTTCTCTATGAACAGTATGCTTTGAAAGTATAGCGCGAAAGAAACAATACTTTTCACTGTATACCAATACACGTGACAATAATAAATCAAATCAAATAAACCAGCTCATCCAAATCTCCACTCTCTGAATGCTAACTCACACTAAGTTAACCCATCACCCTGTGCCCACTGACCAACAGAAACTCCCAGTCCAGAAATGCCTCGATTCTAAAATTGTCATCCTTGTGTTCATGTTTGTGTGTGGCCTTGTTGCCTCCCTATCGCTGCAACCTCCTCCTCATGATCTTTACACGCCTCCAAATCTGTCCTCTTGCACATCCTGTCTACCTCCTTTCTTTCACCACTGGTGGCTGTGCCTTCAGCTGCTGAGGCCCAGAGCTCTCAAATTCACTCATAGAATCCCTACAGTGCAGGAGTCCATTCGGTCCATCGAGTCTGCACCGACCACAATCCCACCCAGGCCCTATTCCCGTTACTCCACATATTTACTCTGCTAATCCCCTAACACTGGGGGCAATTTATCATGGCCAATCAACCTAACCCGCACAGCTTTCGACAGTGGGAGGAAACCGGAGCACCCGGAGGAAACCCACGCAGACACGAGGAGAACGTGCAAACTCCACACAGACAGTGACCCAAGCCGGGAATCGAACCGGAGTCCCTGGCGCTGTGAGGCAGCAGTGCTAACCACTGTGCCACCATGCCAGTCCTCTCTAAATCTCTCTTCCTTTAGGGTGCTCCTTCAACTCTACCCGAATCCAAGCTGGTCCTAATAGCTCCTAATGTGGCTCAGTGATATGGACCTGGGTGATATGCTCTGTCGGAGGGATGGTGCAGCAGACTCGATGGGCTGAATGGCCTGAAGTGATTCTATGATTCAGGCTCTCCTCTAATTTCAGTCATAGAACCATAGAAAATTACAGCTCAGAAACAGGCCTTTTGGCCCTTCTTGTCTGTGCCGAACCATTTTTTGCCTAGTCCCACTGACTTGCACTTGGACCATATCCCTCCACACCCCTCTCATCCATGAACCCATCCAAGTTTTTCTTAAATGTTAAAAGTGACCCACTTTATCCGGCATTTACCACTTTATCCGGCAGCTCATTCCACACTCCCACCACTCTCTGCGTGAAGAAGCCCCCCCTAATATTCCCTTTAAACTTTTCTCCTTTCACCCTTAACCCATGCCCTCTGGTTTTTTTCTCCCCTAGCCTCAGCGGAAAAAACCTGCTTGCATTCACTCTATCTATACCCATCAAAATCTTATACACCTCTATCAAATCTCCCCTCAATCTTCTACGCTCCAGGGAATAAAGTCCCAACCTATTCAATCTCGCTCCGTAACTCAGCTTCTCAAGTCCCGGCAACATCCTTGTGAACCTTCTCTGCACTCTTTCAACCTTATTTACATCCTTCCTGTAACTAGGTGACCAAAACTGTACACAATACTCCAAATTCGGCCTCACCAATGTCTTATATAACCTTGATGTGGAGATGCCGGCGTTGGACTGGGGTAAACACAGTAAGAAGTTTAACAACACCAGGTTAAAGTCCAACAGGTTTATTTGGTAGCAAAAGCCACACAAGCTTTCGGAGCTCTAAGCCCCTTCTTCAGGTGAGTGGGAATTGAGTCTGTGTCTTTATAAGCTCTGTTTGTGAACAGAATTCCCACTCACCTGACGAAGGGGCTTAGAGCTCCGAAAGCTTGTGTGGCTTTTGCTACCAAATAAACCTGTTGGACTTTAACCTGGTGTTGTTAAACTTCTTATTATATAACCTTACCATAACACACCAAGCTGTTTGCCTGAAAACAAAAGGTGGACATAGACAAACTGTAGTGAAGTGCTGATTTTAAGTGATAACACTCACTGAATTCCCACAAACCTACAAGCAGTCTGAAACCCACCTTGAAAGAATGTACTTACACTCTCCGTGTGTATCGGATGCACAGCAAAGAGCAGTGCAGCTAGAAATGATGCTTTGGGTGCTCTATTCAGCAGCCTCCCTCTCTCATCATGTTCGAGACCACCTAGTAGCACTGAGAACACATCCAGGGTCATTATAGAAATCACGCTGTGAAGTACAATGTTGACCACATGGAATCCAACTGGGTGCAATCCTCCAGCTATCAGGTAGTTCAGCCTAAAGTGAATGTACAGGCAGAGCTAAAATCAAACATCAGCTTCATGGACACAGATCAAGTGCATCTTTACGCTGCGCTGCTGTACAATAATGGAGGTAAAATATGTATGGTAATATCTAATGATACCCCACACAATGGCAATATTCCATAGTGAGCCAAGCGCTACCACAGTATAGGTAACAATCCCATCGTCCACACCATCAGAATGAAAGCTTTTAACTTCAACCACAAGAACCTCCTTATTTATTACCCTCTCTTCACTACAGCTACAGAGGTTATGTGCACTATTAGGTGGCACTTATTGATACACAGCTGCTCGAATGATGGCTTACACTGAAATTTAGGGTTTTTGCTCAGTTTAGCTTCGCTTGTTGAGATACTAACCGATCCATGCAACTATAGACCGGCAGGGAATTATTTTAATGAAATCAAACAACCCTAATGATTCGCGGATAAGTAGCAATCTACACTGTGTCATTAAGTGCTAATTTATTTGTGGAACCTTGCTGGCTGAATACTGACTGTCAAACTCACCTGAACAGTTAATGTACTTAAAAGTGTGCACAACTGTTTTTGAATGTTTGGAGGGTTTCTATTCTTACATTCTGTTGTCGTCATGCTCTGTTAATCCAATACTAAAGGCATCGATAATAACCAGCTCTTTGTAAACACAAGAATTCATGTGAGAGAGAATCTGTTCACTTCTATTAATTTAAATGTATAGGAAGCCAAATTAACCACCGTAATTTAAAGTTGTGATTGCCTGGTGGGAGGACTTGATGATATATGTTGCATATCACAAGCAAACATTACAGTAAGATACAAAAGTCTGAGGTCACGTACCAACCGACTCAAGAACAGCTTCTTCCCTGCTGCCGTCAGACTTCTGATTGGACTTACCTTGCGTTAAGTTGATCTTTCTCTACACCCTAGCTATGACTGTAACACTACATTCTGCACTCTCTCCTTTCCTTCTCTATGAATGGTATGCTTTGTCTGTATAGGGCGCAAGAAACAATACTTTTCACTGTATACTAATACATGTGACAATAATAAATCAAATCAAATCAAAGACTAAACCCTTTCAACCCAGTCTTACCGGAATGTGAGCACTGTGAATGGTCGATAGGATTTATGACTGGTGTTGCTGATCAGGTTTGAACCCCAGAAGTCATGTTCCCAAAGGTTTCTAAGTGACGTCTCTGGTCTAAGATCCTGACACATGGAGGAAACACCAGAAATTAATTGATGAAACTTTCTGTATTTTAAACAAATGTTTGACTTGCTTTTCCACCGCACTCATTCCAAGGCCCCACTCATCACTAACTCTGTGACCTTCTCCCAGTCCCACCATCCTCCAAGATCTCAACGCTCCTTCAGTTCTGGACTTGTGCACCCGTGCCGATTTTAATTGCTCCACTGTCGAGGGCGGTGCCTTCAGCCCCCAGGTCTCCTAAACCTCTCTGCCTCTCTTTCTTGCTTCAAGATGCTCCTTTAAACCTACCTCTGCCGCCAGTGGCAGCTTAACTGAGTGGCTTGCCGGGCCTGTGTGGCACAGCAGTGAGGGAAGGGTTAGTGCCAGCACAAGACAGCAAATCCCTATTTCTTTCTCCCTCATGTGTTTACCCACCTCCCCCTAAATGCCTCGAAGTATTCACTTCAACCACTCCCTGGGGCAGTGAGATGCACATTCTCAACGCACTCTGGAAAAAGAGGTTTCTCCTGAATTCCCTTTTAGATTTGGTGACTATTTTATATTGACGACCTCCAGTTTTGCTCTTCCACGCAAACAGAAACATTCTTGCTGTATCCACACTATCTAAACCTTTCATTATTTTAAAGAGCTCTATTAGATCACCCCTCATCTTTCTTTATTTCAAGAGAAAAGAGACCCGGCCTCTTCATCTTCCCCTGGTCTGTATAAGCTCATTTCTGATGCCACCTTTGTAAAATTGTTTTGCAGCCTTTCCAGTGTCTTTTTAGCCCCTTTTGTTACATGGCAGCCAGAGTCCAAAATGTGGTGTAACTGAAGTTTAATACAATGTTAATATAACTCAGAGTGAAACTGGAGCAAAATCATATGAACTATTAACATCAACTGCACTTCACATTAACCACTTTCACTTTTCTACAAGGATCTAGCAATAAGTAATTTGCATTACATGTCTGGCTGCTTGAAATATGAAAGGGTTAATCATAGAATCCTACAGTGCAGGAAGCCACCATTCGGCCCATCGAGTCTATACCGACCACAATCCCACCCAGGCCCTATCCCATAACCCCATGCCCTTACCCTAGCTAGTCCCCCTGACGCTAAGGGGCAATTTAGCATGGCCAATCCACCTAACCTGCACATCTCTGGACTGTGGGGGGAAACTGGAGCACCTGGAGGAAACCCACACAGACACGGGGAGAACGTGCAAACTCCACACAGACAGTGACCCAAGCCGGGAATCAAACCCGGGTCCCTGGCGCTGTGAGGCTGCAGTGCTAACCACTGTGCCACCGTGCCATACAAGTTTATAAATCGCACAAGCTGCTATGAAAAACAAAGGTCTTCTTATAGGAGCCTTTTCACAGATAGACACCAAGGCCATTAGTCTGGGCAAACCTCGTTAAATCAGATATCTGTAACTAGAAAAAGGGAGTGATCGACAGACACAGAAATGAGCTGGACTGTTATAAAAACAATCACACTGATTGGATATTGTAATGAAGCAAGCGTAAAGTGATTGTGGTTGGTATATGCTAATTACTTGTAATTGAATTTGAAAACTATAAATACTTATGTATCTCGGAATACACCACTCCGGCGAGCTACAGAAATGTGAGCTGTAGTTTTCTAGCGTCCTTGCTATAGCTTGCAATTAAAACAGCTGTTAAGAGAATTTTGTGACTTGGTCTGGTTACTTGAAGGGTAATGTTGTGATCAATTAAAAGACTGACATCAAAGTCTGCAACAAAATACAAAACCACACACCTTGTTGTTGATAATAGCTTCTGAATCATCAAAGACAAAATCTCCATCGTAACTGATGCCAAAACACAGGAGGGCGAGTGCACCGATAATAGCCCTTGCCCAATGCTGAGAGAGCTGTGGCACAGGTAGACTGTTGTCCAAACTCCATCCAGACTGCAACATTGTGCTAAACCTTGCACCATACCCGGGACTCTGGGGCTCTCCTATCCATACCCTAGGAAAAAAGGGAAGCACAAGATCTAGATAAATGTCTCTGGAAAACTGCAGGAATATCATTTTGATGGGACAAAAAAAAAATCATGGGCCAAATACACAATTTAACAGAAATGTGCAGTTGCCAACTTTGGTTAGCCCGGCGGTTTTATGATACGAAATGTCATCAATCCTCACAGGACAACTCCTTCCTATCTGGTTGGGTGATTTTTGACTGTCAGTCTGCCTTTCCCACCCTCAATCTCCAAATTTTTCAATAAATGATCAAAGGAAAATGTTCAAAGCAAATGCAAATAAAGCTATTTTATTTTTAAATGATTTTTCTCTGGGATTTCTGCTCACATCAGTGCCCTTGGGGATCATAGCTTTCAATTCCTCTGCTCTCCAGAACAACCCTGGAGGGTTGGCGACTCCTATGATCAGTCTTGGCTATCAGATTCTGCCACAATGAGAGAATTGCAATCTCCAAATCATAGAATCCTACAGTGCAGAAGGAGGCCATTCGGCCCACCGAGTCTGCACCGACCACAATCCCACCCAAGCCCCATCCCCATAACCCCATGCATTTTTCCTAGCTAGTCCCCCCTGACACTAATGGGCAATTTAGCATGGCCAATCCACTTAACCCGCACAACCTTTGGAGCGTGTGAGGAAACCGGAGCACCCGGAGGATACCCACACAGACACGGGAAGAACGTGCAATCTCCACACAGAGAGTGGCCCAAGCTGGGATTCAAACCCGGATCCCTGGCACTGTGAGGCAGCAGTGCTAACCACTGTGCCACCCAAATATCTGGGCTCCCTCACACGTAAAAAATAGGCAGTTTGTTAAGCGTGACCCACTAGCTCAGGAGAGGGGAGACGAGAGGGGGAAATCTCCCAATCCTATTCTGCCATTAAATTAGATCATTGCTAATCTGTATCTTAACTCCATCTGCCCACCTTGGTTCCCTAACTCCCAAAAAAGCCATCAATCTCAGAACGAGGCAAGGAATTTGCACTGCCACTTTTGTTATTCTTTAGCCTTTCTCAAGTTGGTAGCGCCTTCACCTCAGTGCCAGAAAATCGTAATTTTAGTTCCCACTCCAGAGATTTGAGCACAAAATGGAGGATTTTAAAAAATTCATTCATGGGACACGGGCATCGCTGGCATTTATTGCCCATCCCTAGTTGCCCAAGGGCAGTTGAGAGTCAACCACATTGCTGTGATTCTGGAGTCACATGTAGGCCAGACCGGGTAAGGACAGCAGATTTCCTTCCCTAATGGACATTAGTGAACCAGATAGGTTTTTCCAACAATGGGTTTCATGGTCATCAGTGTAAATTCTTAATTCCAGACACTCTCAGTGCATTTTTGAGTGACTGCTGCACTGTTGGAGATGCCATTTTCCAGATGAGACATTAAGCTGAGGTTAGGTGGACGAAGATCCCATGGCACTACTCAAAAAAGTGAAGGGAACTTCACTGGGCCAATATTTATCCCCCAATAAACATCACTAGATTATCTGGCGGTTATCATACTGCTGTTTGTGGGGTTTTCCTGTGTGTGGATTGGCTGCCTCATTTCCTTCAACAGTAGCTACGCTTCAAATGTGGCTGAAAAGTGGCATTGCAGCACGAGACCCCTTGAGGTGGTGCAAGACATCATAGAAACGCAAGACTTCCTTCAGCTTATTGCTGTTTAATTTCCACGCCATCATCAATTTAGAAATGACCTGTTTAAATTGAAAAAAAGGCTGTTTAAATTGGAAATAACCCCACTCTCTTGAAAATAATATTAAAAATAAGCCCTTTTCAATCAGAAATAACCCCATTATATGGGAAACAAACCCATTAAATTGGAAACAAGCCCTTTATATTGGAAATAAACCTATTATATGGGAAATAAGCCCATTATATGGGAAAAATGCCCTTTATATTGGAGATAAACTCATTAAATTGGAGATAAACCCTTTAAATTGGAGATAAACCCATTAAATTGGAAATAAACCTTTTATATTGGAAATAACCCCTTTATATTGGAAATAAACCCATTCAATTAGAAATAAACCTTTTTAATTTCTAAATAAACCCTCAAAACTTTTTTCTCAGACCTGCAGAAGAAATTCCATCTGATCTTCACACCACAGGACAGAAAGACTGTGAAATCTTCTTTATTTTTGCTATTTTTTGATTTTAGTTCAGTTTGATATTTTACCTCCCTGCCAAAGTTATCCGCAGGCCCTGGAACCGGCTGTCCGCAGAGCGGAACCGAAAGGTGAGCACCCGGCGGTCAGTCACCGGGCGGGGCACCTTTTCGGTGTGGGACCCACTTCCGGTGCGGGCAGGGCGGGCGGCGCGCGCATGCGCCAGGCCCGGACGCCGCCCGCGACCCCGGAAGGCTGAGCTGTCAATCAAAGCAGCGAGTCAGCAGGGCTGCAGATGCAGCAAGTGGTTGCAGCAACTTGCAGAAAGCTGCAAGGATTCACTGCAGGCAGCCAGCACCTGATGCAGGGCACCTGACAGCAGAAAGGGAAAGCCTAAATGTTAAACATGAAAAATAAAATGTTTGTTAATATCTGGCAGCATTTTGAATTTTTTTAATATATTAAAACAAGTTACATTAACTTGAGGTATTCACCCTGACATCTGCAAAACTTTTTTTTTAACCATTTGAAATGCTGAGGAAAATATGATATGAACATAGGTTAAGACAGGTTTGGATAAGATAACATAAGAACACAACAAGAACCTAGGAGCAGGAGTAGGCCATTCAGCCCCTCGAGCCTGCTCCGTCATTCAATATGATCATAGCTGATCGCATCTCGGCCTCAACTCCACTTTCCTGCCCGTTCTCCATAACCCTTCTAACCCATTACTAATTAAAAATCTATCTATCTCCTCCTTAAAGTTACTCAATGTCCCGACAACCACCACACTGGGGTAGTGAATTCCACAGGTTTGAGAGCAGTTATTTCTCCTCTCTGTTTTAAATCTGCTACCCCTTACCCTAAAACTCTCATTCTAGATTGCCCCACAAGAGGAAACATCCTCCCTACGTCTACCCTGTCAATCCCTTTTATTATCTTTTATGCCTCAATTAGATCTCCCCTCCTAAGCTCCAGGGAGTATTGGTCTAAACTGCCCAATCTCTCTTCGTAAGACAAACCCCTCATCTCTGGAATCAATCTAGTGAACCTCCTCTGAACCATCTCCAATGTAACTACATCCCTCCTCAAATAAAGGGACAAAAACTGTGCACAATACTCCAGGTGCAGTCTCACTCATGCCTTGTACAGCTGCAGCAACATTTTCCTACTTTTATAATCTGTTCCTTGAGCAACAAATACCCAAATTCCATTTGCCTTCCTTATTACTTGCTGTACTTGCAGACTAGTGTTCTGCGCTTCATGCATGATAGACAATGAAAGACAGCTCCCATTTGCTGGTGGTGCAGAACTAGCAGACGCCGATTTAAGGATATGTGTAAGGGATAGAGTCATCAAGTCATGGAGGTTTACGGCATGGAAACAGGCCCTTCGGCCCAACTTGTCCATGCTGCCCTTGTTTTTTAATGCTTAAGTTCGTCCCAATTGCCTGCATTTGGGCCATATCCCTCTATACCCATCTTACCCATGTAACTGTCTAAATGCTTTTTAAAAGACAAAATTGTACCTGCCTCTACTACTACCTCTGGCAGCTCGTTCCAGACACTCACCACCCTCTGTGCGAACAAAATGCCCCTCTGGACCCTTTTGTATCTCTCCCCTCTCACCTTAAACCTATGCCCTCTAGTTTTAGACTCCCCTATCTTTGGGAAAAGATATTGACTATCTAGCTGATCTGTGCCCCTCATTATTTTATAGACCTCTATAAGATCACCCCTAAGCCTCCTATGCTCCAGAGAAAAAAGTCCCAGTCTATCCAGCCTCTCCTTATAACTCAAACCATCAAGTCCCGGTAGCATCCCTAGTAAATTTTTTCTGCACTCTTTCTAGTTTAATAATATCCTTTCAACCTGGTGTTGGTAGACTTCTTACTGGGTACCGAAAGAAGTGCAGATTAGGTGCATTGGCCATGCTAAATTCTTCCTCTGTATCCGAACAGGTGCTGGAGTGTGGCGACTAGGGGATTTTCACAGTAACTTCATTGCAGTGTTAATGTAAGCCTACTAATGAACTTTCAACTTTTTTTACCTAGTCCCACTCCTTGCCTCATTCCCACAACTTTGCAAGTTCTTTCATTTCAGATAGCAATCCAATTCCCTTCTGAATACCTCAATCGAGCCTGCCTCCACCACCCTCTCGAAGTTTGTTCCAGACTCCAACCACCCTCTGGGTGAAAACAGTTTTCCTTGCATCAGATTTACTCCTTTTGCCTATTATTTTGAATCTGTGGCCTGTCGTTCTTGGTGCTCTCCTGAGTGGGAACAGTTTCTCACTATTTACCCCGTCCATTCCACTCAGGATCTTGAATACCTCTATCAAGTCTCCTCTTAGCCTTCTTTTCTCCAAGGAAAACAGATTAACCGGATTTGAGGACAAGATTTTTCACCCAGAGGGTGGTGGGAATCTGGAACTCACTGCCTGAAAGGGTGGTGGGTGCGGGAACCCTCACAACATTTAAGAATCATTTAGATGAGCACTAGAAATGCGCGAGCATACAAGGCTACGGACCAAGTGCTGAAAAGTGAGATTAAATGGACAGGTGTTTGATGGCCAGTGCAGATATGATGGGCCGAAGGGCCTCTTTTTGTGCTGTAAGACTCTATGACTCGGTGGGAGGGATCTTGAGCTGGTTATTGCTGGCGGGGTATCCAGATCCTGCAAAGCCCAGGAATCTCAAATCTTGCCAGGAGATCGCGGTATCTGATTACGGGCAGGTTCTCGCCCGTAGGCGATTTTCATAGTAACTTCATTGCGGTGTTAATGTAAACCCACTTGTGACACTAATAAATAAACTTTAAACTTAATGAGCATGAACCAGAGTTCAATGCATTTGAATACATTTAAATATCATTAAACAGCTCACCCTGCTGACACTTCCCGCCTCACGAGATTTTCACACCTCGGTGAGGTTTACAACGGTTTAGCCAGACATGAACTATTGTGGGGAACCTCCCTGGGGGGTGCAAAGGACAGTATTGCCCCCCCCCCTCACCCCCAGGGGCACAAAGGACAGTATCGCCCCCCTCATCCCCGAGGGCACAAAGGACAGTATCCTTCCCCCCTGACCCCTGGGGGCACAAAGGACAGTATCGTCCACTCACCCACCCCCCCGGGAGTGCAAAGGACAGTATAGCCCACCAATGCCTTGAGGGCGCAAAGGACAATATAGTCCTCCTCAGCACCCCCAGGGGTGCAAAGGACAGTATCATTCCCCCACCACCCCTGGGGGCACAAAGGACAGTATCATTCCCCCCTGACCCCTGGGGGCACAAAGGACAGTATCGTCCACTCACCTCCCCGGGAGTGCAAAGGACAGTATCGCCACCCCCCCAGCCCCGCAGCGGGTGCAAAGGACAGTATCACTCCCCCACCACCCCCGGGGGCACAAAGGACAGTATCACCCCCCCACCCAACCCAGGGGCGCAAAGGACAGTATCGCCACCCCACCCTCCCGGGAGTGCAAAGGACAGTATCGCCACCCCCCGGGAGTGCAAAGGACAGTATCATCCTTCTCCCTCCCCCCGCCCCCCCGGGGGTGCAAAGGACAATATAGCCCCCCTCAGCCCCCCCGGGGGTGTAAAGGACAGTATCGCCCCCCCAACCCATGGGGGCGCAAAGGACAGTATCGCCCCCCCCCCAACCCATGGGGGCGCAAAGGACAGTATAGCCCCCCCACCCCCACCCCCCCTCCCCGGGAGAGGAATATGGCCAGGCAGTGCCCTGGCACAAATTGGCATCAGCAGGTTGGCACTCGCTGTTTACTGTGATTATAGCAGTTTAGGGAGGTGAGTTTGTAAATAAGCTAAAGTGTAAAATACAAATGAGGAGTTTGTACACTGTAGGAATATGATGAATAATTTAAATAATCATTCCCAGTCACACTGAGCAGTTTCTCCGCTGTCTCTAAATGTCAGTGTATCAAACAGCCCTATATCAGTTCCTCGGTAGTATAGTGGTTAGTATCCCCGCCTGTCACGCGGGAGACCGGGGTTCAATTCCCCGCCGGGGAGGCGCTCACATTTTAAGCAGCGCAACAAACTCTCACTCTCTCTGCAACATTTTACACACTCTCCCACCCTCTCTCTCTCCACATTTACACATTTCACTTTCTTACCTCAATCCCACCAACTCGCCATTACAACTACAATTCTCCACAGCAGCACTGCTACAATTCACTCTCTCTCTGTTGCACTCTCCTCATATTCACAGCTTTACAACTCCACAGACATTTACACCAATCCCCCCACACCCCCCCCCGGGACACTGCATTCATTCCCCTCTGCGCTTCACTCTCCCCACTTTGATGTCCAAGATCTTTACAATCATTCACTCCTCCCGCACTCTCTGCCACACTTGGACATTCTCATTCACTTGTCTTCCTTTGCAAGGCACCAATTTATCAGCGTCCTTTCCAATCCTTACACACGAACAAAGGCTGCCGATTCCTGGACAACAGGATGGGGCTGCGATTCACTACAGCCTGAGTGTCACCACAATGATCCTGTACAGCAAATAGCACCAGGTTCAACTGAATATACTCTGTGTGTCTCTGTCTGTGTGTGTCTCTGTTTCTGTGTGTGTCTCTATGTATATGTCTCTCTGTGTGTCTGTGTGTATGTCTCTGTGTCTCTCTGTGTTTGTGTGTGTCTTTCTGTGTGTGTGGGTCTCTGTGTCTGTGTGTCTCTGTTTCTGTGTGTGTCTGTGTGTCTCTCTCTGTCAACAGGATGGGTCCGTGTGTGTCTCTCTCTGTCTATATGTGTCTGTGTGTGTCTTTCTCTCTGTCTTTCTGTGTCTGTGTGTGTCTCTCTCTCTCTATGTGTGTGTCTCCCTCTCTGTGTCTTTGTGTGTGTCTATGTGTGTGTGTCCCTCTCTCTCTGTGTCTTTGTGTGTGTCTGTGTGTGTCCCTCTCTCTCTCTCTGTGTGTGTGTCCCTCTCTCTCTCTATGTGTGTCTGTGTGTGTGTCCCTCTCTCTCTCTATGTGTGTGTCTGTGTGTGTGTCCCTCTCTCTCTATGTGTGTCTGTGTGTGTGTCCCTCTCTCTCTCTATGTGTGTGTCTGTCTGTGTGTCCCTCTCTCTCTCTATGTGTGTCTGTGTGTGTGTCCCTCTCTCTCTATGTGTGTGTCCCCCTCTCTCTCTCTATGTGTGTCTGTGTGTGTGTCCCCCTCTCTCTCTATGTGTGTCTGTGTGTGTTACCCTATCACTGGGCGATGTGGCAAAGCTGTTGAAGAAATCGAGCCTTGAGGAAACACAATGCTGACATTTGCGGCAGTCCAAAGCTGAGCAGTTGTTTTATTTCCCAATGACCACGGGGAGGTACCACTGTGCAAATCTACCCCCAATAAAACCCCGAATGTACTAACTCCAGCTCGCAAATCCAGCGGGCAATGAGAGAGAAATCTGAATGCTTCAGTGAGGGCGAAATGCAGTCATTTATCCATTCCTTCCTCTATTTGAACAAACACTCACAGCAGAAATGTTTACACAGCCTGAGCGCAAAGTGGCACAGACACTGTGAACATTTCCAGCATTTGCTGTTTCCAGCTCGGGAATATTTTGCATTTTGATTCATGCCGGAGTCTTTTCGGTTTCTTTGCAAAAATGCCCTTTGGACAGGAGCTTTGCCACATCGCCCAATGACTGGGCTCACACACACACACACACACACACAGAGACAGAGACACACACACAGACAGACACACACAAGACACACAGAGAGACATATACATAGAGACACACACAGAAACATAGAGACACACAGACAGAGACACAGAGTATATTCAGTTGAACCTGGTGCTATTTGCTGTACAGGATCATTGTGGTGACACTCAGGCTGTAGTGAATCGCAGCCCCATCCTGTTGTCCAGGAATCGGCAGCCTTTGTTCGTGTGTAAGGATTGGAAAGGACGCTGATAATTGGTGCCTTGCAAAGGAAGACAAGTGAATGAGAATGTCCAAGTGTGGCAGAGTGCGGGAGGAGTGAATGATTGTAAAGATCTTGGACATCAAAGTGGGGAGAGTGAAGCGCAGAGGGGAATGAATGCAGTGTCCCGGGGGGTGTGGGGGGATTGGTGTAAATGTTTGTGGAGTTGTAAAGCTGTGAATATGAGGAGAGTGCAACAGAGAGAGAGTGAATTGTAGCAGTGCTGCTGTGGAGAATTGTAGTTGTAATGGCGAGTTGGTGGGATTGAGGTAAGAAAGTGAAATGTGTAAATGTGGAGAGAGAGAGAGAGGGGGGGAGAGTGTGTAAAATGTTGCAGAGAGAGTGAGAGTTTGTTGCGCTGCTTAAAATGTGAGCGCCTCCCCGGCGGGGAATTGAACCCCGGTCTCCCGCGTGACAGGCGGGGATACTAACCACTATACTACCGAGGAACTGATACAGAGGCCAACTGTTACCCTTCATGAAAGTGAAGTGAAACCTTTTGACTCAGAATGTTGTGCTGGATATTTGTTCACACAATTGTGACAGTGCAGAAGGAGGCTATTCAGCCCATTCTGTCTGTACTAGTTCTCCGAGTTTACAATTCCCTTAGCGCAAAGGTGGGCAACCTGCAGCACAGGGGGTCATGCGCAGCCCACGTGGGTTCAGAGTGCGGCCCACGAGCCATACTGTTAACCACTGCCCAGGCGCAAGGTGCTAAATTCCACCGATTTCTGTCCATTTTTTTTCCTACGATTCTGATTTGATTTATTATTGTCACATGCATTAACATACAGTGAAAAGTATTGTTTCTTGTGTGCTATACAGACAAAGCATACCATTCATAGAGAAGGAAAGGGGAGAGTGCAGAAGTTACAGACATAGCTAGGGTGTAGAGAAAGATCAACTTAATAACGGAAGTGACATGCATCTAAAGAAAGGGCAAGTGAAGTGAGGTGGGTGCTGATTGCTCACAACACTGACTGTGAGAGCCGTGCGCTCCCTCTGTGTCCAAAGCGTCAACATTTCTTTTGTTTTTATCATTCAATGTGGTTGATTCTCAGCTGCCCTCCAAGGGCAACTAAGGATGGGCAATAAATGCTGGCCTGCCAGTGATGCCCATTCCCACGAGTGAATAAAACAAATTGAAGTTGATGACAACTCTACTAATATAGCACTATAGAATCCCCACAGTGCAGAAGGAGGCCATTCAGCCCATTGAATTTGCATCGACTCTCCGAAAGAGCATTTCTACCCAGGCCTTTCCCACCGTCCTATCCCTGTAACCGCACGCATTTATCATAGCCAATCCACCTAACCTACACATCTTTGGACACGAAGGGACAATTCAGCATGGCCAATCTACCCAACCTGCACATCTTTGGACACTAAGGGGCAATTTAGCATGGCCAATCCACCTAACCTGCACATCTTTGGACACTAAGGGCAATTTAGCATGGCCAATCCACCTAACCTGCACATCTTTGGACACTAAAGGACACTTTACCATGGCCAATCCACCTAACCTACTCATCTTTGGACACTAAGGGGCAATTTAGCATGGCCAATCCACCTAACCTGCACATCTTTGGACACTAAGGGCAATTTAGCATGGCCAATCCACCTAACCTGCACATCTTTGGACACTAAAGGACACTTTACCATGGCCAATCCACCTAACCTACTCATCTTTGGACACTAAGGGGCAATTTAGCATGGCCAATCCACCTAACGTACACATCTTTTGACACTAAGGGGGCAATTTAGCATGGTCAATCCACCTAACCTGCACATCTTTGGACACTAAGGGGCAATTTAGCATGGCCAATCTACCTAACCTACACATCTTTGGTTAATGATAAAATGATTAAGCATTTTCTATAATTCATTTTGAAATATTCAGGGTGTATTGAATGTATTTGATCTTATTCATGGGGTCATGGTTAATGAACAAGTCTGATTTTAATCTTGTGGCCCACTGAGATGAAGGAGGGCCACTCATTCAGCCCAATCACAAGCTTAGGTTGCCCATCACAGCCTTGAGGTAATTCCCCCACCTTCTCCTTGTACCCTGCACATTCAAATAACTCTCTAATTCCCTTTCAAATGCTTCAATTGAACCTGATTCCACCCGCCACACTCCCAGGCAGTGTACTCCAGCCCACAAACCACTGGCTGTGTGAAAACATTTTTCCTCGTGTCAGTTCTGTTCCTTTTGCCAAGTACTTCAAAGTTGTGCCCTCTCGTTATTGATCCAATGGGAACATTCTTTTCTCTGTCAGATCCCTCAGGATTTTGAATACCTCTCTCAAATCTCCTCTCAGCTTCTTTGCATAGAGAGATAGAATCCCTATAATGCAGAAGGAGGCCATTTGGCTTATCAAGTCTGCACCGCCAATAATCCCAGCCAGGCCCTATCCGCATAACCCCACATATTTACCCTGCTGATCCCCCTGACACTAGGGTCAATTTAGCATGGCCAATCAACCTAACCGGCACATCTTTGGACTGTGGGAGGAAACTGGAGCACCCGGAGGAAACCCGCCGACGAGATTGGCTGGATCCATTCTTTTTTCTGCACTCTCTCCAATGCCTTTGTGTCCTTTCAGGAATGGAGAATTTTAGCAATGTGGAAACATTAGATAGGCTGGGGGTTGTTTTCTTTGGAACCGAGGAAATTTAATTAGGTGGGGAGGGGGGTGGAGGAGGGTGGGGCTTAATGGAGTGGATAGGAAACCCGATTTCTCTGAGCAGGGAAGTCAATAACCACAGGGTGGGGGGGCAGATTTAAAGTAATTGGTCCAAGGATCAGAAATGAGTTGAGCAATAATTTATTTTCACTCAGAGGGTGGGGGAGTTCTGCAGCTCACTGCCTGAAAGGGTGGCAGAGGTTAAAATGCTCATCGCATTTCAAAAAAAAGCATGTGTACTTGAGGCAAGCACTGCCAGGTGGGATTAGGAAATCTCTTTCTCAACCAACACACGCACGATGGGTTGAATGGCCTCCTTCTGTGGCATAGATTTGTCTATGTTCCTATCTTATCTGAAAGTTCACCACACACTCACTACTCAAAGCGGGACTTCCACCCTTAACCCACAAGAACACGACCACCAATCACAACTTGTATTTAGATACTGTAGCGCCCATTACGTAAACTGTCCAACGGTGCCACACAGGAGCATTAGCAAAAGAAATATGGGATGATGACGGTAATGTCTCGTAATCCAAAGGGCCTGGCCGGGGGGGGGGGGGGGGGGGGGAGGGGAAGGGGGCACAGGTTCACATTCCACCGGCTGGAATTTAGATTGATTAATTAATTTTAAAAATTGGAATTGAAAGCTAGTCACAGTAATGATGCCATGAAGCTCTCATTAGGGATTGATGGGCCGAATGGCCTCCTCCTGCACTGTAGTGATTCTATGATTCATAATTGTTGTACAAACACATCTGGTTCACTAATGCCCTTTTTTTATTCATTTGTGGGACATGGGTGTCGCTGGCTGGCCAGCATTTATTGCCCATCCCTAGTCGCCCTTGAGAAGGTGGTGGTGAGCTGCCTTCTTGAATCGCTGCAGTCCATGTTCTGTGGGTTGTTAGGGAGGGAATTCCAGGATTTTGATCCAGCGGCTGCGAAGGAACGGCGATATATTTCCAAGTCGCGATGATGAGTGTTTTGGAGGGGAACTAGCAGGTGGTAGTGTTCCCCATGTATCTGCTGCCCTCGTCCTTCTAGATGGAAGTGGTCGTGGGTTTGGAAGGTGCTGTCTGGGGATCTTTGGTAAATTGCTGCAGTGCATCTTGCAGATAGCACAGATTGCTGCTACTGAGCGTTAGTGGTGGAGGGAGTGAATGTTTGTAGATATGATGCCAATCAAGCGGGGCTGCTTTGTCCTGGATGGTGTCGAGCTTTTTGAATGTTGTTGGAGCTGCACCCATCCAGGCAAGTGGGGAGTATTCCGTCACACTCCTGACTTGTGCCTTGTAGATGGTGGACAGGCTTTGGAGAGTCAAGAGGAGAGTTATTCGCTACAGTATTCCTTTAGTGAAGGAATTCTGCCGCTCCCACTTGTGGAGTCCAATGGCTCTTAACTCCCGTCTAAGAATGGCCGAGCAAGTCACTCAGTTCAAGGGCAATTTGGGATGGACAACAAATGCTGGCCCAGCGACGCCCACATCCCATGACATAAATAAAATGA